>NC_089770.1:17000234-17150234 GCF_040412425.1 Macrobrachium rosenbergii | reverse complement strand
TAAATACACAGTATTTCTGCTAGTCAGTGATGATCGGAATATTGTAGTGCAACAAACAAGTTATTACCGCCACATGTTAAGTATGAATATATCAATTCCCTTATTTTTTTTTATCACAGGTACCGTTAGAGCTTAAAAGGAATGACACTCGACTGGGTTCCTAATCACAGGTACCTTTTTGTAGGGTTTCGCAATCTGACAGGTAGTATTCAGGTAAGGTTTCTCGTCAAAGGCTCTATTCCACTAGATTGACACTCAAATGCTTCTCATCAGATAATTAAAAAAAATTTGCTCTCTCTCTCTCTCTCTCCCAGAGATTAATTGGCCCATGTCCTTCAAAAGGACAGAGAGAGAGAGAGAGAGAGAGAGTGCTGGGTAGGTTCCATAAACATAGAACTGTAAGTAGTAGTCTTCGATTCCTCAGGGATTTTTTTCAGATCCGTTTACTTATTTATCTATTTATTTTGTTAATTCGAAAAATGTAAAAGAGGAATTTCAGAAAAAAAAAAGTTTTAAAAAGTTTTGGCACTGAGAGGATGCTCTCTATATATACAGTATATATATATATATATATATATATATATATATATATATATATATATATATATATAAATATATATATATATATATATATATATAATATATATATATATACACACACACACACACACACACACATACACATATATATATATATATATATATATATATATATATATATATATATATATATATATATATATATATATATATATATATGTATGTGTGTGTGTGTGTGTGTGTGTGTGTAATAATAATCAGGGCAGCGAAAAGACCGGAAATCATACCGTCTTCCTTTCCCATCATCAGGGTTCCGATAGAATTAATTTGTACAACCTTAAAAAACGTGCTTAGATAGCTAATATCTATAAGATATTTAGTTATTTAATACAACAGTCGTCAAGGTAAAAGGAAAATAAAACAAAAACTATACAGTGGTTTCAGGGTAAAAGTAAATCAAAACTATGCACAGTTTTACTGTGCGTTTTTTGTTTGTTTCCTACATTATTTCTAATGTAGTCCGCATGATGGCAAGGGAGTCCAGAAACTTTGGTGTAAACAAAAAGAAGACATGATTTTCTGTCTCCTTGTCGCCCTGTTTATTATATATATATATATATATATATATATATATATATATATATATATATTATATATATATATTATATATTATATATATATATATATATATATATATATATATATATATATATATATATATATATATATATGTGTGTGTGTGTGTGTGTGTGTGTGTGTGCAGTAGGAGCAAAGAGTGAGAGAATAAGGCCAGTAATAAATATAAGGAGTGGGAAGTTCACATGAACTTTAAGAAAAAATATACAGTTGTTTTATAGGAAAGTAAATATAGGAGAAAGTTAATCAATATATGGATCTCAGAATGAAAGGACAGTGACAAACTATAAATTTCAGGATATCTATATATCTATATTATGTATACACACACATATATACAGTATATATATATATATATATATATATATATATATATATATATATATATATATATATATATATATATATATATATATATATATATATATATATATATATATATATATATATATATATATATATATATATATATATATATACATACATACATATAATACACACACGTTTTGAACAATCAGGCAAATATGCTTGCATGGATGTCCTAAGACATCCAAAAGTGGATGTCTTAGGATTAAAAATGTCAGTTCAAAACAAACGAAAGCTGAAACTAACCATGGTTTTTTAAACTCTACAGATCCTCTTTATATATAACAGTGACTTTCATAAAACTTTTACCGATACCGTATTGAATATGGAGAGTACTTTCAAAGCCAAAACTATTAATATACTACAGTCCACTGTATCCTCGTTGTGTGGCAAGTTTTACAAATCACTGACCTCAGTTGATCGGTTATGTATGAAAAATTTTATTAAACAAAAATGTTAAAGCTAAAGTGAATCTGTTCTTATGTGTGAGCTTCTAAAATTGGAACATAAGTAGCCGAAATTCATAGCTCCATAAGATCTTGTTTTCGGTTTCTCTTTACAGTACTGGCTCTCCTTTCATTTCCTTGCATGGGTTACCCACAGTCCACTAGGAAAATGTTCATTTACTTTAGTCCCCCTACTCAATAGTTTTAACACTGAATATACGTCACTGAATTCCTCCCAGTTCATCCCTAAGATTTTACACCATCACCCCATTCATTTTATGGTCAGTTACGGTGTGTCTTCACTGTTCACAAACGAGCCTCACACTGAAACTCAAGATAGACTAATTAATGGTTTATTTCCTACTCAAGATAGTGTTTTTGAATGTTTTATTACTAATTTAAGAAACGCCTGAAAGTGGATGCGATATAAAACGAACCGATGGCATGGCAACGTGTTCTCCTTTGGGTCTCACTTATGCCTATATATTCATGCGCCACTTTGAAATAGTTCCTCCACTTTTTAAACCTTTTTTTTATAAAAAAAAATACGTACATGATACATTTGTACTTTTTAAATAAAACGTTCATGCATATTTATCACTTACAGTAATTTCATAAAACCCTATCATTTACACATTAGCTGATGAACCTACTAGCAGCGCCTAAGCGCCGCCCATATAAGTGACGTCATTGTCCACGTCACGAGCTATCAGTACTTCCGCCGTGAGTCAGTTGCAATGAAGATACGAAACCATGCTGAGTATCATTTCCTGATCCTGCCTAGCATTAGACCCAACAGTTTGACAATAGACTTGGAATCTGATCACGAACTGCTATTTTTAGACAATTTCTCGGAGTGATGATCAACCTTTAACGGGTGTTTTCAGAGAAAAGACGTTTGGTGGTTTGGGTTCAAATCAGTTTAGCTTTTGTCTGTTAATTTGCAAATTTAAAAATGTCAAACTTTATTAAGTTGGGTTTATAATTCATCGAGCAATTGTGTTAAATTTCATCAAGTAATTTTCTGCAAAACTGTTTTAGTAGAAATTATTATCTGCCCCACCTATTTGAAAAATCTTGAGTTTCAAATGGCATATTTAAGCCAAAGACATCCACTTATGATATAACCAAACAAGAAAGTTACACACACACACATATATATGTATATGTATTTGTATATGTGTGTGTGTATAATATATATATATATATATATATATATATATATATATATATATATATATATATATATATATATATATATTCACCCCCGTTAAACTTAGCAGATACCAAAATTCACAATTAGCAAATGGCAACTATTGGCCAGAGTATTCACTGGCATAACAAAGACAGAAAAACTCAAGACAAATATGAAAGAGGCTTTTTGAATGAATCCTTTCTAATATGGAAGAAATCTTGCCTTTTCGGAGAGAGAGAGAGAGAGAGAGAGAGAGAGAGATGCCCACGCACAAGGTTCCATTGTACAAAAGGAGTACTGGGATGGATACCCCACCCAGGTAAAACTAGATGGTATGCTCTGAAGAGTTTGACTTGACAGAAAAGAACAGATGTTCAGAGAGCGAATATTTTATTTAAAGAAACGAAAAAGTTGTGCAGATCTAATATGTCTACAGTACTAAAAGCCACGACCATTAAAATAAAAAACCTAAAGAAGATGCTATCATTGGGCAAGTTTTGGGACTGATGAAAATCTTAAAGGCTTAGTTTAAATGGGATGATTATGAACTGTGATGACAAAATTATACTGACAATGTAACTGAAATTCTCAAACGTTAATCTAATTCACTTGCTAACTGAAAGTGAAAATAGTTCTTTGTACACATGGAATGTCCTTCACTGTCACTCTAAACTGGCAGCGAGAAACTGATTTCTTGCATGTTTTTATTAAGTTGATAAAGTTGTGCATCGTTGATAATACTTTTATGTTTAATGGTTCTTTTTATAGACAGATTTTTGGTTTGGCAATGGGAAGTTGTTTATCTGCAACCCTCTCAAATATATACATGGAGTTTTATGAAATCAGATACTTACCAAATGTCATTACGTTTACTTTGACATGGTACAGATACGTCGACGACATAATATGCCGGTGGCCTTTGGATCGTGACCCTACGAGTTTTGGAAATTTTGAATGGCCTAGTTCCATCCATAAAGTTCAAGTTGGAAGCAGAACGAAATAAAACCGTACCATTTCTTGACACAGTCGTTATGAGAACCGACAACGGATTTAAATTCAAACTATACCGGAAACCAACAGCAGTGAATGCTTTCATTCACAACTTTTCTAGCCATCACCCCAAGATAAAACGATCAGTCTTCTCAAGGATGTTTTTAAGAGCATACAGAATTTCTGATCCTGAATTTTTAGCAGAGGAAATTCAGAACATCTATGCAATTGCAGAAGAATTATGTTATCCTTCGAATTTTATCGATGGTTGCCTCCAAAGTGCCAAAAAAACATTTTATAGTCATGATAGGTCAAGTAATTAAGACATTGAAAATATTTTAGTTTTGCCATACCAATGTGAATTTTTATCGATTGTACGTAGCCTGAAATGTCTGAAAATAAATGTTGTTTTTAGTAATACTTCGTCTATGAAGTTTGTTGTTTTGTAACAAACCAGTAAAGAGGGTATACAAAATTGATTGCTCAACTTGTAATTTACCTTATATTGGACAATCTGGTAAGGAACTAAGTAAGAGAGTCACACAGCATAAATATAATGTACGGGTTGCAACCAGCTCAAGCGCCATTTTTTGTCACGTAAGAGACTTTGAACACCCAATAGATTGGAATTCAGCTGCAGTTGTTTTTAAGAGTTCCTCGTTGCATGACAGATTGTTGGTCGAAGGATGCCTCATTAGTTCTTTTAGTAATATGAATTTGAGCGAAGGTCTTTTTAAGATGGACGAATTGTTAAAAAGCTTTATTCTTAAGGATGCAAGAGTAAAACAAGCTGTTAGATTTTTTACAAACAGATAGTTTTGTACTGGCATTTGTAGTAATTACATATTTCCACTAAGTATGTTTTTGTTTTTTGAAGAATGTTGTTTACATACTTAAATAGCTTGTTGACTTATTTTATTTTATTGTTATCTGTGACCCATATTGCTTTCTTGTATATGTTATTCTCTTAACTCTGTTCAGTACCCTGAAGATGACTTTGGAATAAAAGTTGAAAGTCTTGGTACCAATTCCTTTCATTTTCACGTGAGGACTTATTATATACTTCATCCACGGGACCATTGTGGAAATTACAAGAATATATATATATATATATACATATACACATATATATATACATAATATATATATATATACTATATATATATATATATATATATATATATATATATATATATATATATATATATATATATATATATATATATATATGTAACAGGGACAGAATTAACACTCTTGAAAATGTATCTTTATTCATGAAACGGAGGCGTATGAACGTTCGCTCACGACAACACTTACATCTATTTTTCTCCTCTCTCTCTCTCTCTCTCTCTCTCTCTCTCTCTCTCTCTCTCTCTCTCTCTCACCGTGTATCACCTCTCTCTCTCTCTCTGTGTATATCGCCTCTCTCTCTCTCTCTCATCGTTTTCCGAAGTTCACTTACCCGAATCGCACTCATTCTCACCAAATCAACTAAATGGACCATTTAAAGAAACGCAATAGTTTCTACAAAAATAAGTTTATTATTCAAATAACCCAACAAGAAATGAATAAAACAAAGCAAAGATTAAAATGCATAATAAATGAAATACCGAGTTAGATAACTAAACTCTGAACTGCAAAACACTTCTGATTAAAGAAGTCTCACTATGGCTAATAGCCTGAAAATATCCAAACTCACACATACTCCCCAAATCAATAATTAGTCATGTCAAAACCAGTCTACCACATGTTATTCGAAACAGTCCACACTGTCCACCGACATCTGTCCACAGACATCTGTCGGAAGAATCAAACATGATAGAAAACTCCCAAAAATATATGAAATGCAAAACACAATAATGGAAAGTGTAAAATGCATAGCCAAGATATGGCAAACGTAACATGACAAAACAATAATATAAAAGAGGTATGAATATTCATATTAAATCTCACACCAGTTCAAAAGTTCATAATGATTAGAAAATCATGGTAAAAAAATCACAAGTTCAATTTTCTCCCATAAAAACAGAGATTTCAAAGTCTACCTTATCTGCCGATTTAAAGCCTGGATCCTCTCCAAAGCTATCTAGACAACTGCAGTTCTTTCACGTTAATGAACGATCAAACTCACTTTTAGGGCAGATTTTGGCGTAATCTAGATCAAATTAACGCACGTACTCACGAATATACATAACACTTCGGAAGATCACCTGACTGTCAATATTGCTGAGAATCAAACTATTTGTTGAACACAAAGATTTTACCTCGAGTCTCTCGACCTACTTCCATCTGACTCCATAAATTCTTTCATCACATCTTAAAGCATTGAAGCTATGAAATGCATATATGTGTCCTTTAAAACTTGTAGCAACCATATTTTCTGAAATATATATATATATATATATATATATATATATATATATATATATATATATATATATATATATATATATATATATATATATATAAAGCGTGGAAATTTCCCATAAAATTTTAAATATATTTCAACTCTCATCAAGCAATAAAAGTGCAATCTCTTTGTACAATCAATGATCTTTTCTTTACTTATAAATGCCTAATATATGTTAGTACAGTGTGAGTGATACTCGGAAAGTAAATCAAATTCAACTACAGATGGAAAATAAACCCTGTACCGAAAATCAAAACAAGTACCAGTTCTGTCAAGTGGCTTTTCTGAAGACTCAAACTTTGCTAGCCGTGGGGAAAAAACCTATCGCTCCCTTGCCTTTCAATCTTTTTCTTTTGTAATCCAGGACCCCGAAAAAGTCGCAATCTCAGGAAGCCTTCAAAATCCTTTGGAAGATTCTCTAAAATCCGTCGACAAGAAAAAACATCGTCTGACTGAAAGCGAGTCTGATTACCTCGATTGCTTCGTCTAAGATGAACACAGCTACTGACATGGTGGCGCAAAATTTTGTTTCTCGAGCGGTGCAGGGAAAGACAGGTAGTTTTTCAACTTCCTTCTTGGGAAAATTATAAGTTCCCTCGCCTCAGAATTTCTGGCTTTTACAACCGGTTAAAGTGACGCTTAGTCTTCATTATTAATGACTTTTGCTGCTTTTGTACGTTTGTTTTGTAATGTCTGTATTTACTCGATACTCCAGTGGCTTGAACATCTGGATTTTTATTTAAACATTACATGGGAGTAGGTTAACCATTATAAGACCAGGACGTCGTCGTACTTCATAACAGAACATTTAGCAAATTCTCTTCGAAAAGGCCTCCTTCAGACCTACTTTGATAATCTTTCCTTGCCACTGACGATTCCATTAAATAAAGAATTATGAGAATCCGAAGAACGTCTGTTTGTAAATGCCTACAGTACTAAAAGCCACGACCATTAAAATAAAAAACCTAAACAAGATGCTAACATCATTGGGCAAGTTTTGGGACTGATGAAAATCTTAAAGGCTTAGTTTAAATGGGATGATTATGAACTGTGATGACAAAATTATACTGACATTGTAACTGAAATTCTCAAACGTTAATCCAATTCACTTGCTAACTGAAAGTGAAAATAGTTATTTGTACACATGGAATGTCCTTCAATGTCACTCTAAACTGGCAGCGAGAAACTGATTTCTTGCAAGGCGTGAAGGTCTCTACAGCAATACCTTCCGTACCAATGACTGATAATCATTCACGAAATCCACTTCCATAACAGTCACACAATCTTCAGAACCCCTGACACAGAGGGGTTCTTCAAAATACGGAATGGCAATAGTGAACTGTAGCTGGAAGCTCTCGGGAGCCGTCGCAGAGGTGTTGGAATTTTGGCCAAACAGGACTTACAAACGCCAGACAGAAAGTACGGTTTTTGTGGGACGACGACCTCTAAGGAACATGGAATTGAGGGCCAGGAAAAGAACACATGAGAACCAAGACTATGCAACTGAGAGTTAGAAAACTATGGTGGTACCAACCATACTCAAAAAGCATGTGGTTGGCTAACCTTTCCTGATGCCACTCCCTTCGAATGGGGATAAATATATATCACTGCTTTCCACATTCTCTCTCTCTCTCTCTCACACACACACACACACACGCACACACACATCAGAAGCACGGAAACATTTCAAATGTCTCCTTTCTTGTGCTAAATGGCAGAACTCTTCAGAGCCATTTTTCAGAAAACTTTGATGTTGAGGAAAAAGTAATTCACTTTAATTAATAGTTTCTCGTACTGAACTTCTTCCAATGAAATTAAAGACCCAAATAATTAACCTACGCTCTTATATCAAGGTTCTCTTCCACCGTGGTTTTACCCTCTGGAGCACTTTCACTTTAGAAAGTGGCCTTCACTACTGGTGTTTGGTTTGCATTAGATGGGCCCACAAGTTTTACATCAAGGTAAATCAATTTACAAATAGTAAGCAAATGCTGCATCACTCAGGATCTGTTAATAAACTGAATGTTTATAACATTCTTTACATTACTCAAAATCTGTCAATAAGATGTCTTTTTGAAAATATTCTCATGGTCAATAAATATATACAGAAAATCACAAGGACCTGTCAATTAAATAAATATTTTGCAATATTCTTTTATTAAAAAATAATGTAAATTAAATCCTTATACTGAATGAATAAATTATTATTATTATATTATTATTATTATATTATTATATATATTATTATTATTATTATTACACAGCAGAACTTAGTAGGTTTTATCAGCTATTGTTATTACTGTTATTATTTATGTACCCATACCGTCAAAACATGATGACAATATAAAAGAGGACTGGATTGCATTTATAAGACTTTCGCTGCTAAGCCAACCACTGGGGCACTTTCAGCCACTCGGCGCCAAACACAGTGGAAAGAGGGAGCTGGAGTGGTTGGACAGCAACGTGAAGAGATCAGGGGATAAAAAAAGGGAAATGAAGTACATGGATCTCAAGGTGGAACTGGGAGAAAGCCCCATAGTTGCACTTACAATAAATAGTTAGAGGGGCTGAACAGCAAGACTGCAGGAAGGAAGCGGGAATGGGAATAAATAGTGGGTGCAGCCACGGGCCGAAGGGACACAGCACACGGCCTACGTAGTGCCTACTGTGCACCACGTGAAGTACTTAAAGTTAAGTATATCTTAATTTAACCAGACCACTCAGCTAATTAACAGCTCTCCTAGGGCTGGCCCGATGGATTAGATTTATTTTACGTGGCTAACAACCAACTGGTTACCTAGCAACGGGACCTACAGCTTATTGCGGGCTCCGAACCACATTATGACGAGAAATGAATTTCTATCACCAGAAATAAATTCCTCTAATTCTTCATTAGCCGGTGGGAGAGTCGAACGCTGGGCCAACAGCGTGCCAGGCGACAGCTCTATCCACCTCTCCAACGAAGAACTACGTGAACTACTGCATACTCATGACACTCCGTTCGTACAAAAGAGAACCAAGTCTCAGCCTTTGGGGCATAAGTGCCGTCTAGAAGTTAGGACTGAATTTACTGAAATCCCTTTATTCTGCAGTGGTTTGAGAGGCTAGCACCGGGCTGGACGACGGCAAGTCCATGCGTGGAGTTTTATCACCAGTAGAATGTTGTCGTTACATGGGAAAATAAAATCGTGGATACTTGTGCCATGGTACAAATAAGACTCACAGTTGTGCAGAGTCGTATCAACCGAATTAAGTCGACAGTCCATTGATAATTTCCTCTCAGTATTTGGGGGTGAGTGACTGAAAGGTAAATTTCCAATGGAACAAAAGAATTGATATAATGGAAGCAACCAGAGTTCTGGCTGACGCGACCAGGAAGGATGAAGAGATTATTGGTTTGGGGTTTGTGTGTGGATACCAGGGAGGGTTTTTGGGAAAGGAGGATCAGCTCTCTCTCTCTCTCTCTCTCTCTCTCTCTCTCTCTCTCTCTCTCTCTCTCTCTCTCTCTCTCTCTCCTGTAATGCAACATCTCCAGCAAAATTTATGATCTAATTAACCTGTGCTCTTTTGTCATGGTTCCCTCCTGGGATTTTATGCGCTGGAACGCTTCACTTTAGATATTCCCTTCTCTTTCTTTTTTTTATTTAGTCATTGTGATATGTGATTTTTTTATATTATATATATATATATATATATATATATATATATATATATATATATATATATATATATATATATATATATATATATATATATATATATATATATATATATACACACATATAATTCTAATAATAACGTATGCAACTCAATGAGTAAAGAACTTCAGTCACATTTCCAATACAGTTTTAGAGGTAGCAAGGATGCAGTGCCCATGCACCTGTCTCCTTACAGTCCCTCCACAAGAAAGTGTGACATGCAACTTAACATTTAAAACTTAAGAACACTGAAACAGCGCTATCTGCGCCACAGCCAACCCCTTTCAGCACTTATTTTCATACACTCAACTGGGTGAGGTTTGAGAATCCCCTGGAAATGTTATGACATCGGAAAACCCAAAATCTGGCAAACCTTGTTGGCAGAGGGACAGAATCTAATTTTTTGGTCAAAATCTGAATTAAAGGAACGCAGTGTGTTAACGACAGAGGATTCCGGTTGGAAAAATATCCTGTATCTCCATTCGGATTTATAATAACGCTGAAATGATGTTGCTTGAAAAGGCACCTATGACAAAATAAAAATAAAAAAAATAAAATTCTATACAGCGACGCAAATCACATTAAATATTACAAGCAGTGACCTTCTGTTTACCTTGAAAAGTTCGTCAATTATTCAGGAAGCTTTTCCCTCGTTCCTTATTAAGGGAAGTCCCTGCACTGTTGTTTTCGTGTCTCTGGGCAACTCTATCTATCTACAGAGAAGGAGAAATAGAGATAACTAGGAGAAGGGAGGTAGGAATTTAGTGTTGCATCAAATTTTAATTGTAATGATATACGATTAACAAATCTACGAAAGGGACGGGTATGAGCGGTAATAATAAATAAGTAACAATAACATCAACAGATACGACAGCAAAAAGAATAACGAAGACTATGAAGAACAATCACGTTCTTTAAAGAAGACGATAAAATAGGACCATTTACTTGATCTAGGTGTACTGTTAATAGTATTCTTAACAACATACAAAGATTTGCAGTCAATAATAGGGTCTTACTTTATACTTGAAAACAATGAAAATACAAACAGCAACGAATAAGAAAAAGCACCACTATATAAAAGCAAAATCAAGAAGAACCATATAAATGATTCAAAGATCCGAGCTCGGCACTGAAGTTGTTTCATGTATAAACGAACTAAAAACGTCGCAATGATAAAGGATAAATGACAATGAACTGATATTTATAGACACGCTTTGCAATTTCAAGATACGTAACAATGCGTTACCCTTTTTACATTCTTGTAACATTTCTTTTTCACTTTCATAAAGAGTTATTTCTCATAAGGCAAATCATTCTTTATGCGGAATGAATATGAAAAACACAACACAAATCACAAAGTGTTCGTTGCCTTCTTTCCATCCTCCTGTCTCTCGCAGTACAGTCTGTCACGCGAGCTTTAACGGTCTATTTGCCAGAAAGGCTAAACCCAGACATTTAATGAGGGAAAGAAAATCCGGGAACCACAAAAAGGACTCAAACTTTCCAGTCCAGTTAAGGCTGGAGGAGACAAACAGAAAATTCTACATCGGCTGAGAGAGAGAGAGAGAGAGAGAGAGAGAGAGAGAGAGAGAGAGAGAGAGAGAGAGAGAGAGACTTGTCTCTCAAATTCAGCATGAACTTGTCTCTCAAATTCAGCAAAAATATATCTGATTCAATGCTTTCTAACTAAATATATGGCAAGAAAATCATGCGACAACTCAGCAACCATTTTTGCAGTAAAAGTGCGCACGCTTGTAGTTTACATGCAAACCTCCACTGAGCTTTGATGGAAGCTTTTCTACAAGCCACGCCTTCGCCACTTCGGAAACATCCAAGTTAAAAATGTCTGAAACCCGACCTCTAGGATAAAGGATGCATACTCACAATGAAAACACTATAAAATCACTAGGACGCTGCAGAAATTACCAGGACGACACTAAGAATTCTCTTGGAAAATAAAATCACTGATAGGGTAACTGGGCGTGCGCGTATGTACACAAGGATAGCCCGGGTTGCCACAGCCGAAACAGATAATTGGGTGCATGCCACAGCTGAGGCCTAATGAGATCCGTCTTTTCCTTTTATTCGCTCCACGTTTTAACTTTTGTTCTCATTTGTACTAAATATATTCTCACTCCATACATCAGTACTTTTGTTTCATCAGCCCTTAATGAGGAAACCTTAGTCCCGCTCTCTTTACGCGCGCGTAGGATGTCACGCAGATTTTAAGACTACACACACACACACACACAAAAAGGGCTTATCTCTCTTTTCATATAAATTTTTAAAACAATAAGCAACAATAATTCATTTTCTCCACTGATACTCTTACCGATACGTATCTCATGGAATCCACGCACAAAAAAAAAAATGAACACCGATACTGCAATGAAATCTCTATACAAAAGCAACGGTCATTTTTTTCTTAATCGTTGTCAATGACCCTCGTACCAATTAGTCGATATAGGATAGGAATTTGCCACTGACAAATTAGATTCATTTGACTGTGGCTTCGGTACCGTGGAGATACGATCATTCGTCAGTTTAACTGCTCGTATCAATTTTTCACAGCCTGTTTAATAGTAACATTTTTGTATAGCGCTTAATTATATGCTGACTTATTAGGCTGATTATTCTGGAAATCGGAGGCAAACGTGGCCAAAAATGTCTGGGAACCGAAAGGTTGAAAGTTCATTGCTTTGATCTGATTTATGAAATTTAGGTTGTCTAGCTTAGCACTGCGGCACTTTCGGTTGGGCTTCAAGATTAAAGGGATCCAGAAAATAAATGCAATGAGCACAAGGATCTAACAGGTGGCACAATTAGAGGAGCTGGACAGCAAGTGAAGAAAGGAAGCGGGAATAAAGGTAAAGTGAAAGGCTAAAAGGTGGGTGCACCTAGGGCCCAAGGGACACTGCAAACGCCCTTGAGTAATACTACAGTGCACCAAGTGAGGTGCTCTGATGGCACTACCCCCTACGGCGAAATAAGTCCAAGGCACTTTGCCGTTGTCTTCACAGAGATCTACAGAATATGATCAATCAACTGATACTCAAGATTTCGGCTAAAATGAAGTAAAAACTCCAAGAGGGGGGTTCCTGTCCACCTGCCCTTCTCGACCCTGGCTTATGACAGCTGAGGCGCTCTGGGTTTTAGTGAGCCAAGACTGAACAGGTCGTCCTCGGTCCTCGGGAATAGAAGACTTCTCTTCTCGTCAGTAAGGAAAGCATCCTAATTACAGTACTCGACTTCGAGTACCGTTTATTATCATTATTATTATTATATATATTCACGCTGACCTAAAGCACAGGGGATAACACACGTTCTTATTGCTACCATTCGAAAGAATTTTGGCAGCTCATGGGTATTTGAACGTTTACAAACAAAAGTTCTTTTTCGGATAAGCATCTCTACATTAACAAAACCCGTTCATTTTAAGATTCCCATTTTCTAGTTTAACTGTGATGGGAATACATGTTGCAAGTTGCATTATTCTTTCGTATTTGAACGTGGCTAAAAGATATATATTTCCCGGATATTTACCTTCCTAGGTCCTTATCAGTACTGCACCATATGCAAACATCAACCATTCCACGCAACATTCGGGACTCATTTTCTTATCCATCTTTGCACAAACTTCTACTGTCCTTTCTCTGACTTCTCGTAACACTCCATTCATTATGATATCGGAAGACGCAAAGATATAATACACCCTTCCCTCAGACTGCCCCCAACCCCACCCTACATATTCTAAAACATGGTTCCAGTACATAATAAAAATTGCATCTTCTATACCATACAATCTCAGTACCTTCCACCTCATTAGAATCTTTTAGGCCCTTTTATACGATACCGGGCTTTTTTCCTTTACTTTCCCTCGACCAAATTTACCTTACAAACTCTGGTCAGCGACGCAGTCATACTCTTACCATCGCACCAAAGCATCTCACTTGTAATCCCATCAACCCCTATTGTCTTTTGATTCCTCAACAGCTTAACTGGAAAGTTTATTTCCTATGAAAGAAAAATGCACCTCCATTTCAGGAGGAAGGGTAAATTGCACAACTACATTTAAAACAAGTTTCCGGAACTACAAACTTTCCCGAAGGCTCAGCAATCCAACCCCAAGGAAGGCCCCTTCTCCAGTTTCTCCCAAATCTAATCCCTGTCTGCCAGTCACTCATCATTAGAAATAATCACTGAAATAAGACCAAAATCTACGGTAATAGTGCATGGGGTTTTGATTACTTTAGTCTGCAAGACTCAACAACCCTCTCCACAAACAGTCCTTTTCCTGCGAGTTATGTTGCTATCTTAACCTCTTGTCGCCAGTCACAAAGTCCACATGCGGTAAAATGTTATTCAAAATCCAAACACAATTATTTCCGTAATCCTTCTGATGAATCAAACACACAAAAGTAAACAAAAACCAAGAAACATAAACTCCTTTGCAGAGGTAACCAGTTTGAGTCATCAAATTACTTTTTCTCAAAATGGAAAGAAAATATTGTGGTGACAATAAAAAAAGATGATCCACTCCACCAGCAAGAAAAATAACAAGCAGTTGAAATTACAAAAATTAAAATGCGCATTTGCTTTAGCCAAAAATGAACTAAGAATTTAGTGGTTCACTTATATGAAATCTTCGATTACTGATGTACCACAAAACCAAAGACTTTCCTTTCAATGAACATTCAATGTTCATTTACCCTAATTCTGCACTCATGTGGAACTACAGAATAATCTAAATGAATATCATCTTCAAAGCAAATTGCTTTCTTATTCTCAGTTGAGGTCGGGTAATTTCTGAACAACATCAAATGCCTTCATCCACACGACTAGAAGTGACACTTCCACAAATGTTGAAGACAATTGTGTGTGTGTGTGTGTGTGTTGCTTCAGAGCTTGGTGAGGGAGCATCTAACTCACAAGTGGACGACATGTGGTCGAATCTGGAACCGGACGAGGAGGGAGAGATGGAAGTGAACGTTCCCTAACAATCTACTGGGCCTCTTCTTGACCTAAGCAGGGGATTATGTACCTAGTTGTTCCAAGACTGTTGAGGGTTGCAGCTAGGATGGAAAAAGAGGTAGAAAAGAAAAGAGTAAAGCCTAGATGTGAGAGTTCACTGTTCCATAAACACGTATACCATTAAAACGGGATGGCCTCGACGAGGTAATCCTCACACCTCTCTCCCTCTTTGCACATGAAATCCTTAGCTGACCTCTGGTTATCACTGTTTCATTCTTCTGGTGCATTATCAACACTCCACCGAGAACTGATACTCATGGTGTGCACAAAACTTGACCTGTTTTAGATGCCTCTCCTCTTCGCACCTCCTCCACCTCTCTTCACCAACACCACAGCCCTTCCGACACTCTGTCTGTATGTGTCCAGATAATTTACTTATGACAAATTATCTAGAGGAATATATTATTATACTTAAATAATGTGTGAAAATAATAATAAAAAGTAAAATATCAACTAATATATGAAATATAATTCCATAAAACGCTATAAACATTAAAATCTAAAGACCACGAAAAATATTAGATATATTTTCCATTGAACCGAAATACCAAATGAGGTGGTTATGCTTCCCAAGGAGGCATTACGTCAAGGATTCCCTTTACGTACGGATATGGAAGTCTGAGAAGAACTTGGGGAGAGAGGGTCAGGGATGAAGATATCCTTTGGGGACGTTGTGGGATACCCGAGGAATGATAACACAGCTAATAATGTGAAATAATATAAGGGCAATCAAAAGTCTAAGGTTTCAAGGTATAGGAAATTGAAGGAGTGAAGGATTCTACCTCTTAGCACACACACACAGAGGGAGAGAGAATCTTGTAAGATTCATTCCAACGCAGTGAGGATTCCCACACCGAGGCTACCCACCTTTTTCGATGATATGTGTCTTTTATTCTTTTTAGCCGAGTGCCAACCACACGTGTTTTATCTGGTGTTTCTCTCTCTATCCGCCTCAGTGGCGACACAGCCATATACCTTAGCCTCACATGGTCACCATTTTCAGAACTGAAAATCCTGTGTATGTACTTGTTTGCTGACCGGGGCCAGACTCCAACTTCTGGATCAACATTTTGGACCAAAGCTATAAATGTCAAAAATGTTGCAGAAGAGCCTAATATGCCCACTGGCTTTGCAGAGTTTGCCCTGAAAATATGCGGCCTACTAATTACTAATGCCCTAATTAAGGCAAAACTAAACAAAGAATAAATGTGGCGAAGATTCTTTGGCGCAATCGAGTTTTCAGTACAGCACACAATCAAGGGCACCGAAAATAGATCTATCTTTAGGTGGTCACGGTATAATGCTGTATGAGCCACGGCCCATGAAACTTTCAGCCGGCCGTGGTGGCCTGTGTTGTTGCGTTGTCAGAAGCATGATTATGGCTAACTTTAACCTTAAATAAAATAAAAATTACTGAGGCTACAGGGCTGCAATTCGGTAAATCTGATGATTGGAGGGTGAATGCTCAACATACTAATTTGCAGCCTCAGTAGTTCTTAAGATCTGAGGGCTGTCTCAATAGTCTTCTTTTATAGAAAACTAAAATTCAAATTGGACTAGAGGAATTGAAATAAATATCAGGGAAAATGGGCCTTGTTCATCAATTGAGCCATTATCGTCCACACTGAAATGTTTCTTCAATGTACAATAATGAAGCTCTGGAGGTTGAAGAAGGAGACCTTGATCATTTTCGGCTACAAAGATCGAAGGGAACTGCATATTTCATACGCCAGATACTGGTAAGTTATCCTAGTATCGCATTTCTTATTCAGTAAATATAATTATACTATCAATATAACCATGAAAAAGGTGGTGTGCTTTCCCAGCTACAATTGCTACTTTTCGTCCTCTTGTTCCCTACTTTCAGCATTTCAGATCTGGCAACTTGATGGTCCAGTTTTACTCTTTGTTCTTACGTCTTGAAAATCATACTAAAAAATCTATTGCAAATTTACTGTCACACAGTCTCACACTGTGATAGCAAAGGAGGTAAATACTATCTCTGCGACAGTCACAGAGATATTACCTACTTTTTTCTTTTAACAGACTTTGCCATTCGCCAACAAACAAAATAATGGAACATATTTGATGCATTTACAAACTTCACGAGGTTCATTTCGGGGAACGCCATAAAAGATAAATATTCAGAGAGTTTAAGGAACCTTGTTACTTATTGCTGTAGCAGGGGCATACCCGAGCAACCCGTCAGCTGAAAGTTCTCCACCTAAGAGTAAAGGCGTTATCTATGTAACAGACTCATAATTTCATAAAATTCCGATCCATTTACTTTAAATACGGATTAAACTTTGTTTTTTTTATTGATCTATAATTTCTTTTAAAATCTGAAAATCAAATTTTAGTTTTCTGTTCTTTAAACTCCATATTGGAGTTTGACGCTTTGCTATTAAGGTTCCATTGTATGCCTCACGAAAATCATACAAAAATCTAATGCAAATTTACTGCCACTGATATTTACCGCATCTTCTTTATATTTTAACATTCATTCCTATGAGGCTGGAAGTAACTACAGCGCCTATGGTACAGACTGTGGTATTCAATTTTCTATGTAACGATTTCAGTCTTATACTGTGGGGACTCATCAATTTTGCTTCCCGTTTGGAACGTCGTATGAGACGACTTGACCAGGAATCAACATCATCACGAATGTAGATATTATTACTTTATTTAACAATCTCTCTCTCTCTCTTCCAGTAGTTTTCGTTTAACAAAGAATGATTATTTTCAGGTTATACAAATGGGAAAGAGCTTTTCTTATTAGAAATAAGCAAGAAGCATCCCCTCACTCTCTCTCTCTCTCTCTTCCAGTAGTATCTGTTCACCAAACAAAGATTATACTTTGTTACATAAATGGAAATCCGTTTTTCTTATTAGAAAGACGGACGAAACATTTTGAAGAATTAACTCTGGATCGCTTGGAAGAGGTTAAGGAGAAATGTTTGAATCCAAAAAGTAAGCATGACTGATGAAAAGCAATAGCTAATGATTCCTATCGAAACTACATGATGAAAGAGAGAAGATATATATTCTATAATGGCTATCCACGAAAGACAAAGAAGAAATGTAAATGCATTGATAGAAGAGCATGACAATTTTGCATAGGTCTAATTTTCTCTTAGCTCAAAACGGATTGTTTAAACCACCTAATAAATCATTTTGCAAAATTAAGAGAAAAATAAGCTTCTAGCTGATGCATAAAATATTCACTGACAAAATACTGATTGAGAGAATCAGTTGGTCAAGTTGTCTATAAATTATTACATAGGTAACGTTCTTTATTTTGCTTTAATTGTAATGATATGCAATTATAAAATCTACAAAAGGAAAGGGGATGAAAGGTAACAAGGTTTACAGTGACAATAACATCAACAGATATGACAGCAAAACAATAACAAAGACTATGAAGAACAATCATGTTTTTAAAGACGATAAATATGACCATTTACTTGAGTGTAAATCTTGGTGTACTGTTAACGGTATTCTTAACAATGCACAAAGGTTTGCACTCAATAAAAGGGTCTTACTTTATCCTCGAAAACAACAGTGAAAATACAAATAACAACGAGTAAGAAAAAGCACCACTATATGAAAAACAAAGTCAAGAACAAACACTTAAATGATTCAAGGACCCGAGCTCGGCACTGGAGTTGTTTCATGTAAATGAACTAAAAACGTACGCTTTCCAATCCTCCCCACCCGAGATTCGAACCTGGTAGCAATGACGAAGGATAAAGAACTGATATTTATAGGCACGCTTTGCAATTTCAAGATACGTAACAATGCGATACCCTTTTTACATTCTTGTAACATTTCTTTTTCACTTTCATAAAGAGTTATGTCTCATAAGGCAAATCATTCTTTATGCGGAACGAATATGGAAAACACAACACAAATCACAAAGTGTTCGTTGCCTTCTTTCCATCCTCCTGTCTTTCGCAGTACAGTCTGTCACGCGAGCTTTGACGGTCTATTTGCCAGAAAGGCTAAACCCAGACATTTAATGCGGGAAAGAAATTCCGGGAACCACAAAAAGGACTGGAAAGAGACAAACAGAAAATTCTGCATCGGCTGAAAGAAAGGAGAGAGAGAGAGAGAGAGAGAGAGAGAGAGAGAGAGAGAGAGAGAGAGAGAGAGAGAGAGAGAGAGAGAGCATCAGTGGAAAGGAAAAGAAGATAGATAGCATCTGCTTGAATGAATGAAAAACCGAAACATAACGTTCAGTTAATTTGTAACAAATTTGTTTGACTTTTCATTCGCCCCTACAGATGTTGTCTAATGAGACCCGTCTTTTCATTTTACTTGCTTCAGATGTCTTAACTTTTGCTTTCATTTGTACTAAAAATGTTCTCACCCCATACATCGGTATTCCTGTTCCATCTTCCCTTTATGAAACCGCTCTCTTTACACGTACGTGTGCAGGCTGTCACACGAAGATTTGAAGACTACAAGCACAAAAAAAAAAGACCTTCTATGTCTACTCACATAAATTTATTTAAACAATAAATAATTTTCTCCACTGACGCACTTACTGATGCATATCTTATGGAATCCAAGCACAAAAAATTGCCACCAATATTGCAATGGAATCTCTGTTCACTGCTATACAAAAGCAACAGTCTTTTTTATCGTCATAATCACAGACATAGAGGAGAGACTGGATAGTCACGTGACTATCGCGTGCAAGTAAGGCGCCATTGCTATGTGTTGATTCCCAGATATGGCAGCGGCAGCGACTGCACAGACCAGCAGCAACAGAGCCACCTCTGGCACCCAGTGCTGGGCCATCAACTGTGTTACATACATAAAGAAGATCACAAAAGAACTGGGATCACATTTCACAAGTGACATATTTTCATTCATGAAAATCTCTTATAACTGTGTTGAAACAACCTCAAGTAAACATGTGTTAGATCACAGTCAACTTGCAGTCAACTACACGCCTGCTTTTTGAGCTAATAAAATAAAAACTGTTGTAATAAGCTTTTTATTAAAGCCTATTTGACATTAAATTCATATACCCTCATAAATTAGCATGTAGGGTTATTGTCAGTCCATGTAAGCATGGTTAAGTGTGGTAAATTTCCCTACCACTAGTACTACAATGTACACAGTACCATGAGGCCTAGCCTTAGGCCTGCTGCAGTTTTAAGTGTTAATGAAATGTTATAATGTTATTTACCATGTTATCAGTAAGTTCTCAAACCTCCTTGCTTGCAGAGGACTCAGCTGAATTTGATCTGTCAGAACACTTAAAAGGTAGTATTCTTAGTTCCTCATTGGACGGATAGGTACTGTTCTCAGCTAGCACTCCGACCGGCCAATGATGAATTAGAGGAACTTATTTCTGGTGATAGAAATTCATTTCTCGCTATAATGTGGTTCGGATTCCACAATAAATTGTAGGTCCCGTTGCTAGGTAACCAATTGGTTCTTAGCCACGTAAAATAAATCTAATCCTTTGGGCCAGCCCTAGGAGAGCTGTTAATCGGCTCAGTGGTCTGGTTAAACTAAGGTATACCTACTTCAACTTTATCATTATCATTTTTACCCTATAGGATATTTCAAATTCATACTACATTACAGCTTTAAAAGTAAACTTTACCAACTAGCTGGTCTACCAGGGTTGATTGTCCAATAACCAAGGGTAGCCTACCATAGCCTAACCTTAGCTTAGCAAAGGTAGCTTAATTTGGCATAACCTTCAGGAATGCTGATGTTTCTATCTATCCCTCTCCACAGACTATGAAATACAGCTCAAGTCTTCCCTAGTTATGAAAGTCTAAGTTATTCTTACAGGATTTCTTCACTAATAAGTTAGTTTGTTTAGCTGCCAAAATAAATTTGGATTCTCTTTCAACTGCGCCACTTGCTTGTGATTCCTCGTTATGCCCCGCAGATATATTTGACAATGGAAGAGCAATTGCTGGAACAACCGAAGAACCACCAAATTCACCAGTTTTGGAGACCCAACAAGCAGTGAGACAAACGACTAATATGCCAGCCCCTGTTGCGCCAAGACGTTCTCAGGGAATTGCTAATAGACTATTGAACAACCCTGGAGTTAACTGAAAGAATAACAAGCTGTTTTATAACTTCCATTTTACAAATATGTCGTCATATAAGTAACACAGCCTGTTAGGTTAGGGTTTGTCAGATTAGTATGGTTCCTTTTATAATAGATTTCCATAGCAATTCCCTTCTTGAACATGTGGCTCCCTAATGAATTGCGAATGCGCGAAACCATTCCATAAGACTAACAAGACAGTCCGGTTTTCTACCAGTGTATTTCCCCACCCAAAACCCTGAGTTCCCACAGGGTCCCCAATATTGTTGTGTTGAATTGTATGTTAACAATAGTATAGAAAAAATCAACTTCCAAGATAATAATTTGTGCAGAGCTGTTATGCAGAAATACCCCATTCAAGACTTGGCCTAAGCTAATATAAGCGTACCACATAATAATCTTATGCCTTTTCTTAGCTGGAACTGGTACTTGACGCCGAAGACGGACAAATCTTCATCTTGAGGTTAAGGATGAGGAATGGAAAGTCTGACACCTGCAGTTTCTTTAATGTTTCTTAGTTCTTAACAGTTGGTGAATACACAGTGAAAGCGACTTATTCCTAGTGGATTCCTTCCATAATTGTTCCCTTCTACAACTGGTTCTTATACTGGTCTCGTACTCTGTAATATAAAAGTTCATTTAGAACAGCATTCTTGTGCCAAACAGCAGGCAGTCCTTACCCTAGGCTATCCTGTAATCAAGCTTAACTTAGCTGTTACACAGCACAGTTAACCTGGCTTTACATTCATAACATAGTGGTATTTAACTCAAGAACGGACATTTTTATGAACTTATGGAAAAGTATCGCGCATCTTAACCTACAGACAGAGGTACAATTGCAAACACATGCAAGCTCAGCATGGAGTAATTTATTTAACATTACCATAACAATTCTAGGTAATCTGCTATTATGGTAAAAATACAAAGGAACACGATTAACAATAGTGTTATGGCAACATGTACATTATAAACTAAGACAAGTGCATACCTTTTACAAGGGAGAAATATGGTATTTCGAAGGGAAAACATGGGAGCTACATTCCTTCCCCCCGCCCCCCAAATGCGCGTCGTTGACTTGCTAGCTGATCAGGCTCAAATTAGCGACATTGAAAACCCGTGGCGTTCACAATTAATATTCGACAATGAAAACCCGTGGTGTTCACAATTAATATTAACTACTGACTGTGCCAGCATTTGTGAGTGGCAGATTTCAACTTTTGGATCAACATTTAGGACCAAAGCTTTAGATGTCAAAAAATGCTGCAGGAGAGCCCATACCCACTGACCGTGCTCGGTTTGCCTTGAAAATATGCGGTCTATCAATTACTAATGCCCTGGGTGAGCGAGTTTTTTCTGCAGTAACATCTGTTAAGAAAAAATAAAAATAAAATTGGACTATAAAACTACTCTCCTCAATTTTAAAAATTGAAATAAATATCAAGGAAAATGGGCCTTGTTCATCAACTGAGCCGTTATTGTCCATGTTGAAATATGTTTCTTCAGTGTACAATAATAAGGCTCTGGAGGTTGAAGGAGACCCTAAACCATTTTCAACTATAAAGATGGAAAGGAACTGCACACTTCACAATCATATTAACATTTCATGCACCAGATACTGCTAAGTTATCCTAGTATCACATTTCTTATTTCATTAAATATGATTATACTATTAATATAGCCATGCAAAAGGTGTATTGTGCGCTCTGAGCTTCAATTCATTACTATGATAGTATTTTATTGACAATTTGCTACTTTTTCATTCTCTTGGTTGCTACTTTGAGCAGTTCAGTTCTGGCAACTTGACGCTGGGGTTTTACTCTTTGTTCTTATGTCTTCTTAACATGAAAAGCATACTAAAATCTATTGCAAATTTACTGTCACAGAGATATTCTCCTCCAATTTAGTTTTCTGTGAAAGAAAACTATTGTGCCAGCTTTGTCTGTACGCCCTCAGATCTTAAAAACTACTGAGGCTAGAGGGCTGCAAATTGGTATGCTGATCATCCACCCTCCAATCATCAAACTCAACAAACTGCAGCCCTCTAGCCTCAGTAGTTTTTATTTTATTTAAGGTTATTAAAGTTAGCCATAATCGTGCTTCTGGCAAGGATACACGATAAGCCACCACCGGACCGTGCTTAAAGAATCATGGGCCACAGCTCATACTGTATAGATCACCAAAAGATAGATCTAATTTCGGTGGTCTTGAATATAACCTGTATAGAAAATTCGACTGCGCTGAAGAAACTTAGGCACATTTTTTTTGTTTATGATCCAATGCTCAGCACTTCGTCAATACCCGTCACAAGAGTTAATCTAACGCTTTGTGTGATGCAGTTACATAACTCATTGACTCATATAGGACAATTCCATCAAAAAAATAATGTCTAGATTCAAAAGATATTTCGCCATTGAGTGTCATACACGGCATGCCTGAGCCATCCCTTGGCTAAAAGTTCTCCACCTAAGAGTAAAACACTTATTTATGTAACAGTCTCTTGATTTCATATAACTCTGATCCATTTATTTTAAATAAGGATTAAATTTTGTTTTTTTATTAATCTACATTTTTTTTATAAATCTCCAGAACATGAAATTTTACTTCTCTGATCTTTAAACTCCATATTGAGTTTTACACTTTGCTGTAAGGCTCCATTATCAGCTTCATACGTAAATCATACAAAAATCTACTGTAGATTTACTGCCACACAGATATTTACCGCATTTTGTTTAACATTCATTCCATGAGGGTGGTAGTAAATACAACGCCTATGGCAGAAGTTATAATATTCAAGTGAAGATTTACTCCGTTTTCTGTGTGACGATGTCAGTATTATACTGTGTAGTTACTCCTGAATTTTGCTTCACGATCGGAACGTCGATTGGAACGTCATATGCGACGACTTGACCAGGAATCTCACGAATGCAGTTATTTTTTATTTCTTTAACGTTTTTCTCTCTCTCTCTCTTCCGATAGTTTTCGTTAAGCCTCTTCTGCGCATGACTTCACCGTTCCCTTGGTTTTCCTTAACCGTGGTCCTGGTCCTACAAGGGCTATGTCTATTCAATTTTCTCTCTTTCTGTTTCTCTAAATGTCTCACTGATGGCTGATTACTGAAATACAATTTATATCGTCATTTACTAGAACATTACAGATACTGTGAAACTGCAAGTTGTTAATATAACAGTACTGCCTTCTGAAACTAATTTAATTAAGTTGTAAGTTTCATCAGTTTCTTAGCCGCTCCCTTACATGTTTGACCTTGCCGTTTATTATCCTTATCAAATTAGGATATTTAATGACAAAATTATAAGGATATATTGGCAAAAACCTTATCACATCAACTAGAAAATTAACACCAGCGCGTTTTATTTAAGACGAGTGTCCTCACACAGCGTTTACCTTTTGTCAGCTTTTCCCCATGCACAGCATTACAAATTTCCCTCATCACAACTAACGGAGAAAAAAATTGGCTAGAGGGTGTATACAGTTCTCCCCTACTAACACATGCTATCCATGAATCAGCCTGAGGTTCCATTTTATTATCTTTCTTTCCAAAATCAGGATATTTCAGTAAAAATATTTTGACAATGTACCCAACAATGTACCGCAGAGCCTCTTCCTCAATCACGTCCTAAGCATTTTTTTTTTTTTATCTCCATATTAGAAATGAAGAGCTCGTCATCCTCATCCAAAGTCTCTTTGTCTAAACCTGAATCAAAGTTCCTAAATATTAGGGTGGTCAAACATAATTCCAATGCCAACTCCCATTCATACATTTATTTAAGGAAATACGTCTAATTTAGAATTACCATGTTATAAGGTGTGATGAAGGAAAGATCGCTTCAAGAGTGAACTGGGTCGGGCGCTCAGTCATCAAAATCATTACATTCAGCAAATAGTTTGGTTACTTCAGCTGTTTGGCTTCATGAACACACAATATTGGCTCTGATATGTGAAACAGACGACCGAGCTGGTATATAGTCACAAAGTTCGTGCATTAGAAAATATAGATTGTTTGTCTAATTCTGCCCAAAAGTAAGTCTGATCGATTATTAGCGAAGCAAGAGCGTTATCGTCCAGACGTAGCTTTGTGTTCCAATCTCTTAGAAACTGGCAGATAAGGTAAAGTTCAGACTTTTCGTTTTTCTGTGTGAACTGTGAACTTGTGAATTTTTACCATGACCTTTTTTTAGTCAGAGTAAGAATAAATCTTATGTAGACCATTTTGCCTTGATAATTCATTTAATATGCATTTTAATCTTTTTCTTTGTTCATTCATTACTTGTTGGGTTTGCTGATAATAAATCTATTTTTGTAGGAAAGATTGTGTTTCCTTAGAATATCCATTTCTTTTTGAGGATGATGTTCGAGAGAGAGAATTCTGTGTGCTGTGAGAGAGGGAGAGTGATAGGGAGAGGGGAGCGAGTGAGAGCTGAGGGTACCACGTCTCTGATGGTAGACTGCAAGGTCCGTTACGTAACACTTCTAAAAAGAAGTGTTTAATCTGAAAGGGGTATAACAGATTTCACTTCACAAATCTTTCATGACTTTTGACATTACTCTTTTCACTTAGAACTTTTACTTCCTTTCCTAACAATAGCCTTTTTGTCAAAATTTAAAATTTACTGCATTTGGATGGTCATGATGACCATTCATTTCCCTAATACATCCAAAGAAATGCTCCAATCTGATATAATCTCCGTGTCACAGCGTAATTAAGATTGTGTGAAGCTTTTAGCATATTATACAAACCGATTATTGATTTGCATGATAAAATTGTCTTTCTGAAACTTGAAAAGACATTTTGTTTTCAGACTTTTAACTCTTGTGGTATTCATAACCTCGATTACCTTGTTTAATGTGCTTGTCTAGGTCAATGGCAAACGCAACTACTTTGTTAAAATCTTCTTATATGTTTGACAAATTCATTATGTCAAACCAAAGCGTTCATGAAAAGAATGAAGTCAGATGCTTGTTTGCGTTTTGACATTTTAACAGACCCTTTTCTCCTCAATACTTCAACGAAGTAGCACAAGACTAGATAGCAGTTGTACAACTAATTCATCGCTGAGCTGTCATTGCTGGCCACTCACATTCAAATACATCTCATTAACTTTATAAGCCAGACCATATTCTGATTTATTTTTACTCATCATTTCATGTATATCACTATCTGAAATAAACTACTTAGAAAACCCTAAGTCTATGAAATTATTTCTAACTAATTTTATGCGATGAGTAACATCAGAAACTACGTAAACTTCTCTGTCTGCTTGGGGGTTTTGAGAGAGACCTAATCTTACAGAGGGTCAATATCAAATTCTTTCCATACATGAAGATTAGTAGAACCCGTATCATGAACAGAGCAGTTGTTTCGATCTCAACTAATAAATAAATGAGAAAAGGAAGATTACACGAGCAAACAGTGTGTTGGGATGTCGACCTCACTGGACTAATGCTTTGTTTTGGTTCGACCACTCTTGTATATGGGAACAGTGAAGAGTTAAGTATACCTTAGTTTTACCAGACCACTGAGCTGATTAACAGCTCTCCTAGGGCTGGCCCGAAGGATTGGACTTATTTTACGTAGCTAAGTTGGTTACTTAGCAACGGGACCTACAGCTTATTGTGGAATCCGAACCACATTATAGCGAGAAATGAATTTCTATCACCAGAAATAAATTCCTCTAACTCTTCATCAGCCGGCCGGGAATCGAACTCGGGCCAGTGAGTGCCAGTCCACAGCTCTACCGACTCACCCAATGAAGAGTTAGATGTGATGTCACTAACTCTCTAAGCCGTGAATGAATCATATACTTAGCTGCATTCACTTCAAGGGAGTCAGTCACGTCGATCAAGTCACGATAATTTATTTGATGCGATTCATTTTGACGAAACCCTCTTAACACCACGTGTCAACCTACTGCACCAATAAGTCAAGTCTGTACAGTTTTTTTTTTTCTATCTTGATATTACTACAGTGCCACAACAGGTTTTGTTGAGAATGGGTGCATATTCTCTTGCTAAAATTAATGCTTTGCTGTGGCCTTGTCATCGCAGACGTTAAAATAAACCTCGAATCTGGGTGCATCACCTGAACAAATGACACACTGCACTAATAATGACAGTTTACATGATTATTGAGAGAGAGAGAGAGAGAGAGCTTGACAATGTTATTTTTCCAAATTTCGAATATTTCGTTACCAGGTAATTCTGGATGAGAGTTCCACATCTACTTTTGAGGTTTAAACCATTGGAAAACCTTTAATATCTGGCTTTCATTATATTAGACTACCCGAAAAATCGGAAAACCTCACTTAAGAGAATACATAATTGTTATAAAATATAGGCCTATGGGTAAAAAGGGGATACTGACAATTTCAGCTGTAATAAATAGTTCAAAGTGAATAAAACTGTTGTCTTTTACCTGTACAAGACACAGCAGCAGCAATTTCTTTCCATGAACTGACAATGAAGTCACAATCATGGTGGTTGGGGTCACTGGCATCGTAGATAGCAGGGCGCTCCTGAACTAAGGTTATTAGTAGTTCAACGGGCATACTTACAAACGGCAAGTGAGACTCACTATAACTGACATCAAAAATAGTTCCTGCTCTATTTGTGACACGATACATTCAACAATGGTTTCTTTCAAAGGGCCAAACAAATCAGTGTTAAGACTGGGGTGGTGATTTATGTTGCGTCATGAATTATCTTGACTTGACGTGAATCGACTCGACAAGACTCCCTTGGTGTGAACGCAGCCTTAGGTACGCGTGGCTCAATTGTTCTTTCGAGACCTGGCTAAGACTTTCACATTAAGAGTGACACTTCGTCCATACCCATATTATTATGCGTGAGGATCAGAATCAGCTTTGTTTATTAGCTCTTCAACAATAAAGTTATCTCGATAACAGAGACAGATTTATTACATTTCAAAACACTTGTACTGAATCATACATCTCAATGAGCCATCCTTCCACAAAAAATTCTCCACTTAAGAGTAAAAGAGTTTTCTATCCCTAAACTCTCTATTGAAGTTTTTAAGCTCTGCTATTAAGGCTTTGGTATGTTTCATACTAAAATCATACAAAAATCTACTGTATACTTACTGCCACAGAGATATTTGCCTCATTTTATTTATGTTTTAACATTCATTCCATGAGGCTGGTAGTAAATACAGCGCCTATGGCAGATGTGGTATTCAAGCGAAGATTTACTCTGTTTTCTAAGTGACGATTTCAGTCATCTACTGTAGTCACTCCTCAATTTTGCCTCCTGTTTGGATCCAGTCACGTGAGACGACTTGACCAAATATCATCAATGTCATGAATGTCTATACTTGACTAAACATCATTCATGCTGTCCAATCATTTTAACTGCTAGGTCCAGGATTAGTTCCCAGTTTATCCTGATTATGACATCATTCGGAAACTAGCACGTGAAACAAACACTGCTCATCATGGTATGCAAAGACTCTATGTGCCTTAAATCTCTCTCCTTCTAGCACTTTCTCCACCTCTCTTCACCAACACCACAGCTCTGTCTGAGCCTCTCTCTCTGTATCTGTCCACATCATTTGCTAAGGACACAATAAAAGAAAATATAACTAGAGAATGCATGAGCATCAAGTATATTTTCTTTCATTGTCTAAAATAATTATCTGGACAGGTCATTTATTATATAAAATACTATAAGCCACAATATATATGTAAAATCTTTAGAGAATAACAAATATTCAAGATATTTTCCATTGTGACGTAATAACTAATAATGCGGTCTTTGGCTCCCGCGGGGGTATTCAAAAATAGAATTACGTCAAAGGATTCCCTTGACATAAGGGGATGAGAGTTGGCAAGGAGAACTAATAATATGTTATTACTACTTGTGGTTACTGTATATTTATATGTCAATTGTCCTGATATACATTCGGAAGCTACCATTCATTTTATGACAATTTAGACTATACATAACAATGAAAGGCAGAACTATGGAACAACTTTGCATAGGGTATTGCCTTGGAAATTGACTTTTTCTATTGTAATTTGGTTGTTTATCAAGAATTTACCATTATTTTTTGTCAGTGGAATGTAATTAACCAGTATTAACCTCAGAACTGATGTGTTATTGTATGCAGGCCAGACTAGAATGCTATTGCGCATGCGCAGTGTTACAGGGGAACTTTTGGTAAAAAGTGGAGTTTCCTCCAGCTTCCAGCCAGCGAGCCTTCACCCCCACATAAGTAATAATGGCCTGTTAGGTTAGGTTAGGGTTCGTTAGGTTAGTATGGTTCCTTTTATAATAGATTTCCTTAGCTATTCCCTTCTTGAACATGTGGCTCCTAATGACTTGCGAATGCATGGAACCGTTCCTAAGACTAACACGACGGTTTGGTTTTCTCCCAGTGTA
This sequence comes from Macrobrachium rosenbergii, assembly GCF_040412425.1. Lineage (NCBI taxonomy): Eukaryota > Metazoa > Arthropoda > Malacostraca > Decapoda > Palaemonidae > Macrobrachium > Macrobrachium rosenbergii. The sequence continues at coordinate 17,120,428 of NC_089770.1, read as the reverse complement.
TTTCCCCACCCAAAACCCTGAGTTCCCACAGGGTCACCAACATTGTTGGGTCGAGTTGTATGTTAACAATAGTTGACTGACAATAAATAACACCACCTACTTCACAGGCAACACTAAAAGTATATAGGAAAAATTAACTTGCAAGGTAGTAATTTGTGCGGAGCTGTTATGCAGACATAACCAATTCAAGATTTGGCCTAAGCTAATATAGGCGTACCACATAATAATCTTAGGCCTATTCTTTGCTGGAACAGGTTTTTGACGCCGAAGATGGACGAATCTTCATCTTGAGGTTAAGGATGAGGAATGGAAAGTCTGACTTCTGCAGTTTCTTTAATGTTTCTTAGTTCTTAACAGTTATTGAATACACTGTGAAAGCAACTTATTCATAGTGGATTCCTTCCATAATTGTTCCCATCTACAACTGGTTCTTATACTGGTCTGTTACACTGTAATATAAAAGTTCATTTAGAACAGCATTCTTGTGCCAAACAGCAGGCAGTCCTTAGCCTAGGCTATCCTGTACTCATGCTTAACTTAGCTGTTACACAGCACAGTTAACCTGGCTTTACATTCACAACAGAGTGGTATTAATTCAAGAACAGACATTTTCATCAACTTATGGAAGAATATCGCACATCTTAACCTACAGACAGAGGTACAATTGCAAAACATGCAAGCTCAGCATGGCGTAATTTATGTAACATTACCATAACAATTCTAGGTAATTTGCTTTTATATCACGGTAAAAATACAAAGGAACACTATTAACAACAGTGTTATGGCTACATGTACATTATAAACTAAGACAAGTGCATACCTTTTACAAGGGAGAAATATGGTATCTTAAAGGGAAAACATGGGAGCTACATTCCCTTCCTCTCTCGCGTCATCCACTTGCTAGCTGATTAGGCTCAAATTAGCGACAATGAAAACCCGTGGCGTTCACAATTAATATTAACTACTGACTGTGCCAGCATTTGTGAGGGCCAGACTCCAACTTCTGAATCAACATTTTGGACCAAAGCTTTAGATGTCAAAAAATGCTGCAGGAGAGCCCATGCCCACTGACCTTGCTGAGTTTGCCTTGAAAATATGCGGCCTACAATTACTAATGCTCTGGTTGAGCTGGTTTTTTCTACAGTAACATCCGTTAAGAAAAAATAAAAAATGAAATTCGACTAGAACTACTCTCCTCAATTTTAAGAATGGAAATAAGTATCAACGAAAATGGGCCTTGTTTATCAATTAAGCCGTTATTGTTCATGTTGAAATATGTTTCTTCAATGTACAATAATAAGGCTCTGGAGGTTGAAGGAGACCTAAATCATTTTCAACTATAAAGATGGAAAAGATCTGCATACTTCACAATTATATTAACACTTCATGCACCAGATACTGCTAAGTTATCCTAGTATCACATTTCTTATTCATTAAATATGATTATACTATTAATATAGCCATGCAAAAGGTGTAGTGTGCTCTCTGAGTGACAATTCATTACTATGATAGTATTTTATTGACAATCTGTTACTTTTTCGTTCTCTTGTTCGCTACTTTGAGCAGTTCAGTTCTGGCAACCTGACGCTGGGGTTTTACTCTTTGTTCTTATGTCTTCTTAACATGAAAATCGGTAGAACTATATAGTAGCTCCAACGCAGCCGACGGCGCTATAACTTGACTTTTCTACAGTTTTTTGCTTGCTGATTTAGAATTTACCTTTCATTTTTGGCGCTCGAGCCTAATTACCTGTAATTAACCCCTGAAGTTCATCCAACAAGGTAGGGAACCTGGTGGAAAAGCGGGGTTATGGGTGGAGGATACCCCAGACAGGTGATATGCTCCCCCTCAACCAGCAAACAAGGGGACCCAATGGGAATGCGGGGTTCTGGGTGGGGTATACCCCCGGGTGAGTGTTACATGGCTATGAAACGGCTCCCCCGCTTGTTTCTGCTCTACAATTCAGGGGACCCGTAGGGAAAGCAGGGTTATTGGGTGGGGTACATGGCTGGGGATGAAAAACCGGCCAAAATCTAGATTTTTTGGCACCCCTGACATGAGAAACTACGAAATAAACAGAGAACAAACTAGAACATTAAATGAGCTGACACAAAGGCACCCCTCCCATTACTACTATCCTCCTGAACATTTATTGGGGAGCCATTGGTTCATTCCTCACTCCCTTACTGAGGAAACTCGGAGTTTGGGGACCTAACCCCCCAAAACACTTATCTAACCAATCACGTTGCGCTGTTATCCCCCCACTGAGGAAAACCCCCTAAACGTTGCCACTCTGAGTTGCTAACGAACCCCGCTCCTTCAGGGGCTGTCCTTTTTCTGGGGTTCACATACACGTCCTGCACATGACAGGGTACGGGTACGTCTGTTTTGAACTGTTCATATTTCGTCCGGCAAGTGCAGTAACTTGTTAATCTGTTATCCCTATGCATGAATCTAACACACCCTGCATGCAATCCTCCCAAACTATAAGTTAACACAGCAAAAAATAAAACACATATATGCTTTTGAGTTTATTCCTGTATGTTTCAACGTTCTTGGTTGCGCTTACCCGCAACTGTTGCAACACAGGTACCACCCCAGACCAGTACTGAACATGGCACAGGGAGATTATATCCCCTGATACTACTGCTAAACATGGCGAAATGTATTTACCCCGCCAGCCCAGTACTAATCTCGGCGAAAGTGTATCTGTACCGCAAAAAAAAAAAAACTTTCCCTACACACATTTTTCGCATGACAGCATCGTTTCTCTGCTTCTTTATCATAACCAGCGTGATTCCATTTCCCCGAACCCATTACTAAACACTATGAAATGCATTTAACCCACGGCGAAATACATTTACCCCGCCAACCCAGTACTAAACTCAGCGAAAGTGTATCTGTACCTCAAAAACAAAAAATCTTTCCCTATATAAATTTTTCGCATGGCAGCATCGTTTCTCTATTTCCTTATCATAACCAGCAGGATTCCATTTCCCCGAACGCACTACTAAACACTGCGAAATGCATTTAACCCGCCAGTCCAGTACTAAACACGGCGAAAGTGTATCTGTACCCCAAAAGATACATTTTGCCCAACTGCATTTTTTCTCAAGCATTTATGGTTTCTTTGCTTTACTGTCATAACTAGCACGAGGGTTTTCAACAAAACCATTCCTGTTACCATCACGTAAGTTTGTAAGAGCCTAACGCCGTCTCTTCCAAACACGCGTGTGTGTGTGTTTCGTCGTCCATCGGAGTGGACAAGACAACAAGAGCATCTCGTTTTCTTTCTCTAAAGGAACGCGATTTCAACCATACAATATTTCCGTCTGTTTCTCCTAACCATTGTTGTCTTGATGTATGTACAATCACCACTACTTGCATTGCCATGCAAGCATTCTAATCATGTACTCATAATGTTCCAACGAATCTTCTGTATCAAACTCTGTGTATGTTTCTGTTTGTGAAGACGCCAAACGTCTCACCATTTCACATATATTATGCTACTGCATTGTATTCATTAATCTGTCTTGAATCTCATGCAATTGGCCATATGTAGAATTTCCTGGCCTTTCCATTGATATATGTTTCATCACTGTATGTTAATCATGTTTCTCAATATCACCATCTGTTTGTCTGCCAGATGCCCGAGTCTGTACCTCTGTTTTTACCTGTCTGTGTGTAGACGCTACCTTACTGCTCATACGCGTCAATAACATCTTCAAGATTCTGTACATTAGTCTCAGTAAGGAACTACCAATAAACCAGTTAACACCCAACCAGTATGTCACTCAATCCACAGTCCTTACAAGTTTCCCCTTCCCCTAAGTTCCTCACGCAAACCCTTCCCCCAACACCAAATTGTGCCAAAACCCCCCACTTCCCACCTCCCCTTGACCCACCACAACCCTTACCTGCTACCCATTCCTACGCCTTAAAACATAGATTTTGCGTTTCATGTTCAGTCCAGTGTTTGAATTCCTTCTGTCGACGTTGCGTTCGTCTGAGCCCATAACTCTACATACCCTCCCAGTGTCTTGCGCTAACTGCTATATCAGTTACTGCAACTTTTCTGCCTACTGCTTAGGTAACTACAAACGTTAATCAAGCTTTGTCAGGACGAAGTACAGTTTTGTAGGCTACCTGGATGAAGCCTATTTTAAGATTCATTTCCTCGACCCCAACACCATATTCCATGCAATTTTAAAGGCAGCGGCTGATCGCTACCCTCCCGGTCCCTAAGGTAAGGCCAGTTAGTTCTGTTGGTGTTAACTTTTTTTATCTGCAAATTGTGTTTTCCTGCAAGTTGTTCCTTCCAGCCAGCTCTAAGTGCCTTCCCATTCTTGTTTTTACCTTGGAAACTGGTTTTTTCTCCACTTTTATGGCTTCTGGTAAAGTTGGTGAAGTTTGTATTTTGTCGGTCAAACACTTTGTCCCTGTCCCCCATACCACTCACTGTTTCCTCTCTCCCCCCCCCCCATGTTACACTTCTACCCGCACCCGTTCTTGATGAGTTTACCACTCGCGCAATCTACCTCCCACCCCCTTCTTGCACCGCTCCCCACTTACCCTCACTTTTGGGGCACGTGAGGAAATTTCTCCCTCCCTGCCTCATTACCCCCCGACCTTTCAGCCGCTTCCTCCCTTTTCTGTATGGCTCCCTCTCGTTTTTCCCTCCAGCCAGCGTCCCCATAACGTAAACATGTCTGCTCCACTTTTCTGTTTTCCCCCACCCAGAACCCCGGATTCCCACAGTCCCCCTTTACTGTTGGATAGAGTTAGGGGGCAAATGACACTTGGCTGCCAACAAACAAACTCATCTCCTTATCAGAAGCCGTAAAAGTGGAGAAAAAGCCAGTTTCCAAGGTAAAAACAGGCGCAGAGCTACTATATAGAATTACCTGAAAATCATACTAAAATCTATTGCAAATTTACTGTCACAGAGATATCCAACTCCAATTTAGTTTTCTGTAAAAGAAAACTTTGTGCCAACTTTGTACACCCTCAGATCTTAAAAACTACTGAGGCTAGAATGGTGCAAATTGGTATGTTGATCATCCACCCTCCAATCATCAAACTGCAGCCCTCTAGCCACAGTAGATTTTATTTTATTTAAGGTTATTAAAGTTATCCATAATCGTGCTTCTGGCAAGGATACGGGATAAGACACCACCGGACTGTGGTTAAAGAATCATGGGTCACAACTCATACAGCATTATACTGTACAGACCACCAAAAGACAGATCTAAATTCGGTGGTCCTGAATATATACTGTACAGAAAATCTGACTGCGCTGAAGAAACTTAGGCACATTCTTTACTTGTTTATGTATGCAATGCTCAGCAATTCGTCAAAACCCGTCAGGAGAGTTACAGTAACGCTTTGTGTGATGCGGTTACACCGTTACATAACTCATTGACTCATATAGGCCAATACCATCAAAGATATTAAAGATTAAACTGGGTTTGCCATCTTCGGTGTCAACCGTGTCATATACCGCATGCCTGAGCCATCCCTTGGCTAAAAGTTCTCCACCTAAGAGTAAAACATTTATTTATATAAAAGTCTCTTGATGTCATATAAGTCCGATCCATTTACTTTAAATACGGATTAAATTTTGTTTTTTTTATTGATCTATAATTTTTTTCATTAATCTCCAGAACATGAAATTTTACTTCCCTGATCGTTCTTTAAACTCCATTATCTGCTTCATACGTAAATCATACAAAAATCTACCGAAACTGTAAATTTACTGCCACAGATATTTACCGCATTTTGTTTGTTTTAACATTCATTCCATGAGGCTGGAAGTAAGTGCAAGGCCTATGGCAGAAGTTATAGTATTCAAGTGAAGATTTACTCCGTTTTCTGTGTGAAGATTTCAGTCTTATACTGTGTAGTTACTCCTGAATTTTGCTTCCCGATTGGAACGTCATATGAGACGACTTGACCAGGAATCTCACGAATGCAAAAATTTTTATTTCTTTAACTTTTTTCTCTCTCTTCCAATAGTTTTCGTTAAACAAAGAATGATAACTTTTAGGTTATACAATTGGCAATGCATTTTTCTTATTAAACAAATGCACAAAACCAATCTCTCTCTCTCTCTTCCAGTAGTTTTCGTTTACCAAAGATTACTCTTGTTAAAAAAATAGAAATGCGTTTTCCTTATTGCAATATGCAACAAGCGTTCTCTCGCCCTCGCTCTCTTTCAGTAGTTTTCATTCACCAAACAAAGATAACAGTTTGTTATACAAATGGAAATCCGTTTTTCTTATCAGAAAGATGGAAGAAACATTTTGAATTAAATTTAGATCACTTGGTAGAGGTCAAGGTGGAAAGTTTGAATACAAAAAAGTAGCATGACTAATAAAAAGCAATATCTAATTATTGCTATCGAAACTACGCGAAGAAAGATAAAAGATATATCGATAATGGCTATCCATGGAAGAAAATTGATTAATTGTGGGTTATCTGGCGTCACAACTACCATGGTCACCGACGCCGCCATGGAAGAAAAAAAATGTCAACACATTGACAGAAGAGCACGACAATGTTATGTCTAATTTTCTCTTAGGTCAACATGGAATGTTTAAACCACCTAAAAATAAATTTGCAAAATTAAGAGAAAAAGTAAGCTTCTAGTTGATGCACAAACTATTCACTAACAAATTACTGAGAGAGAGAGAGAGAGAAAGAGAGAGAGAGAGAGAGAGAGAGAGAGAGAGAGAGAGAGAGAGATAATGCTCATTGGAAAAATTGTATTGTAGTTACTCTTAAATTCTGCTTCTCGTTTGGGAAAGTCATATGAGACGACTTGACCAGGATTCAACATCATCACGAACACAGATATAATGTAGGATTATTACTTTGATTAACTTTTCCTTTAAGCCACAAATAGCAGCTATTTCTGTGTCTCTCTCTTCCAGTAGTTTAGTTATCAGACAATGAACCAGACAATAATTATTTTTTCGCTAAACAAATGGAAATGCGTTTTTTTTTTATTAAAAGATGCACCAAAACAATTCTCTCATTATTCCAGTAGTTTTCGTTCACCAAACAATGATTACCGAATCCTTATTTTATGCATCCCTGAGAGGATAGTGCCGTCGGTGCACTTCATGTGGCGTATTGTAGTCATTACTAAAGGGTGCAAGCAGCGTCCCTTCGCACCCTGGCTGCACCCACCTTCTAGTCTGTTACTCAACCTCCATTCCCGACTCCTTTCTTTAATCCTGGTAACCAACCTCTCTGACTGTTACTTCCTAGTGCAACTGTGGTGTTTTTTCCCAGTTCCCCTTTAGATCCCTGTACTTTCGCTCCATAATTTTGCAGATCTCTGTATCTTCTTGCTATCCAGCCACTCTAACTCCCTCTTTACACAGTCTTATACGCTGAATGGCCGAAACTGCCCCGTTACTTGGTTTATAGCCTAAATTTCATAAAATAAAAGCAAAGGACTTATTCTGTCAACGGCCTTTAAGAAAAGATCGATTTACACTCTCTTTTGGGAGGATTCCTTACACCTGCCAGAACATTATTGCTTCTGTCACTTACTGTCTGAACATCAGAATTCCTCGCAACATTATAAGGTTCAATTACAGTTTCATTCCCTTCAATGCACCACAAAGCTTCGGAACTTTTCCTTGGTTCCGCTTTCTCTGACTTGACTACTAAGCTCTTCTCCTCCTTGAAGGACTAGGGGACGGTTTTTAAGAGATGCGCCCTTCTCATTTTCTGTCAGTTATCTGCTTTGGTCAACTGCATTCAAACTCTACCTACCACAGGCTTCAAGGGACAGTGGAAATGAACGGGTGGGGACGAGGTAGGGTTTATCATTCGAACTGTCTTGATTTTTATATTTCTTTCTGAATCACACATTTTAAGTTAAGGCCGATGAGACTGACAACTGGAAAAAAGGCCTGCCACAGGCGAATGCTGTCCTCCAAAATCGCCTTCCAGTTACAGCATGAGATTGACCATTCCAGAGTCTGTCCATCACTCACTCAAAAATATTGAACACTTTCTCCTTTTCTTTCGGGACCATACCTAAAACATCCTTTGTATTCCTCGAAGTTTTCAACGCAATGCTCAAGTTACATTAATGTTTACCCTGCATACAGCAATAAACAAATAGATTAAAACAATTTCGATTTGTATGTTTCCAGTTTCAAAATTCAAAGTCATCTCGAAGTTTTTTTTTATTGTCTGTCTGTCAGACCTTCTCAACCTTGGTAATCGGATGGTAATCGAGTTACTTAAAATTAATTGCTAAGTTTATCCAATTAATTACGACTGACCGATTCATGATGTCGAACACGTTTCACAACAGTAACTGAAAATGAGTAAAAGTCCCGTCAAAACTATAAATTCAGCTCCTAAAACTCTACCCTTGCTATCTCAGCAACTCCCACTTTTTTTCTTTCTTTTGATAAAGAAGCATGAATAAACAAAATGGGGTTGGAGGGTTCAAAATAGTATAAAAAAAAAAATTCTCGGAAGAAATACAACTGGATGAAATCCCATGGAAGTTTTCAAATAAAATTTCCAAAATTTATGGGAATGGATGACTTTGTAGGGCCCTCTTGGGAGGGCTGGGTTTTACACAGAAAGGAATGAGAGAGAGAGAGAGAGAGAGAGAGAGAGAGAGAGAGAGAGAAAGGAGAGAGAAGAGATTCAGAGAGATTAAATCATAAAAAGGCGGAGATAATAGATTCAAAAGATCAAATCATCTTCCTTGTCATAAATCCTGACCAGTCTCTCCTTCTGCTTCATCTCCCTCCTCCTGTTATTCAAAACTTCTCACTGGATTCCTAATTCCCAATCGTCAATCCTCCTCATCCCTCAAACTCGACCTCTCCTCAGAGCTGGAACTTCCTCTCCCTGGTAACAAAAGATAGCCTTCAATCTAGGCTCCATCTTCTATCTTTCTCTCACCCAAAACTTGGCACCTCCAGCCAGTCAGTACCCGCAATAAATCTGTCAGCCCAGTTCTGGACGGGTCCTGTCATTCCGATTTAGGGCTTTCTTGAAACAAAGGGTGACCTTTTTTTTATTTCTTTCCCTGCTTTTTATTCTCAATGAGGTCAAGAATGCGGTCAGCAGAGTAGTTCTGGATATGAAAGTCCTTTAATCATCTACCACTTCTAGACACCCACAAAATCCTTTTTTTCCCTTGACCAAAAAAAAAAAAAAAAAGAAAAAAAGTATAGCAGCTGTGATGTTACTCTCCAATTATTCTGGCCTGCGTAAAAAAAAAAAAACAGACACCATCAGTCCTCAGTCCAGATATGGATGAATATCTCCGCTCTCTCTCCCTCTCTCTCTCTCTCTCTCTCTCCCGTCTCCACCAGTCCTCAGTCCAGATATATGAATCTCTCTCTCTCTCACATGGGTGTTTTGAAAGTTCGTATCTGTACCATTTATTTTTCCTTGATTATATCATAACTATGATTACAGAACAGGAGATATTTTCATTAGATAAAACGTAACCCAACATGCGGATGAATTAGAGTATAGAATCTAGGCCAAACTGAATATATACTTATTAGTATGGTTCTACAGAAATGAATGAAGACCGAAGTGTGTGTGTGTGCGTGTGTTTAAAGAGACAGCGACAGTTCACGTAGCTTTTCATAAGCTGTAATGAAATAAGTAACAGGCAACTGCTGGCAGACATGAAACTTCCATTTAGTGAGAGGGACAAAGGTCTAATGATGCCTCTCTATAAGTGCATCTTCACTTACTTTCCCCTTGATTTTTTCCAAAGCAATGCAGAGATTCCACAGCGTTTAAGTTTCCAGAGCGTTTAAGGTTCCAGACCGTTTAAGGTTCCAGAGTGTTTAAAAGCAAGTTGTGATAAAACGCGAGAGCAGATCTCTCTCTCTCTCTCTCTCTCTCTCTCTACTATTACTGAATATATCCACATGTATATGTAAGATAATTTGTCATTAGTCTTACACACCACAGTTTGGCATTTGCAAATACTATGCCACAAATACCCAATGCATATAGAATTTACTTTACTTAACCGATAACATCAAATGTCATTTTATTTTTCAATTAACGATCCATTTATGTACAAAACTTCACACATCAACTACTTCATATACAGTTCGTTCAAATGAAGCTCATCAATATAATGAAAAGAAATTTCACAAACAAAGTACAGATAGGTGAACGTAACTGAGAAGGAAGAGAAGGAAAGCCTGACAAAAAAAAAAAAAAAAAAAAAAAAACTCTTCCCAATAGTTCCTATAGTTTTTCTGACTGGAGCAGATCTCAAACACTTTCTTCTTTTCGTGTCGAAAGGCGGAGCAAAAACCAGACAAGGAACTCCCAATCTAAATAAGACTGCTGCGAGGAAGTCTCTCCGTTTCTCCCTTTACTTTCTTGAATTTTCTTTCCTTCTCCTCTCTCTCAATTAATTTTCGAACTCACCGTCAGAATTATTTATTAAATAATTTTTCTATTAAGGGCTTCTGCAAAAATATGTATACAACGCTGTGTTTTCCTTCCTTGGATTTTTTCTGTGCCTCTGGGGGAATACACTCTTTCTTTTTCATCATTACACACCCGCTAAGAAGCAAAAAAAAAAAAAAATGTGGTTCGGATTCCACAAAAATGTTGATTATCGATATAAATCAACAGAACTTTCCAATTTTATGGTCACCTGCAATACCTCGCATTCTGTCTTACCTTCCCTTACTTTTTCCGCTAGAAGACGAGAAGAAAGTTTGTGAAATCAGTTCAGAGAGAGGCCAATCCTTTCAGAAAATGGGCAATGAACGTACTCATTTAAATGATAACAAACGAGCTTCTTAGACCTCCTATGGACCACGTATTTACCAAACAAGTCCATTTAAAATGACGATATATCACAAGTTCAACTTGAATCAACAAGTGATTCTAACTGATGAACCTGACAATCAGATCGAGAAGGACCCAGACACGCGCCTCTGGCCAAAGGAAACCACCTCAGTAAGACTTGAGCATCAATGCTTTCTTTCGACAAGTTTCCTCTTTCTTTTCCTACTACGGCTGATGGAAATGGCTTCTCCCCTCTCTTCCTCTGTTTCTCTGAGATATTTCGTAGTGTGAGGACCTTCCTCTGGAGATATGCGAGGGGAACTAAGGTAGGAATGAGGAAAGATACAAGGCGCTCTCTCTCCATGCGTGCAGAATTTGTCTCAAGACCCAAAGCACCACACAGTAAATATTTTATTAGGGCTGGCGTTTAGCTCCTTTACTTATTGATTATTTATTTGCAGCTGATAGACAGGGCGCTCTCACTGATATATATAACTTCCTGTAAGAATCACTGACTCTGAAGAATTACAATGAGAGGGAAATGTAGGGAAGTAAAGATACATAACAATTTCGAGATAAACAGTGAAAAGATCCGAGTTGCTGTATTTTCTGACTCAAACTCAAGATGGTAAAATCAAACTTGTCAAAAAGAATAAAAAAACACGTAACATACCTCTTATTTTTTGGGTTTTGTTTTTTTCATTACTCTAATACCAAATGCCTTTGTGTTAAGAAACCGAAAGAATTAATTAATTAGAAAGAATCAATCAACTAGAGCACCAAAATGCTCATGCACCAGATATAGTAACCACAGGATAGCCAGGAAACCCCACCTGTGAAATGAGTCTCCCTCATTCTTTACTGTACTACTGTACTAAATTCTCTCATTCTCTCTCTCTCTTTCATATCCTAGCTCACTCAGTCCGCCAACAAAATCCTAAAACCAGCTTCATAGTCCTCAAAGAAGAGAAGTATATATGACAATAAGAGAGAGAGAGAGAGAGAGAGAGAGAGAGAGAGAGAGAGAGAGAGAGAGAGAGAGAGAGAGAGAGAATATCTTACAAATCTATGAGACCCTGTAAGAACAAGAGTTTCTCATGTTCAGAAGAGTCACTCATTTAGAAGAGATCGCCCAGTATAGACGCAAATATTTTCTGAAGTTAGTGTGAATGTCTTGCAATAAAAACCTCTTTATAAAGATGAGGTTCCCATATATATATGAAACACCATCACGCCTTACAAGCCTTTCAGGAAGAGATCTCTTCATAGAAGAGACCACAGAGAAGAAATCTCCCTATTTAGAAGAGAATTTCATGTACAGAGGGAGCCTGCCACAGGCAAGACATCACAGGACAGAAAATCCCAACAGACAGAACCGTCACCCGCTGAAGAAGCTGAAGAGGGAATAGAGACAGAAGGGGCCCACGTGAGTCAAGACTTGGAATAGATCAGAACGAGTTTCCAGCAAATGGAGAAAGACCTCGGTATTGAAAGAGAGCTTGCCAGGGTTTTTTATTCTGGTCTCACTTCGCCGTCTCTCGTTCGAGATGTAGTTCTTGTCATCGGAGAGGGGGAATTTTTTTTAGATAATAATAATGATAATAATAACAACAATAATATTATCTCGGAAGAATACTCCCTTTCAAACAAACCTGATTCAATAGAATGGCCGTCTGAGCATCCAGAGGGCCAGTCTTTTAAATAATAATAATAATAATAATAATAATAATAATAATAATAATAATAATAATAATAATAATAATAATAATACAAGAAACAGAAAAGAATCTTTATATGTTCCAAGTTCATTATCAGCCTTCATTACAAATTAAATCTGTACTTATAACAGCTCTTTACAACTTAGCAAACATAGAGAAATTATTTCCATGTGGCAAAATTGCAGTTTCTACATGACCATCTAATGTACTAAACGAGGAAAAGAATAAGATGGTATATTTATGTCCTCTCTCTCTCTCTCTCTCTCTCTCTCTCTCTCTCTCTCTCTCTCTCTCTCTCTCTTGTCTTTAAATGTAAGAAATAAAAATATATTTCTGAAAAAACTTGAGAATCATCATCTTTCGCAATGTGGAAATTGAAAGACTTTTGAACAAACACAGGAAATCGTTTTGGATTTCAATCTACCTATCTATACACACACAGTATATATATATATATATATATATATATATATATATATATATATATATATATATATATATATATATATATATATACATACATATATACATATACACACACACACGTACACTGACGTGTGCATTTGGGAGTGTGTGTGTACATAAAAAACATTTTTGCCTAAATTCGTAAGGTTAAACAATGCATACACACATATATATCGAAACAGAAACAGACGTATGCCATATTTGTAAACGCGTGTGCACATGAGCATGTGTAAACGCACGCCTACAGGAGTTGAAGAAAACTGAGGCAGAGCGCCAGTTCCAAAGCTTGGGCCTTGGCTACTGGTTTCCAGAGAGTAAGAGCGGGAACAGCTAGTCTGGTGGGTGTTAGGAAGGAGACTACGCATAGATGAGGTTGGGCGGTTGGTAAGGATGTTAAAATACTCAACAGAGAGGAGAGGGGGTTGATATGAACAGGACGCCTACGATAGAAATAAAATCCAAATGGAAAAAGATATCCATTATATTCTAAACTCACAGTGATCCACTGAAACAAAACTCGGAAGCCCTACGTGAAAATTACCATCTACATCGCTACAGACTCGTTTATATTCATCCGGTAAACAGCGCATCAGTTTTTAATCACCGTCCAAACAACATGGCAGGAGAACGCGTAGTAATAGTGGCAGTTTAATTGGTCATGTCAATTTTTCCCCGCTGGCTTAATCGGACCAGTATTTCATTTGTGCTTCATTACTGAGTGAATGGTCCAGGTCCTTCATGCAGGGACTCCGTTGCGCATGGTATGAGTGCCTTCTGTTCAAACAGTCATATTTAACAATCTATTCTTCTTACTATATGCTTCGTTCATTCAGATGTGCAGCTATGAAGGGAATCGACTGTCTGCTATCCCAGTTCATATGGTCTGTTGCACAAACAACCCACTGGTTCAAACTTGGTACAAGAACAGACCATTGTGCAACCGGTCTACCTTTGTACTAAATTTGACAGATTCTTCAACCAGGCAGGAGCTGCAATGACAAGTTAGCCATAAAAAAACAACAATACACATCCTTTTGGGCAAATTAATGGATAGACAGACAGACGTCAGGGAAGTTTCCTTAAAGCATATATAAGGATGGATGCGTACCTTTCTACCAGGTCTGATTAAAATCCTTTCAACTGCGTAGGTGTGATGACAACGCGTACTTATGAGACACCGATGGGCAGAAATATACAATCAGACAGACAAGATCCCTCATGCAAATCTAAACATAAAAGGTCTACCTTTGCACCAAGTTCGACTGAAATCTCCAAGCAAGCGTGGCAATAACACTGACGGACTGACAGGCAGACAATCGCCCTTCATGCATTATCTCTGCACGATCTTTGCCCCAGTCATGACTGAAATCTCTTCAACCGTGGAAGACTTGGATGACAAGGTAAAAATGGCAACCCTACTAACAAACAGACAGGTAGGCAGAATCCCCTTTACCGTGTAGAAGCTGCAACTACATGGGAAGCACGACAAAATTGACAAGCAAAGTCAGAGAGACTGGTGGACGGAAAAGTGACCTCTACCCAGACTACCTAAAGCCATCTAAAAACAATACCTGTGCCACTCGCCTGCAGCCATGTTCACAAAATCATTATCTATACAAAGCACCTGAAATATGATTCATTATACGTACAGTGAAATTAGAGGACTGAAAATGTCCATAAAATGGTTTCATATCAGTATAACTATAACACCATCCGAAAGCATTACGGAAATCCATGTTATAACCTTTTGAACGCCGACAGCAAACGCTTTCTATTTCGGGTTTCAGATTTTGCAGTTTGGAAAATGAATTTTAATTGCACAGGAAATTCACGATAGATTTTTTCAGGATTTTATTTAAAAGTAAACAATAACCTCAATATTTTCCATGACTATATATCTCCCATTTTGTCTGTATCAAAAGAATAAAAAAAATAGTAATGTAATGAAATTAATGACAAGCAAAAAGCTGCCACGATCAAAATTCACGGGTCATTTGCAAAAATGAATCTCCTTTATTTATTCATTTATTGTGTTCCATCACACTTTATTTTCGTAGTTTAACTTCATTTCTCGATTATCTCACACTTTATGGATTCTGTTATCACTGCACGCCTTGGATCCATACGGGAAATAAACAGGACCTTTCATTCCGTGAACAGATTCAAACCTATCCACTTTGCCCACACTCCTACAAAGGATATAAATATCTATCTGCTCATCCATACTTAACAGCTGTTGCTTAGTTACAGACTTTCAGACTGAAGCATTCTCACTGATTCTACTCGTCACTTTCATCACAAATCTACGTATTTCTAAGTGACAAAAATGACCTTTACCTTCTTGATTTCCTCACTTTTGGATATACTATTAAGGTGCAGTTACCACTAGCCCATCTTGGTACAAAGGCTATATTTCAGCTCATCTGCACACACATCTGTCAATTCAGGATACATTTGACACAGCTGCAAAAGGCCCATCCTCACAGTTGTGGCATATATAGCATAAGTGAAAGGCTGGATCTGAGTTCTGAGATGGTGTGGTCATGCAGAAAGAGTGGAGGACAAAAGAAAGGTGAAAATAGCATATAATTCGGTAGTAGGATGAGGGATGAGCAGACGACACACTACGAAGGACCAGAGAGATGATGTTGAAGAGCTACTAGAAAGGAAAAGAGCATCAACATCCAGGAAGCCTGAGGGTCAACGCAGTATTGAGGCGAGTCTGGCGTGGAAGAAAAAGTTGACAACACCGAGATTAATCCACGATTCAGCATGTAATGTATTAATGTGGCAGTCAAGGTCGTCGTCTCTTTTCACAGAAGCCCTTACACACACACACACACACACACACACACACACACACATATATATATATATATATATATATATATATATATATATATACATATATATATATATATATATATATATATATAAACATACACATATATACATATATATCTTGACACTGCAATAAACTACCCAACATCCCAACTTCTAGCAAGATGGAAGAAGTAATCTTCGTAAGTGGGTACCATTTGTATGCAATCTATTTTTCCCGCATTCTTCTAAGCAAAATAACAAAATAAAGTTGCGAGGCACACGAAAAAGAACATTAAAGCTCTCTGTCTCAAGCATGTCAAAACAAAAAGGACTTATTCCACCAGCTGAAGCACTTAATACCGGATCTTGGATATGTCAAAAATATACAATTCATGTGCCTACAGAACTGGTAGAAAACAAACATTTTCCGGGGGTACTAACAGCGCACCCCCAACCCCTCCCAATTTCCCCAGTTGTAGGGGCTCGCTGCGCTCGCCTGATTCATCTTCCACAAAAGTAACCCCCCTTACTAAATTTCTGGTTACGCCCCTGTGTGTGTGTGTATATATATATATATATATATATATATATATATATATATATATATATATATATATATATATATATATATATATATATACACGAATCCTTTGCAGTGATTATGCTCAAAGGCTGCCTTTTAATTGCACAGACACTATGCAAAATTTGAAACATGGAACGCGAGACTACTGCATAATTCATATAGGCCTATGCCAGCAAGCACACACCAGCAGTGGGCACAAGGAGCGCGCGCGCGCGCTCACAAACACATATTTATATATATGTTCACAGTACGCACATATATCACATATCAGTATACAAACATATTTTTTATACTATATACGTATATCACATTGACAAGTTTCTTTCAACACCAAGCCGTTCTCCTAACCAGGGAGTCCCACTCTTCGGGGACTGGGGGGGGGGGGCTTTGTTACTTGTCACTGCTACATCTATACCTGAACAGCTTCAAAAGCCTATACAAAGGCATCATCAATGACAACTCGAACTTCCAGATATAAACTGGGCCATTTCCCCAACTGCCGCCTCCCCTTTTTTATACTTGAGTTTTCTGTATGTATTACAAAAACATTGTTATATATTTGCATTTTTAATATTAAGAAACAAATAACCCACAACTACCGATTCAAACCCAACCTTTATGGATTGGAACGGAGTTTCTTTACTGCAAGGAAATCTTATAACTGATCAATTTTTCATGTATTTGGTAAGTCTTAGTAAACTGCATCCGTGACTTCTGGGGATATATGCAAATGCCAAGATAAAATCCTAAGTCTGAAGAACGACGCACTTCACTACTACTATGATGGGTATATATGTCTGGCTTTCCTCATTCCTTCAGTTTCATAAACCATAATGCATACATGTATACAGCGTCAGTGCATGTCTTGACATTAAATACGGTAAGCTGACTTACACACGTGGAGTGAAAATATTACACTTCTCCTCTTAGGTCACGATGCTGTCAGAAGCAAGGGCTCGCAACCTCATCCCAGACGATATTTCCATGATTAGAAACGGAAGGTATCACTTTCCGAAGTCAATTATTCTAGCCGTTGGCTGGAAACCACCTTCGTTCCTCACTTCCATCTGAACAAAGTCTAGGACCTAACATCTAATCGCACTGAAGAAAAGAATGACTCCCGGGCATCTAAAGCACCTCGTGCACTGACAGCAATGCCGCCATCCATGACTGCCGCTCCAGATCGGCAACACCACACTCCATCTCGCAATGAAGCCTCACCTGCCAACCCTCTCCTTCCCTCCACTACCTTCTCTTCTCAACCAATTTCGAAACAACGAGCAAAATCCATGAATCAAACAGAAGTAACGTCCCGGATACACCATGCAGCTTCCGGATACATCCCAGTCAGACTGCTTGGTGGCGAATCTGATTTAGACGACAACCACAAGTTTAGGAACCAGTGATCAGAGTCCAAGATAAGCTGGAAACGCATTTTGAACGTTTACTTATTTTGGGCAGTTTGGTGGGTCTCTCTCTCTCTCTCTCTCTCTCTCTCTCTCTCTCTCTCTCTCTCTCTCTCGTCTGGGGTCAGTGGAGGAGGCTAAAGTTTTGAGTTTTGGCTTCAGAGATTAATTCTTGATTGTTCATAACTATCCGACTGAAAGGTGTCTAAGAGAGGAAAGATTAGGGGGTTCAGAAAACAGGAGAGAACTCCAAAGACAGGGAGTGGATGAGAAGAAAGAATAAATAAAATGACCAAACATGGTATAATTGACACAGACAAAAATGGACTTCAACCAAACCGATTGGACATAAGCTAATTAGGAGTTTTTACATCCGAGAAATCTGAATACATATTTGTTTGTTCACTTACTTTAATCAAATATTTTCTTCTTTATTTTCAACAATGCTACCCTTCTTCCTGTTTTTACTTTATCCATTTGTCTCTTTCAATAAAAATTGATACCTCAACATAATGAAGGGCATTTTAGGCTTGTGTCACATGAACGTCGGGACACTTTCAAAACTATCAACACTATCAGCAATACTAATAATAATAATAACAATAATAATACTAATAATAAGATGCACCACTCGAATTCATATTTCATGCCAGACAGACTTTCTACCACTGCACTGCTAAGGTGCTTTGTCTTTCATTAGAACGTCATTCCAGTTTAGAGTAACAGCAACCCAACTGCACCCAATCACTTCTCTTACTTTACATGTAGACAGTTAATGCATTTATTTGAGTTTTTACTTCGCCTTAATGCTTCTAAAAACGAGTTATGCGCATTCCCACAATCTGCCATTTTGAACATTTTCTCTGTATAACTTAACTTGGAACTCCATAAGAGTCTTACTACAATAAATCATAGTTACCAAGTAAAAGAACAAATGTAGCCTACTGAGCTTTTGTTATGACATACGACAAAATCCAGCCAAAGTACAAAACGAAGGCCTTCCCAGAGAGAGAGAGAGAGAGAGAGAGAGAGAAAATTCAAGGAAACCTTAGCATCCCATCCATCCTTAGGACCTTAATTAATGGTCCACGTCAAGGGCTCGTGTAGACAGGATTCCATCTGTTTGTATAGGAGATATTCTGGACAACCTGTGATCATAATACTGTCGCCCAATTGGCAAGGGAACGGCAAAGGACATCCACAGGTTTCTCTCTCTCTCTCTCTCTCTCTCTCTCTCTCTCTCTCTCTCTCTACACAAAAACAAAAATATAAAAAGTATTCTTCCATACTGGATACAGCATTACACCTTTCTAGAACACAGCTGAGACGATGGAGGATAATGCAGAAGGTACAGAAGACGCACTCAAGAAAACTTATCTGATCAAATCGTGGGAACAAGGAAGAGATTGTATTAGGTTCACGAGTCTCCTTAGTGTTTTGAAGAGCGGCAAGTGTATATGAAAGAAGTGAAGGGTTTAGACTTGTTATTAGTGAGGCTTCTATGAACGGGAGGAGAGGATCATGATGTCAGGAAGGAAGCCATGCAAAGCCTAGCCACAAACGCTGCAGTAAACGAAACAACAACTTATTTCTCGTCTCTCTCCAGATACAGACATTTAAAACGTAAGTTTGCTGAGGAAAAAAATGGTAAAAGATGTGAGTGATGCAGCACAGAAAGGGGAGACAATGTTTATAATGCTCCCCAATAGATTTACACTCTTCAATAACTATCAAGAGTTTTCCAGTTTCCATTCTTTTTTTAATAAGAGATTTCCAGCTTCTATTCTTTTTTTAATAAGTTACAGGAAGAATAGAACGACATCTACAAGCATATTCGAAGGGGAAAAATTAATTTGCTGAAGTAAAATTGACTCTAAACCAAACAAGACAGGCAAAACAGCGCAGCCTTCAACAAGACTGAAGTAAATGAGAAGAAAACATTGCGAGGAAAAGGGAATCTAAAATACCTTTGTTCCAACCCTTGATCCATATCAACATCCCATCTCCCTCAGGGGGCGACTGGTTCTATTCCGTTCCACCTACGGAACGGGAAACACCTACATATCAGCCTCTGATCACCCGATCCCCAAACCCTCCAAAGGGAGCAACGAATTAATGGTCGAAGAAAGGGAAAAATAAAATGGAAAGCCCGACACACTCCTCTTTGTCCTTCGCTCAACGGAGAGAAAAGAAGCGTTCTAACGAAGGTGCTTAGTCAACGCCCACTGGTCATGCAAGGTCACAACACCCGCCTACTCATCTGCACTTCTCTCTTGTCAAATTCTCTCCTCTCTGGAGACGTGTGCTCGCGCGAACACACTCACCCACCCAGCCACCTACTCACACACACACGCATACTCATACACATTTACATACATTACATATGTACACACACACACACACACATATATATATATATATATATATATATATATATATATATATATATATATATATATATATATATATATATATATAATATATAATAATATATCGTAGATGAAACAAAATACCGAAAAATTGAGGAAAACCAGCAACAATGATCAAACAAAATACAAAATCAAGATAGAACAGTAAATATGAAAACGAAAACTTTATCAAAACATGAACAAGCAAGAGTTGCATCTCGCTCCATTCCACCTCACCTCATCAGTTCAGAAAATACAATTTCTTGCTGGCAGCCTTCTAGTTGTTTTCATGACAGTTGTGAACGATTTCTTTCTCTTATAGGCTTCGGTTAAGGCTACACAGGAGCATAATTAACTACTTAAATCTTACTTAATTCATTCGGTAAATCTTTCGTACTCAACATGAACAGAACGTGTTACTGAAGATCACGTGACTCAGCTCTGCAACCTCAGAAGCCAGCAAATGATCTTCTCGTCTTCTTTCCTCATCTGATCTCCTTCCGGACTCCTGTTACCTATCAATCACTCGCCAGATTGCATCTATTTTATTCTATCCTGCAAAGATTCAAGAAGAGCTTCGGGTCGTGGGGGCGGGGGCGGAGAGGGGGTTAGTGAAGAGCGTTTGGGGAAATCAAGAGAGTGATGATTTGTCGTGATGACGGATGCTGAGAGAAACGGAGTGCTGTTCCTTAAAATTCTCTCTCTCTTTCTCTTTCTCTCGGTTTCTCATATTTTCAACATTATCCTTTCACTCATTGTTCCATCATTTAATCAAACGCTCTGCCTAACCGAATAGAATATCTTGAAAGTAACATCAAAGTAATTTCTCTCTACAAAAATCCACTCACACCAATGAGACCTTCTCAATGCAATGGCAAGAAATCTCATACAAAAAGAGACGGAGAGGGACGTGTAACACAGGAGATCTCCTTACAGAGAAAAGATCTCGTACGCAGGATGTCCCCCTAGAAAGAAGACCTCCCTAAAAGGCAGACCCCTCCACATGAAGAGATCTGCTGCAAGAGAGATCAGAAAGGAGGCACCGTCACGTGGACGAGACATCTCGCGGGAGAAGAATCCCAGGAGAGAGACGCTTGATCTTCTTAGAACGTTTAGAAGGAGATCAAGAGAGAACTTCTAAGCTTTAGGAAAACTTGACCCTGAAGTTGGACCTCTCAGGGATTTCATTCTTAATGGCCTCCTTTGTAAGGCAATAGTAGAAGCACCAAAAATAATGGGCGCGTGAGCTGCATTTACTTTTTAGACTTTCATGTATGACGCTCTTTTTAAATGGGATAAAGTTTGAGCAACAGTTGGCCAGTACTAATCACATCAATGATATTCAGCAAAATAAAGTTATATACTGGAGAGATTTCCTATGTACTTGTAAACAATACAAAAACCAGAAACAAGTAAGCATTGAAGTTTCACGCATTAAAAGGAAGAAAGGGAACTTTTTTAATAAAAAAAAATGGTAAAACTGTTGTCAGATTACCCTAGCTTTAAGCAAACACTGGCTCTGGCTCTCAAGAACAGCCTGTAGAGCCAAAATACAAAACTGCTACTTCGCTCATATTTATGTGAGTCTTAAAGGCAAGAAGATGGTCAGTGCTTAATGCATGCGCAGTGATTGGTTGGGGGGTTGCTGTGGTGAACCAGTAAATGGACAGCACTCTCTCTCTCTCTCTCTCATTAACAAGAAATATTTGGTCATATTTACACAAATGTCCCTTTCCGTCTCAGAATTTCCATAGCGTCATTCCACCGCAGTTAAACTGTGGCATGATGGTGAATGGCAGGGCTGGAGGGAGGATACCCTCGGGGTATCCTCCATCCAGCCCCTCCTGGGATTACAGAGGGAATCTTTGGCCCACCGGGGCCCTCAGGTGCTTCACAGAGAGCCCAGGGTTTTGCTTTATAGAGTGGGCTCTTTGCGGCCTTGACTGTGAGGCCCAAGGACCCTGGTTACGGGTTATCCAAAGGGACCTACTGTATTCACGTCCTTCCTGGAAGGCTGGAAGAGACAGGGTGGCCCTTTCTGATCAACGTTTCTTCCACCCATTTCAAATGGGGTATTTGTCATTGAAGTACAGTCTTTTATTTTAGGCTGCTTGTCCTTTGGTATCACCTTTTCCTATTAAATTTCTTGCGTGTTTAATTTCTTTTTTTTATATTACTCCAAGCACGAAATTGGGACCAGTTTCAAAATTGGCCTATATGGGCACTGGACGTACTTCCAGAAATGCCAACATCGTTCGAATCCCTGCCTCGAGAGTCCATCGGGACAAATATTGGGCCCATTTTATTTCTGGTTGCACTTATTTTATTTATTTATATTTTTTTTTTTGCGTAAACGCCCAGTCTTTCCTTCTAAGTCCCCTCCCCCCCTCCACTTCCTTCCCTATCTGTCCCCCCCCCTTACTACCCTGTCTCTCTGTCCCCAACTGCTTCCTTCCCTGTCTGTCTGTCTGTCTGTCTTCAAGCCCAAAATTAGTAGCCAGTATTAAAACTGGTTGGAAATTTCAAAGCTGCAGATTTTTCCTCCATTTTTCCCCCTTTCTCTCCCTCTGTGGGTGTGTATATGAGTACGATTAAAATCGGATGACATTTTTCTTTAATGAATCTAATTTTAGGGGGGAGGGGTGCGGGACTGAAATGGAACCTTCTTGATAATTACGTTTACTGGAGGATATGTAATCGGTTGAGCGTGCTTTTGTGAGCCGATGGCTCCTGAGAGGTGAGAATCTGGTTGTGCAATTTCCATTGTCTGTTTTTAGTTATCAAATCACTTGAATTCATATTTTTCTACTAAATCGAAATCAACACATTACCAAAATGGTACCTAATAATAATAATAATAATAATAATAATAAAAATAATAATAATAATAATAATTTTTTTTTTTGCAAAAATAAGATTCAAAATAATTGGAACGTTACACAAGAGTGTAACTAGAGAAGGTAACAACACCGAATGACATGCATACAAAAACAGAAGATTACCTTTCAGAGATCCAGACCCCATTTGGAACGGGTGGAAGACACACTGCTCAAAAAAGACACCCTGTCTCTTCCAGACTTCTGCAGGAAGCACCTTGAGCAGTCCCCTTGGATAACCAAGGTCCCTGGGCTCCCAATTAAGCCACCAAAGAGGCCGACTTCATGAAACTGGGCCTTTGGGCTTCTCTAGGAAGCACCCGAAGACTTGACAACACCATGGACCGAAGATTCCCTCCGGAATCCCCGGGAACAGACTGGATTCAAAAACAATTTTTTTTTTTATTAATCAATCATTTCTTATATCAATTCGTTTGATTCCGGGAACAGACTCTATTCAAAAACATCTTTTTTATTAACCAATCATTTCTTATATCAATTTATCTGTCGCTTTCATAAAATAAATACCTCGTAACCATTTCTAATCACTTCCTATTCCTAATCAACAAAATAATTTCCTTTTAATTAAGTCCTCAACGACATAGTGGCTTCGCAGTCCAATCCGGAATGAAGCGTAATTTCGCAATTCCGTAGAGGAAAGCAAACTCCGCTTTCTTTGTGTTCTTTCTTTGTATCCTATCGGTCCATTTCCTTAATTAGTCTAGAAATAACCAGCTCTGTCCTTTCCCGATTGCAATACCTATTAATATTAATGCAACGAAGGTTCCAAAGCTTAATTAAAAACATTATAATGGATAAACTAATCTTGAATAAAGGGTACGTTCCGAATTCCAGATTTATTATTATTATTATTATTATTATTATTATTATTATTATTATTATATATAAGTGAACACATATTCGAGAAAAAGGAACCACTAACCTAATTTTAGGGTAAAAATACATGAAAAATAAAATAACGTGAAAAGCAATAAAGCACTAAAAACAACAATTAAGAACCATTACTGTGTTAAGATAAAATAAAAACGTGCTTTTATTCCCATGAAAATAAAAATAACCTGTTGAAAAGTAATAAAGCAGGAGTTGATAGGCAGACGTGTGAGGAGAGAACACAATTTTGCTTTTTAAGAACCATTATTACTGTCAGTTAAGTATAAAAAACAGACCCTATATATATATATATATATATATATATATATATATATATATATATATATATATATATATATATATATATATATATATATCTGTATATATAAATACACACACACAAACAAATATATATATGTGTGTGTGTATTATGCAGCAACTAAAACAATATACCTAACATATTATGCAGATGCAAATACCTAACAATAATATGCATAAAAGTGAACCTGCTAAACTAAAATCGTATTAAAGAGGTAAAATTTCTTTACAGGCTTTTCTTTAGACCCTGCTCTCGCTTCACTTCCCGTATTTAAAATCGCTTGAAAAATGACACTAAAAACGAACTTCGCTAAGAAAGGGTTAAAGGGAAATGACAACATTGGTTAATAAGGAAAATGAGTGACTACTTAATTTTCTGTCTTTATCTCTCTTTTTTTATATTTCTTTTATGCAAAGGTCGCCAAGACGAAGAACTTGTATTAGGGCCCTTACCTTGCCCAGACCTGAAGGGAAAGGGAAGAAGGGAAATGGAAAGAAAACTGAAAGTGAACCTGACCTTGAAAGGAGTTTCACATAATAATAAGGAAAGGAATGAGCTGACTGAGCATCCTGCAGATTCCAGAAAAGCTAAACTCTGGATATTAAGCACTCAAGTGTCAGTCGATTCGTTTGGTGCTTCATACCACCGGTTCCCAAGACACTGAACTCTCGTCTCAGCTCTTTTAGAATTCCTTAAGGTTTATTTTCCAAGCTTTCCTTGCACCCTTACAATCGTCTCCGATAGGTCTGGGCTAGATAAGGACATCAAGTTGCTTGCTCCATCAGCCTCATTATTGATAAAATACATACAAGAATCCATTGTAAATCTGCGGATACTTGACCACAGTTTGCTCTACAAATGACAACTTTGTCTAATAGCAAACACTATTAACCGCCAGTTATTTGCAAACACCCCATCTATAATAGTTATAATAAAAGATAATGGTTTGAATTTTGATGAGGAAAGACCAAATTAGTTTGTCATTTCTCTCGACTGAAATCAGCTAGACAAATTGTTAAGAACCGTCAAAAAGGGACTGACAAGGGCTGTGAACTAACTTCCGGTACAATTACGCAACGATTACTTCGATTACAAAGAGCGATTTTTTTAATAAAAACACATTTTAAATATTATCAAGTACAGAAAACGTCATCTATAATAGTTATAATAAAAAGATTACTCAGGAAGAATCTGATCAAATTAGTTTGTCATTTCTATCGAAAGATAACAAATAAGAACAGGACTGACAAGGTATACCCTGCAATACGATGATTTCAGCAAAGAGCGATTTTTTTTTTAAAATAATGGTTCTAAGGCATCATCATTGTCAGGCTCTGTAGTTAGACCGTTAAATGAGAGAGAGAGAGAGAGAGAGAGAGAGAGAGAGAGAGAGAAAGAGAGAGAGAGAGAGAGAGAGATTGGGGGGCGGTAAAATTCCCTTATCCATAGGTCCTCATCAATGACTGAGATGACTGAACTACTCTGCTTTCTTTATTTCACTCTAAATTACTTCAGTAGAAGGCTTAAAAACAACAGTAACGATTCCTTTCCTATCAAATTCGCTTTCTCCTTTTAATGAGGCTTCACAAAATAAAGAACAAAACACCATTCAGAGAAATAAAAGACGCGGACGCCGTCCAATGCTACAGTCGTCATCAAACTGATGGATGAACGATGAAGTGCCAATGAGAACAAAAATCCTACTATCCACAGACAACTCATATCAACACAAAAGTCTCATTAGCAACAGACCAAGTCCCCTTTACACACTGAGCTATTCACCCTTATTCCGCTTACATGCCTTGAATATTAAGGCATTTTCTTTCTAAACCTTCTATCGTATCTTGTCCCTTCTTCTCGTTCCTCCAAAACTATCTGGACTGCCTCTCCTCCCACCTCTGGATATAAATGGTAATAATGAGAGAGCGGCACTTGTAATATTTTCCGTGCACCTTGAATCAAGGCAAAAATAACGCCAATCAGATAATCTGGTAAATCAAAGAAAACTGAACTTGAATATACAAGCATATTGTAAACATTGTTATTCTTGTGCACAGAAATGACCGGTATTACTCCTTCCTCCTCATCTCCACAAGATATCACACAGCAGCAAAAATAAATCATCACCCAAAGCTTCCGTAATCATCACCTCCGTTCGGGGTAATAATTGAGGAACAAATTAAGGAAACAGCATCAAGGGTAATTCCATCGTTTGAGACTGATCTCCAAATGAAGTCCTTCGTCTGATGCCTTACCCCTTCATCGGCCATCTTGGGGAAGAGAGAGAGAGCTTTGATATTAAAAGAAGCTTTCCATCCGTAATTCTATAGAAAAGCTTAATTATAAAAAAAAGATAAATATTTATGTAATCAGCAACATTCCAAGGTAACTGGACGCTAAATTATGAATTAAGCAATTACGTACATGATAGCACGTAGCCTACATAAATACTGAAAGAACCAATACTCACGTATGCTCTGTAATCGTCTAACCGATCAAAGTAATAATTACGAGCTCATTAGAGAAGGTTTGCCTGGGATAAGCGTCAGCAATGAATTTCGGAAACAGCCTGGGCCAATTTCAATGCGCGAGATTATTCCTCCGGGTCGGTTAATCGTCTCGCTTGCTTGCAGCCATGAGACCTCCTCTCCGCTGGGAGACATTCCTTCCCACCTCTTCCTGAAAAGCACCAATAAATCCTTGCACCTCCTGTCTCATGGAACAACAGACACTTTACCGACCAACATTTTGGGGTAAAACCTTCTAAACTCCATCTTTCTCTTTGGAGAAAGAAAGAAATAAATTTTTCAATCTCCATCTCGGGGAAAATTCTGGTTGAGAACATGCCTGCAATCTCTCATTTAGGATGAAATAAAAAAAATCCTTTGTAATCATCTTCTTGGTGAAGAAAGCAAGAACTGTAGCCTACTTCTGCAACTCCTCTTATTTTAGAAAATACCCTTAACACTTCCAGTTGAGGAACAGGAAATTGTGCATCTTCTCTTCGAGGAAATACTGTACACGTCCCTTGCAGTGAAGGAAGAAACGTTTGTAACCTCCATCTTGATAAGCAACTCCTCCGACCTCACTGTCAGAGTGAAAACTCTAACAACCTTCACCTTAGGGAAAATAAAACCTTTTGCAGCCTCTATATTGACGAGTGATAAACCTTCGTGACTTCCTCCTTCTGGGAGAGAAAAAAAAAAAGCATTCCACTCTCAGTCATCTTTGAAAAGGTAAAGAAAATGGATTTGGAAAATGAAGGTTTTATTACTGACATCTTCCATACCACTGGGAGCGTCCTTTCGAAATGCTCAATTATCTTTGTTACTGAGGATACAATCATGACACTTTTCTTGAGTGTGATTCTTGATACGTTGCTAAAGATACTCTGAAAATCCTTAAGCTTTACAAGGGCAATTATTACTATTGTTATTATCGATCACAGCAACAACCAAACTGGTTGTTCAAATGAGCCCAGAAATAACCATAAAATAAAAATCACTAGTTTTTACAGCTTGTTCCCTCTAGCCTGCAATAAAAACTGCCAAAACAAAAAAACAAAACAAAACATGAGATTTTTGTCCTCCTCCCACACACGACCCTGAAAATGTTCCAAGCAGGAATTATTAGCATTCCTTTAATTCCAACAGCATTCACATCACTGGAATTAACTTCCACTCCCATGAAAACTGGATTAAATCTTTAAGGATAAAATATGCTTTCCTCTTTTACGTGTACTGTAATTTTATTTCCGTTTTTAACTTCACCTGAATTTTCAGCACTTTTATTCGTGTATGCATTACATACATACATACATACATACATATACATACATACATACATACAGTATATATACATATATATATATATATATATATATATATATATATATATATATATATATATATACATATGAAACAATATCAGAATATGAAAAAAAAAAGTGAAAAAAAAGTGTCCATCGGCCGGATTTCAGTTGCTCTCAATAACCCAGTTCTTAAAAAAAAAAAAATAAAGAATCCGGGAGAGAAAAGCTGTTGGCTTAATTCATTTTCAGACTGAAGTAAAAACAAGAGAAAAAACCAAAAGTAGAACTTTATCATTTTCATAATGCAGGGAGACAGAGACAGCAACCTGAATAGCAAGAAAATCAAAACTAAGAATTTCTCATTTCATCAAAGTCATTACTAAAAAGTCAGGTTCCACAACGATATTGTCCAAAAAAGACCTTTATTCAGACTCAGGATTTTCAATGAATCTGTAATGACATTTTTTCCGTCGATTGTTAATTATATCTATGAAGGATTTCTTCATGAAATAACTTATTCTCAAATCAGCCTTGTCTTCACGTCTAGCGTCGTATAGAAGGCTAGGGAAACACTAACGACGGGGGGAGATTCCGTATCTTCGAACAGGCACCTATTGAGTTTGTGTTCGGCAAACAATAACAAAATAATTCTTTACTTATTTTCTTAACACAATTTTTGATCTTTCTTTTAAAGAATAAATGTAAAAGACAAGAGAGAGAATAGGAAAAGGAGAGAGAGAGAGAGAGAGAGAGAGAGAGAGAGAGCGTTAGGAGGGAGGAGTAGGCAAAGACCTTGAAAGGTAGACAGAGAAAGAAGTATTGGAAAGGAAGGACCTTAATATTCCTCACAATGGTTGGCTCATCGAAAAATATGGCAGTGACCGTTATGCCTGTTTTCCTCTGGAGCCACACCCTTTTACGGGAAATGGTTTCACGAAAATACAAACACAAACACACACACACACACACATTATATATATATATATATATATATATATATATATACTATATATATATATATATATATATATATAATCTAATCTATCTATCTATCTATCTATATATATATATATATATATATATATATATATATATTATCACTTTACTAAATGGGATGTATAAGCTTATTTATAGTCAATAGTTGTTAGCAATCAGTTGTGTTCAGTAACATTTCACAGCCACGAAGTGGAATTCCATTCGCATCGACGTCGAGAGCTTTGTAGATTCTGGGATACGTATTATGTTTGGGCGATTGGTATCACGGGGGGAAACGTAACACGCCAAATTCGGGTAGCCTACTTGTGATGAATAAATATATATGTCTCAATCTGAAAACGCAGGTAAAAATCGACTCTACTAAAGTGTAACTGAATTCGACATAAAATGCAAGGAAGCTAATACAAGATGAAATAAATTCTTTTCCTTCTTCGTACCGAAAAGTGTTATCCAATCCTAAGTAGGAAAGGGTTTTTCA
The DNA here is from genome assembly GCF_040412425.1 of Macrobrachium rosenbergii. Taxonomy (NCBI): domain Eukaryota; kingdom Metazoa; phylum Arthropoda; class Malacostraca; order Decapoda; family Palaemonidae; genus Macrobrachium; species Macrobrachium rosenbergii. The sequence continues at coordinate 17,090,842 of NC_089770.1, read as the reverse complement.
TCATCTATTTCCTATTTCAGTTTTCAAGGCTTTCACGGGAAAGTCTATCGTAAAGTATTTAGATACCGGGATGTTAAGATATCCTTGTCTGATAAAATACATAGTTCTAACGAATAGGAATATAAAAATAAAACCTGAAACCAATTATGCTTGTAAAATATTTTCCAATTCTTTTTTTTTTATTCCCTTCCAGTTGTCGGAAGGAGAGAGAACTGGGAGAATATTAAGCTGCAAAATTAACCCCACCGAAAACGCTCACCAAAAGGCCTGGCCTCCCTCCCCAATTCCCCCATTCACGAATGAAAGATCAGACGCTTATGAGTAATAATGTCAAAAATGAAATTGGGATTCTGAACCAAACGGAATGAGTTGATACCTTCGACACAAATGAAGGGTCTCGAAGGCGCGTGGAACGGAACGGCTCATCACAGATCAAGAGGTATGGAAAGACGCGTGCCAATGGAACGAAACGAAACAGAGGAGAAACCAAAAGAAGAGTGACAGAAAAGAGAGAAGAATGAAGGAATGGAAAAATCAGCGAGGGCTCGGAATGACGAATAGGAATCCGGAACCATAGAACTCGAACAATGAATATGAAGAAAGAAGAACAAAGTACTACAGCACAAACAGTTAAAAACATCGAAGACGACGACTCATGTGACCACTGGAATAAATAAGAGAATAACACACACAAATAAAGAGTAAAGTTAAACCCTACTCATTCATCCACTCGCTGTGGGTATAAGAAAGCTATGCAAAGAAAGGCTCAAATTTAAATGTTTCATCTGAAACTTGAAAGGAGCCTGATTTTATGCCTGACTTACAAAAGTCTTACACACACCTTGCATCTGTGTTTGTACGAAATGGACTATTTCACTGAGAACACATGGCAACTACTAACTATATAACTGATTCAACTGTTCTTACAACAACACCCTATCCATATTACAAATAAAATTCTCTCAGGATGTTCTACAGTAGCTAAAAACGATACAGACAGAGCACAAAAATTGTGACGTTGCAATGAATGAGAAACTGAGACTTTAAACACAAAAGTCCACTAAATTCTATGCTGACATTCGTATCTGAATCACTTATTGCGTGTTAGGCTACACGTTCTCATCAATATTAACATGATTATTTTTTTACTGCTACACGATTACAATTTCGTCACTTCTTGTTGAGTTGTCATGACTGTTCGTTACCTAAGAAAAAGTCCATCTCTCACCGAATACTGAAATAATACAGCAAAGTTCCGTTCGATAGCTCTGAGAGGACTCATAAAAGCCATTGCTGGTCAAGATGGAAACAGCACCAATTTTGACTCGAGGGATCTCGGTTCTCATCTTGGAATGACACCCTTAATACAGTCTGACAGACGGGTGTTTGCGAACTGAGCATGAGGAGCGGCGTTTTAGACTTCAAATGAAACTGAAAACTCATTAGTAAGATGAAACGACAGCGTTCACGTATAACTGGGTAGTTGGCCAAAACGGCAGAAACAGTTTTCCCCAGTGGGAAGTTATATAGTTGCCGACCTTCTATTCTATTCTTTTTGCAAGAGTCCTTTTCGCTTTCACTCTACCCTCCGTTTTACAAAAAGCTCTCTTCATTTCACATTAGCGCATATGACTGGCAGTTTCAAGCTACATCATTTAGACCAACAACAAAATTCAACGGCAGCCGTTAGGAACCAGTTTTACCTTCATGTATAAAACTCTCTTCTTATTCACTGATCTGTTCTAAATCCATTATACAAATAACTACACACACACACACACACACACACACACACACACACATATATATATATATATATATATATATATGTCATATATATACATATAATATATATATATATATATATATATATATATATATATATATATATATATATATACATGTAATATATATATATATATATATATATATATATATATATATATATATATATATATATATATAAAAGCTAAAAACCTGCTAACTTACATTACCAATGTCAAGTCTCTGCTGCATGTGCTATTCCCAATAAATGTGTCACACCCACATTACCTGGAACAAAAGATATAGGAAATCAATTACATTTGGAAATTCCAACAAACCTTTTTATTTATGTAAAACAAATAGATAACCACAGGCATTGTGTTACTAAAGAAATATACTGCCTCAGCTTCCTAACATTTCGAGCTCTGGTACTCTCCGCCAGTTTCTCATTTTTTCCCAGCACTCTATAAATTGCCTGAGCCTTCGAGGAGTCTCATCATTTAATCAGACGAATCACAAATTTCTGCTGTTATTTTCCCGCGCTCTTCGCTTACACGTGCACACACACACACACGTATATATATAAATAATAATTGATCATTTCTCATTTTACCTGAGAGAGAGAGAGAGAGAGAGAGAGAGAGAGAGAGAGAGAAAACTATGCATGATAACAGCAAGCATCCTGAAAGGGCTTCTAAATAAAAAGAATATATTTTTAGTACTTCAGTGATTCAGAACTCCAAAAAATGAATAATGTTACCTACGTTCTACTTCCATTCCTTCTTGATTTTCATTTTTCATAAGGATGAAAACGTGGAAATTTTACGTTAACACGAAAAAAAAAAAATATGCTATTTTTCCATCTAGCAACTTAAAAGGCATCATTTTTCATCAGCATGTGTTACGGGGAGGCAAATGAGATGCTAAATGATTTTACAGGATTTGTCAGAGAGAGTTATCAAATAAAAGATAAGCAATTTCACTTGGTATTTTAAAAGGATAAGAACACTAACCATAACAGATCTCATTCAGTGAATCCGAAGCCACAGCGCTCAGACTTTTATCTGTTCAACGTCCCATTGACCTAACGGTATCTGGGAGCGTTTGCGCGACTATCCAGCGTCAACAGACTCGGCAGAAAACCGCTACACACAACGGAAACACAAATAAAAACACTGTCCCTTTTTCCTTAATTTTGCAGCGTTTCCCTTCAATTATCTAAGGTTGTGTTGCGTTCTTCAAGAAATATTTTTTATCATTTCGTAATCTTAAGAAGACTGGCAGGCATATTCCTCCATTCTGAGCTCTTCTTGGCTGTTTACAGATAATTATTTCTTTGCCTCTTATTTTCAAGAAAAACCTTTCAAAGGGAAGTCTTTTTTTCTCATCGCATGAACCAAATTTTTATATCATCAAATCAACATTATTATCCTTTAATTATGAATAAAACAACAGCTTTCCTTCCAGACAATGGGACATTTTAATCACCTTCTAATTTCCCGGTAATACTTCTAAACTCTTAAACCTTATAAATCCCCCTCCGCAAAGTAAGTCACTTATTCCTTCCTTAAGGTCAGGTGCTCTCTCTCTCTCATTTTCCCGGAAATTCCTGGACTCTTCCTAAAACCTAAGCTGTCTTTTTATTTTCATCTGAGTCCGGGGTATTAAAGGTGTTTGCAAATCTTGAAATCTGGTTGTTTTGAAAAAGGAAATGCTTTTGGAATGGGGCCACTGTGAACAGGTACAAGGCATAGGATCTCTCTCCTCTTTAAGTAGAGGGCACACTGTAGGCATTACTAAAGAGTGTTCGAAGCGTCCCTGCGGCCTCTAGCTACACCCACATTTTAGCTTTTACTTTACCTCCATCCCCACTTCCTATCTTCAACCTTGCTGTCCAACTTCTCTAGCTATTACTTCTTAGAGCAGCTGTGTGATTTTCTCCCAGTTCCACCTTGAGATCCTTGCACGTTATCTCCTCTGGATCTCTCTATCTTGCTGTCCAACGACTCCAACTCCCTCATTTCACTGTCTTAGGCGCTGGAGGAGCCAAAGTGCTCAGTGCTCGGCTTCACAGCCTCATTTCAGCAAACCAAAATTAAATCTTTCACGTTCATCGTGCTTCCAGGAGGGAAAAAAATCCATCAATACTTGTCAACGAAGTTAAACAGAGGTCATTCACGATACCATAAAGCTTCAGACACTTAAGAGAAAACAAAAAAAATTATATTAACAAAAATCATCAAAATATTTACTAACAAATAAAGTCCCTTGTAAAGCTGCCTCTTCATTCATGCATTTATTGCAGGAAATTTGATGCAATGTGAAGGAAGAAATTTAAAACATGATGAAAATACAAAACCGAAAATTAACAAATGAGGGAATAAACAAATACGACGAATAACACGATGGTTGACATGCATGCGGGAAAGAAAAGAGATTAAAATAAATATGTTCAAAATATATGGATAAAAATGAGTAGCCATCAGCAATAATGGTAGTTGGTTTCTTTTATGACGGAGATGAATGATGAGATGTGTTTCGTGCACAACAATACCTATTTATTTTCCTATCTACTGCACACGTACTTTTATTCAATAGGACGTGTTTTGGTGTGTGTGTGTGTGTGTGTGTGTGTGTATGTGTGTATATATATAAATATATATATATATATATATACTTATATATATATATATATATATATATATATATATATATATATATATATAGGTAGTTAGATAGTAATTTTCTTATATGGATGATCGCTCCAAAATCTTCAGCGCGCAATTTGGGATGAAGGTGCTAGTCCCACCCTTTCCTCCCACTTAGCTAAGACCCACCACTCTTGACTAACTAACCAGGTACAAAATTCGCAGCTGACGTCAACGAAGTCAAAACGGTGTTCAACCGAACGGGCCAGATTCGCTCTAAATGGCCTCTGGGATCGACCTCTGGACCTCTCACCAGTGACGCTAGTATCACAACCACTATAAACATTAGGTCACACAAGCACTTCAATTCGTTCATGAACGAAATTTCAAAAAGAACAAAACGACAGGAACGAAGCCCAGCGCAATCATCACTCAACATGTCTGATACATCATCACTCAACATGTTTACTGACGTAACAATAACAGGACAGACCATTTTTACAGTACTCTTAATGGTTTTTTCGTGTGTGTGTGTGTGTGTGTGTGTGTGTGTGTGTGTGTGTGTGTGTGTGTTTAGCGAGGAAAGAAGTGCAAGCATTTTAGTCATTATTGTCTTCACTGCCGTTTTAATTTTGTAATGTATGACAGCTTTGTAAATCAAGATTTACCTCTTGATGATGATGATGCTACTGAATAAAAATATTTAAACAAGATTTATAACATATTAAAGTATGGCGTTATATTATTTATATTTAATCTTTTGCATAAACACAGAACACGGTGACGATAATTAAACCTAAGTACTGACACGCAGAAGAACAGCACAACTTTAAACATACTTTGCATTCACAGAGAGGTTACCGCATAAAAATATACATCCATAGTCTGAACACAATTCGTGAATTAGACTTGTTCTTATAGGTGTTTTCACAAGATTTCTTTGCATCTGCAAAAAAAAAAAAAAAAAAAAAAACAGCGCACACAATTGTCCGTAAGTGGAATAGCGAACAAGTCAAGCAACAAGAACTTCTACAAGGCAAACACGACTATATCTTTTGATATATAAGATATCAAGTAGAAAATCACAGATTCTAAGAACCCTATAAAAAAAAAAAAAATGATGGGATTGAATCCCAGAGCAGTTGATATGACCTGCTCTTGAAAGAAAGAGACAAAAGCATCAATTCCAAACACTGGCACTATTCGGAACGAACCTGTCCCTGTAACTCAAAATCTTTTGGCAGAAAGGCCCAGAAAACGTTTTATGACTTCCTTTTCTTCAGAGGGATAATTAACCGTTTCAATTTAACCAATGTTTAATCCAGCCAAGGGATAAATAATCTAATGTACGCATTTTAACACTTTGGACACCTCAAGCTTCTTGTAGCAAAATTGGGCTGTTTTGGAGTCACCCTAACTTAATAACCTTTCTGGGTTTTATGAGTTAATAAAACAAATTCAGTCAAGGTTTTAAAATAATATTAGATATTAAAGCTTCTGTGAAGCAAAAAACCATGAAACTTGTATATACATGACAATTTTATATATAACGTGACTTGACCTCAAGTTTTAACATTCTAATTCAACTAAGCCTCAGTAATTTATAGTCAACTTGAGACTTCCAAACATGAACAAACGTGACTTTATAAAATATTACTATAAATGCCGCAAAAAATTCATGACTCTTTATATTAAACCACTACCCGATAACAACATGCATTCCTACATGAATGAATTGTGTAGACTTGACATAATACGCGGCTCGTCCCCATAACAACAAATATTCCTAATAGTCCCTTTACGACAAACAAAATGAATTAAGCCACTTTATACACTCCGGGTTTAACCAATGATCTTAAGAATGGGTCTCTTTCTCTGGTGTTTGGGGAAGTATAAAATATTCCAGAGTAAACACTTCGCTTCAGGCAGATATAAAGGAAGAGGAGGAGAACAGGAGACCTTTCTTTCCAGTTTTCCAGGAACATCTGGTGTTGTATAAGAGTTGGGTTTAATCTGCTAATATTCAAACAAACTTGCCATTATCTGTGGTCGGCCTCTTAAGTGTAAACTGTTGGTCTTCAGGAAATAGAGGTGTCTAAAGAACTTCTGGTGCCCAAGACTAAAGCCACTGATAATAAATCGATGTTGACAATGTTTTGAAAAAGTGATGATTAAAAATCCCTAATTAGGAAACTATTAGAATTAGACCGTAAAAGCGACTGTTAATTTTTGGTACTACCAGTTTCCTAATTAAGATTTTCCAATTAACATGGGCTTTTACAGCCTAATACCAACAACTTCCTAATTAAGATTTTTTAACTAACAATGGCTTTTACATTCTAATACCAACAGTTTTCTTAACTGGGATTTTAAAAAAATCTATTTAGGAAATAGTTGTATTAAAAAACTAACTGATAATTAAAAATCTTATCTAACTGTAGTAATGGAAATTTTTTTTAGACACATTTGATAATGAAGAAAACAGCTAAGTACAGTAATATGCTGAACAAAAGGGGACTGCTGGCAGAAACTGCAGACACACTGAAGCTGAAACCTGACGAAACTCAGAAGTCCTTCTGGTCTCAAAAAGGAGCCTGGGATTCGAATCTGATTGATAAAATCTTCCTAAGCGGTAAACAAGATTAAGTACGAGGTGTCAACAGGAGTAATGAAGCTGCAACTTCTGAAACTTCCTTCAGCTGTTTAAATACCACTGTTCTATCCTCTCGGCTCATTACCTGTCAGTTGAGGGAATCAGTTGTTTCCGAAATATAACACTGTTTTTATGGACTACCTTACTTAAACAGAATTCTGTTTGTAACATAAAACGTTTATATATAGTATATATATTTGTATATATGCATATAATATATATATATATATATATATATATATATATATATATATATATATATATATATATATATACATTTGCTATTAAGATATTATAAGGTAGACAAGGTTCAATGAAGAACAATGTTTTCCTTATTAACACTATGACTCAAGTTTGCTTCTATAACAGACCAACCACATGCAAACACACACACACACACACATATATTGTAAAGGTATAGTTTTGTAAGATATGTATACTTTCTGCAAATTTAATATGTTTTCTCTTATATTTGTCATATGTTGTGTGATAATGCTGTTTGTTGAAATACAAAGTGTCAGATCTAAAAAGGGTTAGTTTGTGTGATTTTAGAGATAAGATACATTTGCTAGTTGGAGTCATGTTTGCACAGCTGGTAGGCTATTATGTGCTCAGGTGGTAGCCAAAGGTTTCCCAGTCGCGAAAGGAAGTCCCCAGTCTATTTAGCTGTCATCCAGAGGAGAGATGAGGTGACAGTTCTAGATAATATTTGTTGACCGAGGCGAGGGTAAGAAACTTTTGTTTTCCAATTCACCTAAACTGTCACTAAAAGAGATATGGGATGACAGGTTTAGATAACACTGGTGGCATGTTGTTTGAAGAAGTGTTGTCAGGAAATACCCTATTAACTAGAAATGGGTGCTAACAGGCTAAAGAGCCCTCGTTGACCCAGAGGAAAAAACCTTATCTTGGGAAAATCCCCCCCCCCCTTTTTTTCTCTCCAAGGAAGACTCCTGGGTCGTTTCCCAAAAATGTCTTAGTGGCAACATAGGTTTCTTCCCATAGTAGAATCTGGGAGGCTTTCATTGTTGTAAGAGACCTGGTAGGAGTTGGTTGTTTGGTCTCTCTCTCTCTCTTAGAGTAAAATTTTATCATATATATTTGTGGTTACTAGTAATAACATTCCTTTGAGATCCCTGATCATAAGAAAAGTGTGTAGAAGTCTGCTAACAGGCGCCTCTGAAAGTGTGTTTTTGTAATTTACAAAGAGTTCACAAACGTGTGAGTTAAGTGGATTTTACTTATTATTACCATGGTAAAATAAAATATATTGGGAAGTTTGCTTTATTAGAGTGTGTTGATAAATCCTTTATTTTTTTGTGTTCTTGTTTGTGCATTTTTGTGTGTTCTTGTGTTTGGTTCTTGTTTGCCCAATTTTTGTGTTGGTGATTTACTGTTTATTTACTTAGCATTTTACATATTTTTATGTTACACCATTGCATAACTGATTTGATTTTCATTTATTAGATTTCCTTTTCCAAATCAGGTAATTCCCAGATAGTGTAAATTTTGCTTGAATTAACATAATTTCTTGATAAATTAAAGTTTTGGGACTTGATCTTGTTTAGAATTAATTAAATCTTGTGTTGTTTTTTCAAGTAATGGTAAATTTTCAGATTGTAATTCTAATTATAAATTTACAGGATTAAAAATAAATTTTTGTATTTAACGTTCTTAAACACAGTGTTTCATTTGTTGACCACAGTGAGTAGGATTAATTGTGTGTGCATAAGCCAAAGTGATAAACATGTTTTGTTCCCTTTAGTTTTGCTGAAGTGAATTTAGACCAGAAACAATAATAGTCGTTTGTGAATTGATGCCCTTTCTCTCTAGTATATTTCTTGTTTAATTCCTAATACTTCACGCATACCTTGATAAACCTAGTTTGATTTTTCAAGTGATAAGTAAGTTTTAAGGGATCACTGTTACCTTTAGAGTGCTCAGTCGTAATTTTATTGTTATGAGAGTTCAGGTATCTGGCTGGTGAGGAATAAAATTTTTGGATTTTGTGATTAGTTGTGCAATAACCAGGTCTTGGTACACTGGAAACCAAATATATGTAACAACATATGTATATATGTATATATATATATATCAATATATATATATACATACATATATATATAATATATATATATATATACATATATATACACATCGTGAGGAGAGACTTAACCATCTGAACAGAGATTATTATTTTAAAATTTAACCTACCGCCATACACGTACCAGCCAATGACAGTTCTCATGAGTATATAAAGTTTATCATAACTGTTTAAAACCAAAATAGATAGCTTCCTATAGAGGGATGAATAAATTTGTTTGTATTTAGCATTTCCCAACGTTTTGTGAGAGAGAGAGAGAGAGAGAGAGAGAGAGAGAGAGAGAGAGAGAGAATGTAATTGTCGTTGTAGGTGGTTCGGTTGTTGGAGTTTCGTTTGGCGCTGTCTGTCTGTCAGGAGGGTTTTCAGTTTGCTGGAAGTCTTGGTGGTGAGGTGCTTGAAAGTGGACGGGCGGTTTGAAAGTAATTTTGTTCCTGAATACAGTGCCAAATATTGATGGTGCATGTGTCTCTTCTTTCTGTTTGTTGTTGCATGAGGGTCTGTCCTCAGTTTTGTTTTGTGGTTTTTGCGTGCTGTGACTGGCGACCGTGGACCTTTATCCATCTCCAGCAACCGAAGATCAGGGTGAGTGTTGTGTGTTTTGTGGGGTTGAATTCCGCCACATAATATTTGGCATAACGTGGGGCTGTTGTATAATTGTTATTGGGATTGTTTTGTGGTGGGTAGAGTGAAGTAGAGGTCAGGATGAGTGGATAGAGAAACTGAGAGACGAACTCAGGTGGCTAGGGAACTCAGGGTAGGCTGGAGGGGAGGAGAATGGGAGGCTGAGGGTGAGAATGAGGTTGAGAGTCAGTTGGAGAAGAGATGGGGGTAATACTAAGGTACAAAGAAGAAATGAAAGAGGAGATGAAGGGGGTGAAAGAGAGTCTGAGAGAAAGAATGGATAAAGTTAGAGTCTACAGTAAGCAGGATGCAGGAAATGATGAAGGGAGAATGTTTAAGGAGTTCTTTGGAGAAGAGGGGCTGTTGGAGACTGAGTCCTCTGGAACGTGTGAAAGAGAAAGAAAAGGAGGAGAAGAGTGAATGGAAGCGTGAGTGATGAAGTGATGTAAGAATAGGAAGTAAGAAACGAGAGAATGAGGAGGCAGGAGTAAGAGAAAGGGGAATGAAAAGCAAAGGGAAAGACAGAGGAAAGTAAGGATAAGTCAGGGGAAAGAAAAAAGGAAGAAGGGAAAGGAAAGGAAGCTGGTAAGAAGGGTAAGGAAGTGGGAAGAAGTGGGAAGAGGGATAGAATTGGGATAATAGTGATAGTGGGGTGGATGGAGGTGGGAATGGATAAAGTGGATAAAAGAAGGGGAAGAAGAGTGTAATGAGTAAGATGAATGTAGGGTGTGGAAGTGGACTCTTTGTATTCGGAAGAGGAGTATGAAAGGACAAGAGTGTTGGCAGAAAGTGTAAGTGAAAGTGAAGAAGTGAGAAAGGCTATGTATGTGAGAGGTACTGCCCAGTGTGAAGGTATAATGGTATGGAAGTAGGGATGTGCATGATTTCTTTAGGGAGTATAGAAGGTTTGTCAGGATAAGTATGGGAGAGTAAGAGTGTGGGCACGAAATTAGGAGGAATATTTGACTGGGTTTTTGCTTGATATGTATAGGGTTATTATGAGTGTGGGAGATGTTGGTATGACAAGGTGAAAGCTGAACTGGTTGGGCAAGCGAGGCGTATGAAAGCGAAGTGTTAAGTATAAGAGGAAGAATGAATTTGATGAGGCAAGAATGAAGCTGGGAAACCTTGTCACTGCCAACTGTGGCAGCAGGCTGGAGACGTTGGCAAAGAAAAAGTTTTGGGGATGATGGGATAGATGAATGTAAGGAGTTAGTACGAAGTTGTTGGGGACAGTGCCAGATGGAGTTAGAGAATCTGTGAACTTGAAGCGGAAGGAGGAAGAAAAGATGGACGAGTAAAGGTTGACTTGAGGAGAATTTTGGAAATTGTAGATTATGAGCTTGGCAGAGGATTTATAAAAGAGGCAGAAGTGTTAGTGTAGGGCTGGGGGTAGATGAGAGAGTGCCAGAGTTTGGAAGCTTTAGGGATGCAGTGTTGAGGCCCAATGAGGGAATGGCAGATAGTGTAATCCCCTGATAGGGTGTAGAGCAAGTAATGGAGGCGCCAGTGAGGATGAATGGGTAGGTTTAGCAAAGGAGCAACAGGTTGAATGGGTTAGGGATAGTAATTATTACAAAGGGAAGGTCGGTGAGTGGGGTGAGCAGAAGTGTTTTAGATGTGGAAAGGAAGGACATACAAAAGAATGAGTGTAGGTGGGCTTTGGGAGCGTGTTTCAGGTGTGGGTAATCCAGGAACATTTGGTGAGGTGTACAGAAGATAGGGGTTAAATGCTACAGGTGTGCGGACAGGTGGGTCATATTGCTAATGGTTGTGGGGTACCCGAGTAGATATGTTTGGCGCTGTGAAAGAATGGGCATTATGCGAGAATGTGTTCGAACCAAGGCAGAAGTGTGTCGGTATAGATGAAGGGCATGTATCAAGTGTATGCAGACGAAAGAGGTGACTGTGACGAATTCAGGAAGCGCTGAGTGAAGAGGGGTTCAAATGGTGGATCCTCAGGATGCAAGCAGTGCGTGTGATGCATGTACGTGAGGGGTTGTTGCATGAGGGGCTTTGCTGGAAAGACTGACGAGTGCATGAAGCTTAATTGTTTGATAGGTATGGCGAAAACGTAAAAGGGAAGAACATGTAAGTGAACGGAATGATCGTAAGTTGTGTGATAGGGTGTGAGTGCCAAAGTGAAAATGAGTGATAAAGCGTGTGATACGGATGAATGGGATGGTATGAATAGAACGTGTAGCATATGTGGGTTTGATATAACTGAGTTGACTGAACGTGTAGGGGTGAGTGAACGGTTGGAGATGAGCAAAAGTGTGAAATGAAGGCGTAGCAGTAATATACAGTGATTAACTATGAATGAATCATTGCAAGAATTGGAAGGTCAATGAGCGAATGGGATGGGTTGGTTAGGGTGGGAGGTATTTGGTAACGAGTTGGGGTATAGATGAGATTGTGGATGAAATTGAGAGTGGTAATAGTGAAGAAGATAGCGTGAATCTGAGAGAGAATGGAGGAGAAGATGTGAATTTGAATGTTGCTAGAAGAGAGAATGATTGCGTGCCCGCGAACGCGATCTAGAGGACCTGCTAGTGAGCGTCCGTGGGTGTTGCGTAAGGCGATTTGAATACAGTGTGAAAAGTGTTGGTTGGGAAATGCTAAAAAGGGGGGAAATTATAGAGGGATGAATAAATTTGTTTGTATTTAGCATTTCCCAGCGTTTTTAATGAAGAGAGAGAAGTGAGTGTAATTGTCGTTGTGGTGCGTTTCCGGTTATTTGGAGTTCGTTTACGGCGCTGTCTGTCTGTCAGGAGTTTTCGGTTTTGGGGAAGTCTTGGGTGGTTGAGGTCCAACCTTGAAAGTGGACGGAGCGGTTTTTGAAAGTGATTTTGTTCTGGATACCGGTACAAATATTGATGGTGCATAATGTCTCTTCTTTCTGTTTGTTGTTGCATGAGGTCTGTCCTCAGTTTTGTTTGTGGTTTTGCGTGCTGTGATTGTGACCGTGGACCTTTATCCATCTCAGCAACCGAAGATCAGGGTGAGTGTTGTGTGTTTTGTGGGGTTGAATTCCGCCACATTCCGGTTTATTAGAGAGAAGCGGCGGAAAATCCTAGGATTCAACAGAAATAACATCAGTTGTTGTTATTATTATTGTTATTATTATTATTATTATTACATAATAATAATAATAATAATAATAATAATAATAATAATAATAATAATAATAATAATAATAATAATAAAATCCATAAAGATCCCTTCGATTTTCAAAGCTCAAAAGACTTTCAAAACTTATCGATTTCAAAAGCTGAAACGAGTCCTATCCCATCATGAGTAAAAATCTCGAAATGACCCTTGCATGAATATTAACATTCTGCATTAAGGAATTTCATGCCCTCTGGGAAAAATAAAAGAATATGCAGACTGTCTTCAATTCCGCACTGGCAATACTTTTCTACATAGACAAAGGAGGAGCGAACTTGATCAAAACACAATATAGAAAAATTCGTGCGCTGCTGCGGTTGGAACAAATTGTTAGCCGAGAAGAAAAGGGGACATTAATTAATGAGGTAGAAGAAAACTTACTTCCGAAAAAAAAATCTACCTGACAAGATCGATTTTTGGCGGGGGAGGAGAAGCTTCAATGGTGAGACTTTAATGAAGAGGAAGGAAATTCTTGGCGAGGGAAAAAAATGTTTTCCATTGTTAGGCGAGAAATCTGACTAATCATGGGTTATTATTTCTGGCGAGGCTTTTGTCTACGGGAAAGTCCCCCAAAATAAAACAACTGGGTATATTTTGGGAACTTAAAAAGAGTGCATGTGGGTCTGCCCCGTTTTTGCTTATCCTGTGCATTATTTTGTTATTTATCACCCTTACCTTTGTCAACGAATATCCATCTCTTAATATACCGGATGACAGGTTCTACTCTTCTAATCAAAGTAGCTCATATGGGAAATTATCAGCGGCTCTTATGGGAATATTTAGTAGCTCATATGGGAAATTATCACCAGAAATGGCATTTAAAAGTATATGGCGGTTAGTAATGCAGTTAAAAAACCGATAGGTTGATTTCCAATAACAAAACTCTTTCCAAAGCAATGAAAACAAGAAATTGGAGGCAAATAAGTATCTATTGCGTCTGTGATTTCGGCTTCATAGCAAAGAACCAATCTAGAATACCATACCCTCCTTTACAAAAATTGGCCTGAATGCCTATAAAAAATTGCTGTCAATTTATTTTCCAAAGAACGGTCGAGTTACCAGCGAAGGCTTCCTGGAGGCGCGGGGTGCAAGAGGGATGGGGTGAGGGCGATTATGTTTTAAGAACATTTTTTGGCGGCCATACTGTCCAGGGTACGTGAACTGTGCAATTCAAAACTAGGAATCTTTCCTACGCGCCGATAAGGGCATCAAGGAAGCTGGGAGAGAGAGAGGGGAGGAAGGAAACACGAAACTGGTAACAGTGAAAAATTTGAGTGGGATGAGAAGGAGAGGAAGAAAGGAGAGATGAGGAAAAGGGGAAGATAAGAAAAATATGAGTTGAGAGGATACGGGTAACAAGGAAAAAATTTGGAGTCGGATGAGAAGGAGAGGAAGAAAGAAGAGATGAGGAAAAGGGGAAGATAAGAAAAATAAGAGAATGAGAGAGAGGAAGAAACACGATACGTGTAACAGGGAAAAAATCTAGAGTGGGATGAGAAGGAGGAAGAAAGAAGAGATGAGGAAAAGGGGAAGATAAGAAAAATAAGAGAATGAGAGAGAGGAAGAAACACGATACGTGTAACAGGGAAAAAATCTGGAGTGGGATGAGAAGGAGAGGAAAAAGGAGAGACGAAGAAAAGGGGAAGGTAAGAAAAATTAGAGAATGAAGGAGGCGAACATTTAACAGAGAACGAAGCTTCCTCATCCCAGCAAGGGACGACTCATTCGATGCTATTTTATGCGACTGAAGTTTCGAGTATGACGTCTGACGTCTCTCTACAGATCCCGTATTTCTTGACCTTTCAAACCACTTGCATTTGCAGTTGCTGATAAGGCGACTACCGTTTCAAAATTTGACTGCTAATGGTGTGGAACGACGTTCATCCACGATTAAGGTTTGAATATGGCAGTAACCGCTGACTTTTTTACCTTTGGATCCAGCACCTTCTCCCCTTGTTTGCATATAATAATAATAATAATAATAATAATAATAATAATAATAATAATAATAATAATAATAATAATGAAAAGATCCCTAGAAATCCCTTCGATTTTCGAAGCTCAAAAGTCCTCGAAACCCTATCGATTTCAAAAACTGAAAACTCTTTTATCCCCTCAGGAGTAAAAATGTCGATATGGCCTTTGCACTGAATATTCACATTCTGCATTAAGGGATTTTCTCCCCTCTGGGAAAAATAATGGAATATTCAGACTGTTTTCCGTTCCGGACTGGCAATATTTTTCTGGACAGAAAAAAGGAGGAGAGAATTTGATCAAAACCCAATATGGAAAAACTCGTCCCGTCCTGCGGCTGGAACAACTGTTAACCGAGAAGAAAAAATGATATTAATTAAAGAGGTACAAGAAACTTTACTTTCGGGAAAAAATCTACCCGAGAATAAAGAATTAAAGAGAGAGAGGGAGCTCCAACGGAGAAACTTCAATGAATAGGAAGGAAATTTGTTGCGACGGAAATAAAAAGAAGTTTCCGTTGATAGACGAGAAATTTTAGACTAATGATGGAGAGGTAATGATGAGGAAGCTTTTGTCTGAGGTAACGTCGCCCAAAATAAAACAATTGGGTACATTTTGGGAGCTCAGAATTTATCCAGTGGTTTGTTTTCTCTAGTTCTCTTCCTTACCTTTGTACACGAATATCCATCTCTTAATATACTGGGTGATCGGTTCTACTCTAAACAACGTAGCTTATATGGGAATTAACAAGCCTAGAAATCGTTGGTAAATGAAATATCTATTGCAACTGTGACTTCCGCTTTACAGCAGAAAACCAACCTTGAATACCACACCCTCCTTTGAACAAAATTGGCCAAAATACCTATAGAAAAAATGGCTGCCGTTTATCTTCCGCAGAACAGTTGAGTTACCAGGGAACGCTTCCTGGAGGCAGGGGGTGGGGTGGGTGGGGGGGTGAGGTGGCATGTTAAAAGAACGTCTTTTAGCAGCAATACTGACAGAGTAGGTGGACTGTGCAATTTGAAACTAGTAATCTTTCCGACATGCCGATGAGGGCAACAAGGAAGCAGTGAGAGAGGAGAGGAAAGAAACACGAAAGGGGTAACAGAAAAATAATTTGGGACAGGGAAGGGAAGAAACAAAAGATAGGGAAGAGGGGAAAATAAGAAAGGATGGAGAAGGAACAAGGAGGAGGAGATTTACAAAGAAACAATGGATGATTCAAATGCGTTTTTGTGACTTATTTCATCTTATTTTCTGCGTATTTTACGTGACTAAAGTTTCAATAAGGCGTACCTATCTTCATAGATTTGTATTTCTTGAACTTTCAAACCACCTCTATGTCCAGTTGTTGGCAAGGCGACTGCAGCGTCAAAATTCTGTTTATTTTCCGCGGTTATACTCACTCGGTAAATGAGCATTCAAGTTTCTTAAGCTTTGATTATGCATTTCGTTCACATTATAATGAACATTTCCTGAAGGTACATCGACCAGGTGTTTTAACTTGTAACCATCTTCGCATTTTATACATGCTTTATTGTATGTGTATCAAACAGGCTGGTGAAAAGTGTATAATTTAGAAGAATGTTAGAAGGAAGTGGATAACAATGGCTACAAAGAGCTGGACAGACGGAGTGGACGCTGTACTAGATAAGTTCCTTCATATCTGTGAAGGGCAGAGGTGAGTGGCTTAGTATATGTAGCGTGGTTCAATGCGTTGCTGATGATGCTTGTTTGTGGGCGAATGACTCAGCTAATTTTGTGGGAGAATCAGTTTAATATTCATTCATATATACATATATAAACCAATCATCCTCCTGTCTACATATCATGTAACATGCTTTGCTTGCATTACAAACAGTCTAAGTAATTCTCAATAACTAATAACTTCATGTATGCCACACAGAGCTTTTTTAATTTATTTCAAGGTTCTAGCATAACTGTTTAATAACAAACTTGATGCACTCAACCTCTTCCTTGTCTATAAACCACTGTTCTTCACCTATCAATCCTTCTCCCATCAGTCTTAATTTCTAAATCAAAATCTTTTCATACACCTTCCTCTTATACTAAGCAATGTGCCCCTATAAATGTTACGTTCAACTTTCAAACCCTAACCTTTCAGAATATAAGTATGTATGTATGTATGTACGGTATGTATGTATGTATGTATGTATAAAATACAGAAGATGCTCTTCATATATTCCCTACACTTCACTGTCCTAGCCTATCTGGACATTTTCTCCTCTGACCAAAATACATACAGAGAGAGAGAGAGAGAGAGAGAGAGAGAGAGAGCATTATTTATTAGATAAAAGAGAGGGCGAATTTGTTAAATAATCTTCATAATATGCAAATGTAAAAGGAACCATTACCGGCAGATGCCTCACCCAAGACGGTCACTATGAAACCATTAATAATTTTCTTATTATAATTTTACTTATGTCTGAGCGAGAGAGGGAAGGATGGTTCTCCCTCACTCAAGATGTGTATGTAAAGATATATCAATTCATTTTCAGTAACGGTGTATTTGTGAGTGTCCTATTTTTTGGATGAATGGTGTGAGTGTCTGTGTGCATGAGTATGTCACACACACACACAGAAAGAGAGAGAGAAACTACCTGTTCTCATTTTATCAACAAAATTGGCAACAGATAACAATGCTCCGATTAACTTTGTTCCAACTCCTACTAGTAAAGCGTTAAATAAGCCAATCTATCGATAAAGCATGTTTAACCCATATTATATATACCTATTTTACACACACGGTGTCAAAAAAACATCGCATGACTTTTATTCGTTCTAATATGAACAAAGGCTAAGAGCAAAACATTTGCCAGCAAACGGCAAACCTAAGGGAGAAAAGAGCAGGATTACTAATTAGGGTGGCCATAATGCTCGCGTCTCACTATATAACTCTTCCACTATGTGCAGCTTGTAAAGACGTAGGCTGCGTTGCTCGACTGGGAAGATTTTTAAAGATTTTTTCTACTTATTTTCTATGAAAATGTTTGGACCCCTGCTGGCCCCAATCCTGGACCCCGGGAGCCACGGTTTGCCCATAGCAACTACTGGTTTTTACAGATCTTGGCAAGAAGTGACCGCCAGTAATGACCATTCAATCCCACTGAAGAATAACACCGCTCGACCAACATAGTTTGTAAACAGGTTGACAATGTCGAAAAGAGCTCCTGTTTTGTTCTATTTATATGGCCATTTCTTCCGTGTTTTTAGAGCACGCGGATGCACACACACATACATATGTATATTTATTATATAATATATATATGTATATATATACATATATGTGTAATAATATGTATCATATATACATACACACACATACACATATATAATATATATATATATATATATATATATCTATATATATATATATATATATATATATATATATATACATATACACACATATGGGAACAAAATCGCTGTAAACAGAAAGAAGAGAATCTACAAATGCCCGATCAAAAGAAAGTCTGAAGCTGTTTTGAGCGACTGTTCAAACTTAAATGAGAGTAAATCTAATGAAAAACACAAAACCTAAAGAGAAAAACAAGCTTTGCAAACGAATGTGAACAGATGGATTATACCAAAAGCACAAAAAGAGCGACACTTAATGCCACTGTGCAAAAACACTTCAAGGGATATTGGGGATTAACTGCAAAACGTCCTGCCACACTGCGACCAAATGATGCTAAGAAATAGGTTGTACTAGACAAGAAAGCGGGTGTATGGATCAAGTGTTTATGAAACAGCTGAGTGAAAAGCTTCCAAGTAATAGGACAAAGCCACATGTGGCAAACACGGACCAAGCGAAAGCCCAAATAGAATGGGCAAGAGGCAATTGGAAGGGTGTTGAGGATGCCCGATATAAAAGATATATTGTTCACAACAACTGCAACAATGTATTTAAAATTCATGGGCGGGAGAGAGACGAGTTAGTGCAAAATTGGGTCGGCAACAAGGAATATATCTCCATGGCTGTTTAATACCTTTCGGCTGGAGTGGGACGAAAAGTTAAGGAAAAGGGCATTCATTAACTGTTGCTGTAAAGTTGTAGGATAAGAACGCGATTGGTGAAAAGAGGCACTAAAGACAGATGTTAGCAAATGATACAGTACTACTTGGGGACAGTGAAGAGAAACTACAGAAGCGAGTCGAAAGGTCTGAAAATTTTTGCAAAATGATAAAGCCGAGAATAAATGTGAGCAAGAGGAAGTATATAAAGATGATGGATACCAGAAAGATAATGCGATAAATTTGATAAATATGATGGAAGACTGGTTCACTCATATAGGTACCTGGGAGTAAACACAGCTGATGATGTAAATATAAACGATTAAATAAATAAACAAATGAATAAACAAATAAATAAAAATATACATACATATATATTATATGTGTGTCTGTATGTATGTGTGTACATATATATACACATATATATGTACACAAATGAATATAAAGTAGTACTCTTATAAACCAGACAGTGATTGACACACATTCAATGTGCTCAACAAAAGTCAAAGTAACTCAGCCAGAAGGCCCAATTCGTTATGACAAAATGTGAAACAAAACGATAGTACCTATTCTCCTACAGCATTTTCGCAGAAACAGATTTGTTTTCCTACGCGTTATTAAAAGGCGAAATTCCTCACTGTACACATACATGTATCGATTAATTTCGTATAAGCTTCATGTTCTATAGCTTTGAATGTAAACAAATTCATCTATAAAACGGGAAAAAGACAGGCAGGTGTTCCCATATTCAAAAGAGGTTGAATTACCCACGAAATCATGGAACCAACTCTTCCATCCAATATGCACAGGGCAATGATGATAGTACTCTTAACTTGCTAAGGAGGTTTCCGGAAAATAGAACACCAATATTCTCACAAGGAAACGAAGTCAGTAGGGACGAAATACATTAGAATATTACTTCAATATCGATAAATATACTCGTAAAATAACAAACATATTAAAATATATATCTAAACAACTTTCAAAATGAGACCCTCTTCTTTCTCTTACCTTATTGCATTATAAAAATACATCTTCCCAATAGCAACTTTCTCCTTTTCAGCCTTACCTGAAAGAAAGAGACAGAAATCAGAAGGTAAACTAAGCAGATTCATACTTTATATAAAAACACATATTTGGTTATACTATTGATTAATCGAGAACACGGTATACCAAATTTTCTATGCATATTCTAAATAAAAATATTGCTTAATTGTTTATTTTCACAAAAAATAACTGTGTTTCGATGTTTGCAGAATACCAGGAGGAAACTGGCAGCAGAGGACAGAGGAGACACCTGGCAGATGCTTTCACAACGTAGGAGGAGATGCAGGTCACACAATTATTCAAAGTGACACCAAGATATTGTTTTAACCGAACCTTCTCGTACAACAGGAAAAGAATGACAAATAAGGTTATTCAAGCATTTGAAAGGATTCGCGTACAAATGGTTTCAGATGAACCCATCTGATGAAGACATAAAAAAAAGACATAGTATAAAAAAAATAAAAAAAATAATAATAATAATTACTATAGTGGTAATGTCAGGAGAGCGTAAATTATCTCTGCTGTGATGGTGTTCACGTTAATCTATCATGAGAAGCAAATTAAACAACAACAACCACAACAACAACAATAATAATAATAATAATAATAATATGACGTTGGTGGTGACGATAACAAGAACATTACCAACAATAATATTGATGGTAACATTACGAAAATAATTTTACTCTTGTTCCCTTTTAGAGAATAGCAATTACAGTAATACCAACAACAACGCTCTTTCCCGTATGTCCATGAGAGACCTCGGCTGTTCTAATCAGAGGGAACTGTTTGCCTGTTGTAAACGAAGCGAATGAATGAAGCTGGAACCGAGAAGGAATAAGGTTTGCTCCATTCCCAGGAATGGAGGCTCATTCATTCCAGTTAGCTTCCACTAATTTGCATTGAAATAGAATTCGCGAACGACCGGCCAATTTTGTTTACATTTATAAAGTTAATTAAAAGTATGCAAATTTGGCAAATACATTTTGAACGGACTGCAGGCCGGAAGTTATACTTGAAATAAAATATATGGTTACCTTTAGGTCTTGAAATTAAGTTTAAAGATCTTTGTTTGTTTCTTTTTATTTTGCTTGAAACAGTTTGCTCTAAATTCCAAGCATATATAATTATATTCACATATACAACTTTTCTATACAGGCAGTGTAATGTTTGTTTATTTGTTGTTAACTATACAGTTTTATTGAAACAATTTCTTTTCTTTATTGAAAGGCCGGTGGGACTGGCAATCTAGTCCACTTATCTAGTCTGGGTCTTCTGGAAGGGGAAAACAGTGAGGCCTAACTCCAAAAGAAGAAAATGAGCCACTTCCCTAATATCGAATACTGAACTTCATAAAATGGTCTTCCTCCTCCCTCATGTAGGAATTCATGAAACCAATTTCTGTCTTTCTTTTGAATTGCACTACAGTTAACACTGAATAAGTAGCATAAAAGTGAACTGTGTTTCATTTGCAACAATTCTCATCTGCCACTGAAAACGACATCTCTGAATCGGCCAGAAACAGCCTTGAATGAAGCAAGGCGACTTTTCCACGGAGTATCTGTCATGTGTCTGAAAACTGTTTTTTCATTGTTAGTTTCTCCAGGAAGCTCACTGTCAGATGACAGTCTGCCTGTCTCTCTTCGCCACCAAACCATCTTCCAGTCGTTCTTCCTTCTTTTGTGACCTTGTTCAGTGCTGCGAGGAAACGAAGCATAACGTATAACGCAAGATATCCAAATAGTGCAATAATTTTAAAATATGCAGTACAGCACAACGCAATAACAGTATAAGCATCACTGCTACACCCTAACACAGCATGTCTTCATGGAAAGCCACATATCGCAGCGTGAAGCAAAATTAAACAACGTACACTTTACGGGAGGCCCGTAACAAGCAAGGCCCATCACATGACCTGATATAGGGTGACAGCCTAGTACAGTAGGGTTTGGGAATTAGGTAGGCGGGAGGGAGGAGGCAACACCCGCTTCTGTATTTGTTCTCTCTCTCTCTCTCTCTCTCTCTCTCTCTCTCTCTCTCTCTCTCTCTCTTCTTTCTTGGTTCAAAACAAAAACATCCTTTTCCTATCAATAAATTAAAAAACTTTTTCCCATCAAGAAATTAAAAAAAACTAACAAAAATAGTCATCGTTATTATTCTTAAAAATAACATGTATTGTGTTGATTATGAAAAACCAAATGAAACTGTAATGTGATTAGGTTAAAAGTCAATATACATCCTATAAGTAGGACTTGCCTTTACATCAGACAATCTGTTTCAATTTCACCTTCCGAAAAATTAATGAAAACTGCCAAGAAAGGGCTCGTATCCTGAAGAATGCTTCTTTGAACGCATCCTTTTTCTTTTCTAAAGCCGCACAGAAAGGGAAACATTTTATGTAAAGTGGGACCCCACATGACGCTTCTTTTCCAGGTGAGGTGTGTATTTGTTTTTGAGGAAAGAGAAATTTAACAGACAGATCAGTAGTAATGTGTAGTAGTAGTATTGTGTGTGTGTGTGTGTGTGTGTGTGTGTGTGTGTGTGTAATGAGAGAGAGAGAGAGGGAGGGAGAGAGAGAGAGGAACAATTCCACACCGTTCCCAAACCATTCTATTGACAACAATGGGAATTCTGCAATCGATAACTGGCGCCTAAAAACCGTACCAGAATCAACATAATTAAAACGTTACATGTTCCACATAGGCACCCATTAAATATTAAGACATCATTATAGTTCTTGGGGAGGGAGATAAGCTGGACTGAAATGTTAAAAGAGAAGTTGCCATGACACAGCAAGTGTGACACATGGAGAGACACACAAGAAAACACTACATACATGCGCACAGACATACACACACACACACACACAGAAACACGCAATGGACAATCTCCCCATATCATATGTACTTCTATGCATGATGGTCTGCTTTTGTACCAAGTTGCCTGAAATTCCTTCAATCCGGTAGGAGACGTTACGATAGCAAAGCGACAAATACACTAATGGACTGGAAAATAGAAAACTGATATCCTTCACGAACATTTCTGCATTAAGGTCTATTTTCTAATAATCTGACCAACACGTTCCTAGACAGACGGATGGGCAGAAAAACAAACTATCTCCCTCATCCACATCTACCTGTAACGGTCTACCTTTGTACTTTGTTGTAGCAACCATAATAGCACAACAAACAAACAAGCGGACAGAGAAACAGACTTCTGTACTTCCTTTTCATTTTACCCAACAGTCTGCCACTGTAGCAATTTCAAATCCCTTTAATCGCATGGGGAAAGATAAGTAGTTGGTGAGACAGGCACACTGAATGATGGACATGCAGACAAACTGTTGGAAGATGAACAGCTCCTTGAACTCTATAACCCTTTAGTCTTCGTCTACGATGATCTTCCTTTGTACCCAGCTTCGCTGGGTGAGCGGGTTCCGTTCTCAGCTACCACTCTGATGGTTGCGGGTTCGAATCTCCGACCGGCCAGTGAAGAACGAGAGAAATATGTTTCTGGTGATAGAAAATTGTTCATTTCTCGCTATAATGTAGTTCGGATTCCACAATAGCTGTAGGTCCAAATCCGTTGCTGGTAACGGGTGGTTTTCTTAGCCACGTAAAAATAAATCTAATCCTTCAGGCCAGCCTAGGAGAGCTGTTAATCAGCTCAGTGGTCTGGTTAAACTAAGATATACTTACTATTTACCCAGCTTCGCTAAGACCATCAACCATAGAAGAGCAGTTACAATGAAAAAGGTTTAGAGCAACAGACAAACTGATGAATAAACAGCTGAATAGGCAAAACCAAAGATCCTCTTGTGCACATCTACGCATGTTGGTCTACCTCTCCACTAAGTTTGACTGAGAACCCCTAAACCACTTAGGAGCCGAGATGACACCTCATGGGCAACCAGAGGGAGAGACAAGCAAACACTCTCCCTTCACGCACATCTTATGCTTGATGACTGACCTTTGTATCAAGCTGGAATGAAACCCCTTTCATCATGTTGGATAGGTTGTGATGAGAGGCTAACGGTGCATCCACACTGTAGTAAAACATGTCATAAACTTAACTCTAATACCTTATCACCCATATATCACAAACAGCCTGAATACAAGTCAGCGACTTGATAACTGTTACCAGCGCTTTTCACGTTTATCAGGCTTGAACTAAAGATGCATTCTCCACTTACGTCACTGACTTATCTTCCATCTGTTAGTAACATCTACGCAGAAGGTTGCCGACATGTTAATGACACGTTCATTATTGTGAATGCACCTTAAGCTAAACTACAATGATGGACAAGGAGACAAGCAGCCTATCTTCCCTCAGTCACATCTGTGGTTGATGGTCCGACTTGTATCAAATTTGATCTAGATTCCTTGAACCGTTTACGAGGAGTTGCACTGACTAGGTAAGCCTCTAAAGAACACTGAAAGTCAGTCTTGGGAACAGGCGGAAAGAAGTTGAGACAGATAAGTGCGCTTCCTTTATCCAATACGAGAAACTGGTCAACGAATTCTGTAGATGAAGGTATAAAATCTCACAGCCTTCACCAAGAGATCCTGTAACAGACAACTGAACTGTTGATCTTCAATAAGAATACAAGAAAAAGGCTAAAGCTTTTAAGCCGAAGCGTTTCCATCATAATGGAGGCGTCGGGTGGAAGGGCGGAAAAAATATGGAGATACGTGGAAGGGTACAAAGCTCGACACAGGCGAAAGGAGGGACTAGAGTACGGAGACGGTTTGATCGAGTAGAAATAATAAACTATTAGTGCAGGCATTGTATAATTCAGATCTGTTGGGGAGGGCGGGGGCAAAAAAGGAAGACCTAGATAGGGTAAGACTGAAGGCATGAAAAGAGTATTGAAAAGGACAGAGGTGAATGGCGGTATGTTTAAAAAAAGGTCTGATGCACTGCTGATGTAACATATATATATATATATATATATATATATATATATATATATATATATATATATATATATATATATATATATAACTATTATTAGTAATATTAATGTGTGTGTGTGTATATCGTATATATACATACACACAACTACATATATTGCTAATTGCAACAGTCATACTAATACACAGGCTCACACAAGAGACTCAGAAACCCCAAACCCTTTCTTATCTCTCCCATCTGGAATCCCGGGGCCTCTAACCTCTGTCCAAATTTTGGAAATAATCCAAACATTATGTTTTGCGTCTAATAGTCAAACTACAAATAAACAAGCAAAAAAAAAACAACAGCCTCCTTGGAGGAGTCCATAATCGACAATTGTATCGGAAGTGAACAGAAAAGAAAACAAACAGACGAAACTGAACTGAGTAAGGTGAGAGGACAAAGGGGATGGGGACAGGGGACAGGGGACGAAGACGAACGGAGGTGAAGAAAAACCAATAAGGGGAAGAATGTGCATGGATGGAATTTAGTAATCGGGGGAATAACGTCTGAAAATAGAAGAAAAATTAGAAAAAAAAAAGAGACAGAGGGAGACTAGGAAAGTGTGTTATGAAAGGGGAAGGAGGGGGTGGCAGAGGAATACAAAGAATTGACAGGGGCAGAAATAAAGAAAGTATAAGGAAGAGGAAAGAGCCAAACTCGATGCCCCAGAGACGGGTTGGAAACAGAGCCTGATGAATGTCTTCTTGGATAGGACTGCCTGTCTTTATATTGAACTTTTGTCACTTATCAGATTAAAGTAGCTACGAAATTCTCTCTCTCTCTCTCTCTCTCTCTCTCTCTCTCTCTCTCTCTCTCTCTCTCTCTCTCTCTCTCTCTCACCTAGTTATCATTACTACCCCCTGGTTTCTCTCTATCTATCTTTACTCTCTCCAAAAGGTCCAGTATCTTTCGATATTCACAGCAAATTCCCATAAAATATCATAAACTAAAAGAACCGACTTCCAAAGGCAGGTCAAATGCGAGACAGAGGGAGTTACCATAGGCCAGTGAGCTATTGGGGCCTAGAATACCCTTCTACTTCTCAAACTTGGATTTCCTTTTTTTAATCTTTAATAGATTAGGCTACATAGGCACCAATGCCTCATAGATAAGTGGCCACTGTAAAGCTGAGTTTGCGCTACTCACGATTACCATGTTGTTGGCTCTTTTTATTAAATAAGGAAGCAATGAACTGAATTTAGCTGATGGCAAGGCGATAGAAATAAAACATGCGAGAGGATTAAGCACATATAAACAAATTATGAAAAAAAAATTTATACACTTTCAAATCGTTAAACGTAGTATACTTTTTTTATTACATTATCTACGTACTCTGACTACAAATAAAGGATTGCATGACCCCAAAAATCGAAGCACTGACGATGAATACCATCTACACATTCATAATAAACCTTTGAAGTTGAAGTTGAAGATGGAAAAAAAAAAGTAAAAAATGAGCCGAAGTTTCTTCGGCGCAATCGAGTTTTCTGTACAGCCGCACACCTTACAATCAAGGCCACCCAAAACACATCTATCTTTCGTTGGTCTCAGTATAATACTGTATGAGCCGCGGCCCATGAAACTTTAACCACGACCCGGTGGTAGCCTACCGTATATCGTTGCCAGAAGCACGATTATGGCTAACTTTAACCTTAAATAAAATAAAAACTACTGAGGCTAGAGAGCTGCAATTTGGTATGTTTGATGATTGGAGGGTGGGTGATCAACATATTACTTTGCAGCTCTCTAGCCTTAGTAGTTTTTAAGATCTGAGGACGGACAGAAAAAGTGCGGACAGCAAAGAGTGCGGACAGAAAAAAGTGCGGACGGACAGACAAAGCCGGCAGAATAGCTTTCTTTTGCAGAAAACTAAAACCCTCGGAACTTGACGGCAAAGCCTCTTGTATGACACCACTTTAAGTGAACCGAAGACACTGACGGGTAGCCAGAGAGCAAAGACACCAAGCCAATCTCCTGTCAAATGCAGCTATGCTCGATGGTCTACCCAGATACCAAATTTTAAGAAAAATCGCTTCAAGATCATGAGAAGAGTTGTAATGCAAATGAACGTGTGACGGATATACTAACAGACATAGAGATATCTATACAAGATTGTTAACCTGTGTAACAAGTCTGGTTGAAAACTCTTTAACCACATGCGAGGTGCTGAGGTGGTAAGGTGAGCGTAACAGAGACACTGATATAACACAAACACTGGTGACCAAACAGACAGAAGGTCTACATTCATGCACACCTATAAATGATGCTCCACCTTTGCCCAGAGTTTGTTTTGAATCCTTTCAACCCTGTGCGGTTCCCGTTCAAAGTAACCTTGACGAACACGGGCGACCGAGCATACAGGACGGAAGACTTCTCTTCGTGGCGCCTGCCATGATAGCCTAGCTTTGTACTGGTTTGACTGAAATCCACTAACTGTGTGGGAGCCGTTCTGGTGACCAGGTAAGAGGAATAGGCATAATACTGCACAACTGATACACACGATCTCCTTTTCTGCACAATGGTGAATGCTGACCTATGCTTGTGTCGAAATTAATAGGAGGAGGAGGAGGAGGAGGAGTGTGCGTATGAGAGTAAGTACATACAATCATAATGAAAAGTAATGGAGGCATCCTCTCATGAAAGAAAAAAAAAAAAAAAAAAAAAGGAAAAACTTCTCTCAACTTTACTCAAGTCTTCTCTAACTGATTACCATCATAAAGTTTACCTTTTGCAATTAAACCTTATCATCATCAAAAGGGGGAAGAGAGAGAGAGAGAGAGAGAGAGAGAGAGAGAGAGAGAGACTGCTTGACCAGATATATTTTGAGGCAAATAGTTCTATTTTTTTTTTTTTTTACCATTTTTCACATTCATCGGAATTCTCTCTCTCTCTTAAAGGAAATACCGTGCAATTCAATTTGCTTATCAAAATCATACGTAAAAAGTAAAAAAAATTCCAAAATACATATGATGAGTCTTCAATACAATTTCTGGGTAACTACACGGAGAGACTAAAGCTGTGGAAGTTTTCTGCACACGGAAGTTCATCTTCGACTCGGCTATTAATAATGACTGTGGCAGTGACAATTATATATCGTTCTTATAAAGTCACATCCGGTCTGGAAAATATCAAAAGGAATGTGTTAATGTAACCGACACACAAATATTTACATCCACATACACAAGCACAAACACACACACACACACACACACACACACACATATATATATATATATATATATATATATATATATATATATATATATATATATATATATATATATATATATATATATGTAATGTATATATATAATATATATATACACAGTGTATATATATGTGTGTGCGTGTACCTTTTTCTTTACTTGACTCTAATTTTAGTTAGGACCAAAAATAACATTAACGGCGCGATTCACTAAATTCTGCCCCGGACAGTTAATGCCGATTAATTTACATACCATTTAAAAATTCTCCAGATAATCGGCAAGGAGAAGAAACTTTAAAGGGTAAAATTTTAACTTCCTTCCCGCTTCATCACCGCTCCGAACTCTGATACGGAACTTACGGCCTCTCTTTTTTTTAAAAAAGAGGAAGAAAGTAAGAGCAGTGCGTATTAGGAGAAAACATGAATGTATTCATTTGTATGCCCTTGCAACATATTTATAATATATATATATATATATATATATATATATATATATATATATATATAAATGTTATAAATCGAATTGTGAGACAAATAAAGAAGCTCCTCTTCTTCCCTTGAGGATTCGAATCCCTAGGTTTCCGCTAAGCGGCTTCTCTGTAGCACTGTGGGTCATTGACTGATTACACATTCCTTCTGTAGCTTTTCTATTCAGCCATCACATGGAAAGGAGAATCTTCATTTACCTACCCTCTCAATGCAGTGCTTTCAGCGATGGCATTTCCAAAATTATACGGGAACACCGAAGTCACGAGATCATTTGAACTTGTGAAAATTTGAAGTTCTGGTGTATATATATATGAGACTACAGTTTCTGTCTACTTCAGCAAATAATGCAAAAACAACTTCAGTATTCTGTAAGGACTGTTAAAATGGGTCTATTGGGGCTCTTACAAATTATACGTGAATTAACTGGAATGGCTTCTTCATCACCTTCACACGTTGGCTTACTGTCACCTCACTCCTTCCGTGAATGGGTTCGAATCCCACTTTTGATTTCGCATTTCCCCTAATTAAATTGCACTTCAGCATCTTGTGTTCCTTTTAAGTGAAAAATTCAAATTCACACACACACACACATATATGTATGTGGATATGGATATATATGTCAGTAGTATATATATATACACATACATATGTGCGCGTGTGCGTTTTATTAGCAATAGTCTTCAGTAAGAAAGTCAAAAACTATCAAGCCATTTCCGCAACTGAGAAGACCTTTATCCTGGTAAAGTAAGGAGGTGTATATATATTATATATATATATATAATATACCTCTTCATGCAAGTTTTTTACATTACAACGTGCTATATATCACCACTACAAAACATTACTACCTTCCAGAGATTACCTGGTCCTCTCCTCCTGTCAGTCCCGAGACCCTCCACCTCACTCCCCAATAACTCAACCCCTTCCAATACTCTAGGGACAAATTCTGTCTCCTGGACTGACTGAAAGGAGCCTCGAGTGGGTGAGATTTTCTTTTTCTCTCTCTCGCTTTTCCTCATAATTTTAATAAGATAATGAGAGGATGACAGTACTTATCAGTGATGTTGAGAGAATTAGAGAATCTTTGCTTTCTCTGAAAACCTACACATATTCTATATATATATATATATATATATATATATATATATATATATATATATATATATATATATATATATATATATATATATGAGCATCCAATAACATGTGTGTGTGCAAACAATTTTCAATCACTTTGTTAATTTAAATAACTTTGCATTTCTTAACTTCCAGCCATAAATTCAGGGACGAGCTTTCCCTTTCCAAGAGATATATAAACTCAATTATTCATAAAATTGAATCAAATTTGCCTCCCAAACCTGCCATTTCGGTGACTGTATTTCACAGTCATTACAAATCGCGTTTCATTCCTGCAATGGCGGGGAAATTTATCGCCACACAAAGATGGACTGATATTCTTTCGTTTGTGTTAGCAGATCATTATCATCTCCGTTATCCCCAGCTTCATTATCATAACGTTCCACAATTTATTTACTTTCTTTGTCTTGTGTTTTTTTTTTCATTATTTGGATTTATGTTCTTTGTTCTTAAGGACTCGGATGGCATATTGTAATCTAAAAATTGGATATTAATAAATAAAGCAATGCAATAAAAATAAAGAGGCAATAGAAAGGCAATAAAAATACGATTAAAGTATGATAAAATATCTCCATTTGACATCAGCGAAAAGTAATTTCAAATATCCCAATGGATTACACTTCCAACTCTTTCGATGCCTTAAAGACAGACCAACAACAAATGCACATGAAGTCAGGACAAACAAAATAATGAACCGAAAACTGGAAAAAACAGAAAAAAGGAGACAGAATAAATAAAATCAATCAAAAAGGCTCCGGACCCTAGATACGTAACAAGGAAAACGGTAAACAATGAAATAAAAGCAAAATGTCCATCACCTGCAAAGGCAACACAAGCCTGAGGAGAGAGAGAAAAGATATTTTCCTAGCGCTCTGTTCCCGACTTCTCTTCCTTTCTCGTTAACTTGTTATCAGAATCATCGAACCCTTTGTTGCGGACTACTTTTCCTCATTCCTTAGGGCGCGATCGTAAACATAAAAACACGTCAGGCTTATCACAAATGTGTCACTAACAGGCTGAAAACAAGTCAACGAATAATCGTATGAAGTAATGGTTAGGGCTTCCGGTTAGTAGTTAACTTGTATTCAACTTGTTTGCGATGAGTGCGCAAAGGATGTTGACAGATTTTCATGACGTTTCGCTGTAGTGTGGACGCACCCTCAGTCAACAGATTTCAAAGTCGCTGACATACCTTGGCTACTTGACCCGAGTTCTTCGTCGACTCTTCTCTCTCGCTCTTTAACTCTCCGTTAACCTTTTCCTTTTATCTTATGTCGGCAAAGTCTTAAAATACCCTTTTGATATATCATATTCTATAATTAGGAGTTGTCCCAAATCAACTGTGACGGCAATTTTAGTCACCATAAATTAAATCAATCACAAATCAATAACTTAATTTGTGACTCCTCAGTTGCCTTTCACAAGTTGTCGTCAGTAATGGAAATCATTCAAGGGAAAACATTACACTCGGTTTTTCAATGAGAGAAAACTAGGACAACCAAGAACACACACACACGCAGACAGAGAGAGAGAGAGAGAGAGAGAGAGAGAGAGAGAGATTCACAAAGGTCAATAGAAACACTTTCCAAACCAAAGAAACAATTCTAATCAAAGCTGACCCAGCAGCAGCAGTCAGCCCAAAACCCCGCCCCCGCCCCCGTCCTCAAGCGGCAGGAAGAGACATTTTGTTGGGGGAACAAATGTCCCGGAGGCGTCCATTAAAAAGTTAACCACCTCATTAAGAGACTCATTTACATACATGATGATCCGGCGTATTAAGTTGATCAGGGTAAATAAAAAAAAAGCTGTGGACTGTGATTATAGTGGTTCTAGGACGGGATACCTACTCAAAGGTGTGAAAACAAACCTAAAAACTGGTTCCTTCCTCGGACTGTTAAAAGTATTTTGGTTTCACTTAAATCCTTTAGAAATTAAAGTGGTTAATGCTTAACTAGCGTCACGATGGAATAACACAAATTGCATGTATATTTAAAATGTGTATGAAATGAACGTGTATGAGCGCGCGCACATTTCCCACGCACGATTCGTAGGCAAAGAAAAGAGCAATTCCGAATAGTTTTCTCTCACTGATGAAAAGAAAACATGAATTAATTGAAGCAAAAAAGATTCAGTGTCTCACTCTCAGAGAGAGAGAGAGAGAGAGAGAGAATCACCATTTCAGTTGCAGGAAAAGATAATGAGATCATACATAAGGGATGTAGAGGAGAGAGAGAGAGAGAGAGAGAGAGAGAGAGAGAGAGAGAGAGAGAGAGAGAGAATCACCATTTCAGTTCCAGGAAAAGATAAGCGAGATCATACATAGGGATGGAAAGCTGATTGAGGAGAGAGAGAGAGAGAGAGAGAGAGGGAATCACCATTTCAGTTCAGGAAAGATAATGCTATCGCCACAGGAATGAAGCTAACTGAGTTGGAAACACCATTCGAACTTCATTCTCTTTAAAGCAATGACTAATTCCTTTTAACAGATATCCAACTAAGACACGTTTCATATGAAGAGGCCAATACGACAAGCAACCCAGTGTCCTTACCTAACTCAAGTAAAAAAATCAAGGCAAGGAAGAGGAAAGGAAAAAATAAAAGGGTAAGAAAAGGACTCAACCCAAAGGAAGAAAGAGATCCTTCTGTCTGAAAAAAGGATCTTACCTTAATGAAGGAAGCAGTCCTCAAACCAAGCAATCACAAGATTACAAGTTTCTAAAAGGTAAATGTGGGAACAGGTGTCCTGACGTGTCATAATGCCACCAGCCTCTCGACAGAGGCTGGGTAGGAGATGAACAGGCCTGGGTGCTTATACTGATGGTAAAGCCAAAAACTCCTGTAAATAAATACCGCCCTGCAATCTTTCATCAACATCCCGTAAAAAACGGCTTTCGCGCAAACAGCATCGCAACGGCGCGGCAGCAGAAGGCGTGAAGTAATGACAGAAGCGCTGGAGAGGAATTTGTCATTTTAATTGGCCATATCAATTTTTCCCAGCTGAGTTACTCAAAACCATTTTTTGTTCGAGCTTAATTATCAACTGACTCGTCAGACCAGTTATTCGGGGAGTTATACATGGGTCCATTATGCAGGCAACGTGTGTATTATTCAAAGGTTTTTTTCCATTTTTTTATTGGCATAATACTCTCATTCAATGAGTTCTTTGTCTTATTGAGGTAGTGTGCCATTTCAGATTCAACTAGTCGGTTACACAGCCTTTAGTTCCCCCCTTTTTTTTTTTTAAGAGAGACCATCTATTCATAAATCAGAATATGATATAAAATCTATAATTCTGTCATTCTTGGCAAAATTAGGGCTATGATTGGTAGACAATATCCCTAACACTGAGCTTCTCTGTTACATATGGAGGCGTTTCAAACGACAACAAACCTCGCCGGATGCGATAACATTCGCAAACAGCAGCAGTCACTAATTAAAAATAACTGTTTGGGAATATATCTTTCAAGATGTAACTGCACAATTAAAACACACACACACACAAGCATATATGTATGTATGTATGTATATATATATATATATATATATATATATATAATAATATATATATATATTACATATACATCCACCTTTAACCAGAGAGGCTGGAAGAATCATTTGGCCTTCACTAATTCTAAACAAATTTCTATATTTCTTCTTAATCTTACAATTTCGGTTTCCTCGACATTCTCAAATGCCATTCCAAGACCGCGAAAGGATAATTAAGTGTTAACGGAATATGATACCTCATTTATGAAAACGGAAATAGAAAGGAGAAATGAAATGGACAAGCAATTTCCTCACATCTCAATTTAGAGGAAACGCAGTCTTGTCCCCACACGAATTCGCTTCATTATTATTATTATCAAAACCTCCACTTTTTGGTCTAAAATAATGAGAATGATATATACCATGCCATATGTGCAAGCCAAGACTTTTTACCCACAAACGACAGGAATATGTCAACAGGTACCAGCATAATCTATACATGAATATAGACATCACTATCACCGGCATTATACTATGAACAAGCAAGCCAAGGAATGTTTAGATGTCAGACACCACAGAAGAAAGAAAAGACTCGTGATATCATTCGAGGAAAGAGGCCAATCGCCTCCTTGGGGGTTAGACCCCACCCACCATTCATATGACCCTCCCAGATGGGATTTTCATTTAGCCCCAACCTTCACGTAGGGATTTGTTTTGTCCCAACTCCAACCTTTTGACCGATCAATTAAAGACACATTTATTACATCTTCATATCATAATCTTAATACAGAGGGATGTTATTTACACGTAGGAATAAGGCCCGGCTATTACAGTGTGCGAGTATTTTACCACAATGTAACTGATTACATCATCATACCAGTTCAAAATTTGTTAAAACAATGGAGCCAAACATGATTAATAACACATACATGAGTATCGCAGGAGTAAGAATGTTCATGAATGCTTTCACTTCAATATTCTATAACACCATTCAATCGGTTTACGACGGATCATACTGCCATTTGAACGTCAACATTCAATGCTTTCTATTCCGGATTCAGTATTTGCCGGTTGTCAAGTGAGAAACGTACGTAGAAAAAACTGTTTCCTTTTTATATTTCAATAATCTAATGCATTCTTTTGTACACATATACATCCAGTTATGTCTTGCATTTTTTATACTACCTTTCAGTTGGCTGAAGCAACAAGGCGCTTAAATACAAACTTCATTTATATTTACGAGTATTTTATCTCATTCACATTGTTCGTTGTTATTCATCACCTTTTAGTGAACTTCAACTTATTTTTGTGTTCCTCAGGGTAGAATTCTGGAACCTTTGTTGTCTTAGATTTCTGTACCTGTGAAATGACCTTTCGTCTGCAAAATCATTTGGGAAAGCCACTGAGATGATGCTACTCTTATGCATTCATTCGCTCCACCAAAATGCAAAACAAAGTTGCAGTCACCCTAACTTAGATCTGGAATATATCAGGTAGTTTTATAATAAGTGAGATCTGTAGCTGCATTTCAGCAACGCTAAAGCTTGATTAAGCCAGTCTAAATCCTTTTTGGCCCTCGAGGTTCTGCAAGGTCTACTTACGACTGGATCTTCCTTTAGCACTTTCAATACCTCACTGAGCTCTGCAGGGCGCTAACACCTACATTCTGTTACGGTGCCATATTAAAATACTACCAGTGACCGAAGCACCTTATTCTTCTCAATGTTATTGATGCCAGCATCCGTAAGTCTCAAAGGAGCTATATAAAGCTTTGGTTGATTTGCTTTTATTCAATTGTTACTGTCATCTCTATTTTGCTTTCAAAGTCAAGGGCTTTTAGTCTTATTCAATATGACTGTTTAATTGGAATAACAGCAAAACATACAAAAACAAAAGAAAAGAAAAATGTACTATCAGAGAGAGGGAGGAAAAACAGCAAACACAAATGAATAAGAAATGAGCAAATGTTTGACAGGATTTTGCTTCACATTCTGTTGTTCATTTTTCATCGGTTCATTTACAGTTGTTTCATTTTTAATAACAGATGTTCGGCGTCGTGTAATAAAAACAAAGTGATTACGTGCGCCCACGGGAAAAAGGTAAAAACGGATTAAAATTATAAGCTGACCTTTTAGGTCGCGTTGACCTCGCATGGGAATAATCTGTTTACAGAAACGATCTATATATAGTGAACATTCTGAACATTTTGTTTTTTGCATCGTTTCATTTTTTTAAAATTAAAAGTTTTATGAGGTCTTGCTGGTGTCTTTGATGCATGCATTTGTTAAGCAAAATGAAACTTCTGCTATTTTTGTTAACTGTTCCATATACATACATATCAGAATGTCAGCGGATCTGTGTATCTGCGTACTTCATACAATGATTGTGTTGTTCAACTTCACTTACGTTCTCTATTCTACTACACTTCCTTTGTTGCTTTACCCTTTTTCCATTACATACCTAGGTATTTTTCCATTTTTTAATTTCTCGCTCCTTTTTTCCTCAGCATCTTCCTTTTCCTTTGTTCAATTGGTTTCTCTCTTGTTCAAGCAATTTTCCCCTTGTTCTTTCATCCATTCAGCTGCGTCATGAGAATTCTGAAAGGCCCTAGTGACCACCACGACAGGTCTCCGTCTTTGGGAAAGAAAGACCCTTTCGAAATACTTCAAATTACCTCTGGACCTTCTTTTCTTGACTTGAACATTTTCTTTAAATCATTTTTAAAGTCTTTGAGTTTGTGGAGGTTCGACTGCAATCAGGAAGACGAGACATGATTTCTTACAAATATCTCAATCATTTTCTGCATGAGTTGGGAAGTGGCAAGAATTTCAAATATAGCTGTAGGTGTACAATCAAATTTTAATCTTTACAAGTTGCCAGAAGACTTCAGCTACACAGTATTTTTTTTTTTTTTATTGCAGTAGTATTGGGGAGATGTCTAAGACGTCGAGTGCTGTTGCGCCGTTGTTGGAAATAGCGATGTCATCGAGTGGCCTCTTAAGTTATGGACAAAATATCTGTTAGTACTTAGTCCATTACATTAACATACATGCGAGTTGGATACAATAGCAGTCATAGGCATTCAGGTGATTGATAGAGCTCCTGAACACACCTGCCTCTTCTGATCTGTGTCAAGCATATTTACAGGAGGTAACGCATAGAGCATCATTACACCTGGTGCTGTGACAGGTTTAACACCATATATTTACCAAATATTTTGAAAAATAAAATGTCGTGGAGGCCACACCCATAATTCCTTTTACATTTAATGAAAAGTCTGACTCTACTAGAAGTAACCATACCTTGACAATCTACTGTGCTCTGGCAGTAGATCAAAGTACCTTACTGAATTCTGGAATGACGAACTGCAGACTAACTTCCAGAAACAAAATACAAATTCTTCTCTACTTCTAACTACTTTCGAGTGTGTAACAAGGAAAAAATAAATCGTGGACGACTTACAGCCCCCGTGCAAGACAAAACAAATTCTCCAGGAAATGATGGACTTGCAGAGTAGGAAAGCGGTGAACAGATGATTAAGTCAATATAATAATAATAATAATAATAATAATAATAATAATAATAAAGCCTTTTCAAAAACCCTGTAAAAAATGTGCTTAAAATGTACCCAAAGGCAAGGGCCTCTTACCCAAGGTTGTGGAAGGCTATGATTCGGAAAGCAGGGCCCATGGATTCGAAATCTAATTATAAACTCCCATCATAAGGGAATTAGATGAAGTAACGCTCCCTTACATCAGGCATAAAAACTACGCCTGTATACGTTAAATTGCTGAAACTACCTGTATGAATATTCATGTTAACTTGCAAACAGTTCAAGCTACTGTAAATATCTGCTAGAACGGAAAATCTCATCGAGTTCAATAAGAAAATGAAACGGGAATTCTGACTTACATTTCCATCTGAATAATGGACAAAATCGCCTTGCGAACATAATATGCTCATTTTCACTGTTCCACCAAAGAAGCACTATTGCCTGATTCCCAGGTATTGCTTGTTTATTATAGAAAAACGCTCTTTTATTAAATATATTATTTCCTCATCCGATGTCCTTAGCCATTTTCCTCATTGAGGAATTTGATAAAGAAATTTGCAGTTTGTGAAAATTAGTGGCTTACAGATTGAATATTATCTTTTTGGATAAAAAGGCGTACGAATATCGGCATTTGTACTTTGCTAGACACAACAAAAGAAAATATTCAAAATTCATGTTTTATCCGGACAGTCAAAAAATGTCTTTTACTGCGTGCTAATGTTAGTACTAGTACCGTCATTAATTTAGTAGCGGTACATCTTTATCAGTCTAGTCGTTACAATCTTTTAGCAGTACCTAGATGATGGTGGTATTAATAATAGTATATGAGTATATAATATTACAGTAGTGGCAGCAACAGCATCTGATTACACGAAGGAATTTGAACTATACTAAATGCACAAAACCTCCCTAAGTGACGCTGTTCTGATGCTGTTCCTCAGGAGCGAGGAACAGCAACATGGAACCTCGATTACGCCTCGCAACACAATCAGATGAACAGAGGCAGCAATGCCATTGCTCATTACGATAACATGCCAAAGGAGTCTCTGAATTCGCCTCATGCATTTGCAACTCTATTAGTAAAAACAACATTATTATTATTATTATTATTATTATTATATTATTATTATTATTATTAATCTGAAATCACAACTTGGTTCTAATTATGTTTAATTTTAGTTTTGCAACTTTCACTTTGGACGATGGGGACGGCAACTTAATGCCTTATCTGGCGTAAAACTATAGATAGAAGAAAAAATAAAATACAGAGGAAAGGTAAAAGGGATGTGGTGGAATGCCGGGTGTTACAGTTCCACATAGGCATCAATGAGAGTCTTTCGGGTAAAAGTATCCGAACAATATTCATACTAGGGTTTATTCCTTTGATTTCAAATGAATGGGTCTTGCAAAGGAAACCTCCAGAGAACAGAAATTAAGTATATGTGTATCTATTTCCGCCAGTGTCCTATTTTTTACAAACCAAATCGCTTTCTATAAAAAGAAAAATCCCACCATACAAACGCAATCCCAAATCCCAGTGAAAAATAATTCCGCAATACCCTCAAAGGATTTGGGCAAAGAACGCCCACAAACAACGGAATTCCTGC
Source organism: Macrobrachium rosenbergii (assembly GCF_040412425.1). Taxonomy (NCBI): domain Eukaryota; kingdom Metazoa; phylum Arthropoda; class Malacostraca; order Decapoda; family Palaemonidae; genus Macrobrachium; species Macrobrachium rosenbergii. Next base: position 17,052,395 of record NC_089770.1, on the reverse strand, counting down.
CTGCCATTTCTTTGTATACTATTAGCCCGTCTCGTTGAACAGACTAGGTATGTCCCTCAAAGCATGAAATATACATATTAATAATTCTGTAGCAAGGGTTCTCAATGCATAATTAACAACTCAGTCATTAATACATAATAACTGTCGCACCGGATAATACTGCTTACCTAAGGAAATTACATTTGGATGTCGTTGTTGCCGAGTTAACATCGCAATTCGCAATTTGTACACATTCATATATATTTAGCGACATAACATTTGCATTAACAAGACAGTCAAGGGTGACCCTCGTTTATATCTAAACAGACAGTGTATATATACATACATACATACATACACACACATATATATATATTGACCAGGATAGTGGAATGAAAATGCTAGGACTACTGATAGAATTTGAAATTATTTGCAACAGGAGAGTGTACAGAATAAATGGCGGCAAGAGTAAAGTTATGAGAGTAAATGGACAGTACACCAAGATGGAGAAATGGCTACTGATAAGGATGGTGGATATTTAGAAGCAGTTGATCCCTAAGAGTATCTGCATGTAAATGTAATGGATTGTGGTAGGATGACTGAGGGAGATGAGAATGAAATGGATTGGGAAGTGACTTGTACTGTCTATGAACGGCAAGGTTTGAATATGTGAAGGGACTGTTGGACCAACTGCTCCTCATGGAAAGGAGTGTTGATGTTAAACGCAAATTAATGAAAGGAGGTTGAAGCTCATGAGATGAACAGCTGCCTCATATGCGCGGAGCAAAAAAAGAATTGAATGGGTGAGAAATGTGGTGACACGTAGAAGCGAAAGCGACAGATCTGAGAATTTTTAGATGGTATGGTCATGTGGAAAAAATGGATGATTATAAGTGGTGAAAATGTACACAATTCAGAAGCGTTAGGAAGAATGAAGGGAAGGAAAATCCAGAAAGGTTGGGCAGAAGGCGAGACAGAGGAATTGGAAAGGATGGGCCTTAATATCAAAGAAGCCTAAGATTATGCGACAGACAGGCACGAATGGTGCAGGCCATGTAGGTGTTCGACATGCTGCTGATGAGCCTTTTGTACAGAGTATGAAGAAGTTAATATTGGGGAAGTTTTACTGCACTGAGCATTCACCCACGATTTAGTAGTTACATTACGAAACGTGACAGTGGCTGACTGTCTGGAGCCACCCCATCAGGTGAAACGGCTTAATATTGAAAAATATACAGAAGAAAAATTTTCCATGGTCAAAATCTGCAGGTTTTCGGGCAAATTGAATTGCCCGTCACAGAAAGTGGCTGCCGTGCAGGTATATTTCGTTACACCGGTCGGACGGTTGTTAATTAAATGAGACACGCATATCACACTCAGGTGAGATAAGGGAGTTGGTATACGTAAATGCATAAAAGTTAGTTATAATACCCATTTACACATACGTACATAAACACATAAAATTATATATATATATATATATATATATATATATATATATATGCTATGTGTGTGTGTGTGTGTGTGTATATATATATATATATACATATATATATATATATATATATATATATATATATATATATATATATATATATATATATATATATATATATAATATTAATATTATACGTATGAATTTGTCACATGTACGGGTACCTTTTAGTAAATTCACAAATTTTAACCTAACAATACCGTTTAATATCGACTTCACTATGACTTGGAAATAACTTCCACCCAAGGGGAATGATAACTGAAAAGTTTTCCTGTCTCAGCATGGATCCTGATGGCCAAGTGGTCAAAGTCGCTGCCTCTCTGTTTCTAAAACAGGCCATGGGTCGAATCCTTGGCAGGCACAGAAGCACTTATCAGTTATCATATCGCTTGAGTACAAGTTATTCACAAAGTATACTGAATTCTAAATTCAACGGTATTCGTGATATATATATATATATATATATATATATATATATATATATATATATATATATATATATATATACATACATACATATATACATGTGTATAATATGGGTATGACCAATATCCTTCATCTTTAACTCATGTGTTGTCCCCTTCGCCACCTGAGCGCGATATTCCGGCCTCCTTTAATTCCCAACCGGTCGACGGGTGGTAATTAAATATATCGGCATTAAGGCCCCTCGATGAGAATGGCAGCCAATTTCTGCGAAAGGGCATTTTTACCCTTCCAAAACCTGCAGATATTAACCCTGTGAGATGTTCTCGCAAGAGGATATTTCGGACACCCGGATTTCATTGACTTGTTTCCTTTTAAATTTTTTTATTTTTATGCAGAGGCCGACGGGATGGACCTCTAGGTCATGAGGTTTTCTCCGATTCTTCACTGCTAGAAAAGCCAATCTGATTACGAGCAATAAAAAACAACAGCGCATGCAAATTCGAAATGAAAAAATAAAACCGCAATTAGTAACAATAAGAAAATGAATTAAGCCCAAAATACGTCATGGTATGCAAACAGTCGAAACAAAACAACTGGAACCAATTCGAATAAAAAAAATAAATTTGGAATTTATTATGCCAAGAGATAGAAGCTTAGCAATGCTTCCAATTCCTTCACTTCAAAGCTATCAAAAAATAAAATGACAACACGTACAAATGAAAATAAATCGCTCACTACGCCACGACATTTAGGCTTGAGATTAAGCATAAAGTTTTATTTTTCACTTCTTAAATCCTGCAAAGACAAAGACTGGGGCATCAGGTTTTCTGCCTTCGGCTTCTGCATACAATACAAACATCCAGTAAAGCTTCCTCCTTTTGACAATGAAGAAGAACGCTGGCGATATTTGAGTAAGGTTGGCGTTGCAAATAATTCCTGCCAAACGACGAACAATGTTTCTGTACAACATTTGTTCGATCCTTTGGCTACGAGACACTCGGAGTATTATTGACGCTTCTAAAGTAGCTTTATTTTAAGAAAAAACAAAATTATGTCAACGAATAGCTCTTCAAATTTTGAGCTTTGCGATTTTTTTGAGAACTGCGTCTTCATCTCCGCTAGTGATAACCAGCCAGACAGGATCTTGAAAGACCTGTAAACAATTTCTCACTGAATTTGAATATGAACCTCCACAACAGAGAACTGATAAAAATAATAAACATACGCTTCAAAGAAAATCCTCCACACCAATTATAAGGGAACCACTTGTTTCCAAGGGCAAGTTTCCAGAGTTCTTGCTATTTCTTTAGATGCAGAAAACAGGATAAGATAAAAACAGACTTGAAAATAGGTATGGGAATATCATGGCAAAGTAAAATAGATGGAAGTTGTTATATGAAAGTTTCTGAATTTTAAAGGGACGTTTGACTTTGACACCTGGTTTCTGTATGGAGCAAAATGAAAGGAGAGAGAGAGAGAGAGAGAGAGAGAGAGAGAGAGAGAGAGAGGACACTCATGAATCTTTTTTTATTTTTACTATTTCACTTTCATGACGTTAAAAATATCGGCTATAGCACCGACAATACAAATTCGACAACGGAAACGGAATGGAAATAAGTTAATGCCACTGACAAAACTGAGATATAAAATCACGTGACAAGACAACAGCCATTACTAGAGGTATTATCAAAATAACGCCAAGCAGATCACTCAATTATTTAGTGAACCAAACCAAATACATTAACCTGCTCTTTAGACAAAACTGGCATTGGTACATGCGCCGCAAATCCGATCAATCGGTAAACCAAAGAATGCAAAACTTGATAAATGTAAACAGAGTAGTTTCCACAAACACAGAACGTCTCGAAATGAGTACATTACAACAACTCCCACAGGAAAACCTTTCATCCCTCAGCTTAAGCTCAGGTGGAAATGACACACTCTCTAATCACCAAAAAACTAATCTGGCCTCCATAATCATTATCACTGCCTGGGGTTACTAATTAAGGGGTAATCAGCAGGAAGATCTAGCCGGGACAGTGGTAGTGTGAAATCCCGAGGCAGCGCGAAGGTGACCTCCTCCGCTGAGACTCGGCTTCAGCTTCTCATCATCTGAGTCTTATGACCCTGGCTGCTTCCCTCGAGGATGACCTTATAAATCATTTGTTTCTTGTCTTACATGGTCAGCCTTTTATAGGTTATATATATAAATATATATATATATATATATATATATATATATATATATATATATATATATATATATATATATATAATAATAATGCGTGGGTGTTTCTGTAGAGTTATCTATAAGCGCCAAAGGAACAATTATGATAACATTCCAGCGAACGTGTGTCGGTGATCTATATATATATATATATATATATATATATATATATATATATATATATATATATATATATATATATATATATATAAATATGTTACAGTCAACACATGTAATCAGTCATTGCAATAATGTACGACTGAAAATTTCAATCATCACGCGTAATGCAATTTAGGACATTTGATCCCCAGGAGCTAGTGCTAAACATGGCGAAATACATTTGACTCCAAAGGACTAGTACTAAAACCCGGCGAAACAGTAGGTGACTCACTGTTTCGCCGTGGTTAGTATTTCAGCTCCTGGGGATCAAATGTCCCCTAAGTGCATTACGCGTGATGATCGAAATTTTCAGTCATTACGCGTAATGACTGATTACTATGTTGACTGTAACATATATATATATATATATATATATATAGAGAGTGACATGGAAAAAATATTAAAATACTCACAGAGAGAAATTGTGGAGCATGGAAAAAATATTTAATTCACTGAAGTTAATCAATCAATTTTTACTTTTCCAACTGTAAAATTTTTACTTTTCCGGCTTTTTATCTGTCCGTCCGCTTTTTCTGTCCGTTCTCAGTTCAAAAAAGTACTGAGGGTAGAGGGCTGCAAATTGTTATGTTGATCATCCACCTCCAATCATCAAACATATCAAATTGGAATAATCAGGGCACCTTTAAGGGCTACAGACCATACCACCTTTATCCTATCCCCCTCTCCCTCCCGCCCCCACAGGCTCACTCTGAACGGTGACACAAATACCTGGCCAAAAAAGGGAACTTCTGGAGTTATTATTTAAAGCCTTCCTTTTGTCAATTGTTTCTCTCTCGAATTAAAAAGGATTTTTCCGTTGAATTGACTACGTCTAGATGTAATGGGTGGGTTTCAAAAGTTTATTTTTATCCTTCACAATTTGTGAAAGAATAAATCATGTATATTAAAAAATAAAGCCCAGCAATGGGACACTTTCAGCTATTCAGTCTTTAAGACTGGAGCGGGTGGAGAGCAAGAACGAAGTCCCGACATAAAAAGAGATGAAGTACATGGATGTAACCACAAGATGAAGGGATTCAGAAATAAAAAGAGATGAAATACCTACAACAGCAGGATAAACAGATTAAAAAAAAAATGAGTAGTAAATGGATCTAAAAGTAAGATTATGAAATCCAGAATAAATGAGATGACGTATATATATATACACTAAAGTTTAAACTGTGTGAAAACCTCACTTACATCAAGACGTCACAGAGAGGCTGATAGACGAGAGGAAGCACGAATGGGGTGGTAGAGTAAAAGGCTAAAAAAGTGAGTGCAGCTAAGGGCAGAACTACGCTGCAGACACCCTTAACACGGACTACAACACACCGCGTGAGATGCACTACCGGCACAACCTCCCCTACGGGAAATGATTCTGTGGCTTCCATATTGAGGGAGAAGGGAGACCCCCTATATATAGACCTGCACCTTGGAAAGAACGAGCATCCTTTACTTGGAGAAAACGTGAGCCTTTCAATATCGACTCTCAACGGTAAATAAATCGCCGCATCCTCTGAAGAGGTGTGGCACCATGGAGTAGCTTTAGTCTTCCTAAAATCTCTGGATATGAACGTTCACAGAAGGCAGGCTTCCCATTAAACGGCAGAAAGACCTGCTGGCACAGGGAAGCAGCCTCGAGGAACCTTCCCAACAATGGATAATGCCTTCAGGCTTCCTAGAATAAACCATTGGGCCACTTTAGAGGCGGTTCAGGCCCTCCCCCAAGCCCACTTCAGCCTGGCAGAAAGTACCTGCCTACCTCCAGGAAGCAGCCTCAAGGAGGATCTTCCCAACTCAAATAAATAGCCTTTAAAGGGAAAACCTTGAAAGGCCCTTTGTACCACAACTTTGTGGTTCTCAGGTCCTCAGGCTCTTCCCAGCGAAGGAAAACCTGCCTACCTCCAGGGAAACAGCCATCGGAGGATCTTCCCAACTCAAACTGCCTTCAAGGAAGGCTTCCCTAGGGGTTTTATTCTGGGCCACTCCAGCCTTGTGGTTCAAGGCCCCTCCCTGGCCCACTTCACCAGCCTGGCAGAAACACTGCCTGGAGACGAGGAAGCAGCCTCTGAGGAGGAGAGAGAGAACTCAGAGAGAGAGAGAGAGCCAAGAAGGCTGACCCTTGGGCAAAATTTATGGGCCACTGGAGCCTTGTGGTTCAGGTCCTCCTCAGGCCAGCTTTCCCAGCCTGGCAGGAAACCTACCTACTCCAGGAAGCAGCCTCTGAGGAGGATCTTCCCTAACCCAAGGTTGCCTTAGCAGTTGAAGAGCTTCCTAGGGCGCCTTTGGGCCCACTCAGCCATGTGGTTCAAAGCCCTCCTCCAGGATTAATTCCCCAGCCTGGCAGGAAACCTGCCTACAAAGCGGCCTCTGCAGGAAGCAGCCTTGAGGAGATCTTCCTGACCTACTGCCTCAAAGGGAAGGCTTCCCCTAGAAAGCGCACTTTGCTTTGGGCCACTCAGGCATCTGGGTTCAGGTCCTCTCAGGCCCAAAACGCCAGCCTGGCAGGAAACTCCAACCTCCAGGAAGCAGCCTCTGAGGAGGATCTTACGACAGAGCTCCTGGGCTGCCTTCAGGAAATGGATTCCCTTGGCGCTCCTTTGTGCACTGAGCCTTGTGGTTCAGGTCCTTCCGGTGTAATGCCCGTTTAGCCTGAGCCTGGTGAAACCTGCTGACCTCAGGAAGCAGCCTCTGAGCTGAGGATCTTCCACAGTCAAGGCTGCCTTCAGGAAGGTTCCTAGGCGCTTTGACCACTCAGCCTTGTGGTTCAGGCCCCCCAGGCCTGCTTCCCCATTCAGGAAACCTGCCTACCTCCAGGTGGAGCAGCCTCCAAGGAGTGATTAAAAATCAATCAAGGCTTCCTAAAATAAAAATCTGGCCTCTTTAAAAGAACTGATAACGAATTCAGGGCGCCATTTAGGAAATCAAAAGCCTCTGCTACACACAAAATGCCTCCTCAGCCAGCTTCGAATTATTTATGTGGAAGCCAAAACCTGCCTACCTCCAGGGAAGCAGCCTCTGAGGAGGATCTTCCCAGTCAACGCTGCCTTCAAGGGAAGGCTTTCCTTAGGGCGCCTTTTCGGCCCCTCTCACCATTCACGCCTGTTTCAGCCCTCCCCCTAAAACCTCTCTTTTCTCCATCCGAAGCAATCTCTGAAGGCTTCCCAGTCACCCTCGAGAAGTGCATGGTATCTTGGCTTCTGGAGTTACTCTGAAGTTCAGGCCCCAACCTATGCTACTAATGTGACGCTGAAAGGCTTTGCGAATATCCTATTTTATTTAACACGCCCTTCAGGAGACTTGCTGGGTGAAACGATTATCTAGCGAGAAATGCGCACGAATCAGCTTGACTTCCCGCCCTTCCAGGAGGAGACAAACAATTTCCAAGCACTTCAAGGAATCAGTAACCCGGGGAAATATAATTTATGCATAATGATAATTCGCTAGGCGAAATTTCTCTCGTGCCTCCAGGAACTGAGTCTGACTGAAGGAAGAATTCGAAGACGGCGAAAAGTCCTCTTTTCCTCCTTTGAGACTTCACCGATCTGTTGATCCAGATGCTAATTCTGGCAATGCAAGAATAGCTCTCTCTCAAATCTCTCTCTCTCTCTGCTTTCTTCTCGTGAAAGTTCTCGAGAGCCTTCATTCAGGGTCCTCTTCTCCCCTGATCCTTCCGATGAAGAGACTTACAGTAGTTTTATCTTGACACGTATTGAAACGAAATAAAACATTCTTTATAAATCGCTTAAGGCTGGAACGTCGGCAAACTGCTCCTCCCATAAGTAGTCCATATTTTCCATAGGCACCAAAATTGTTCCCTGAATTCATCTGTAAAATCTTCGCCTTTTTTTAAATCAGATTTTGTTTTTGGAAAATTTAATTTACACATTTCTGAGCAATAGCAGCTGGCGCATGCGTGCCAATGATTTCTCTCTCTCGTCCTTCCAGGAGTTGGAAATGTTTGAAACTTTTAGATCATTCCAGCATCGCCTTTGGTCAAATATGATCAAATTTTCATTAATTGTAGAAAGAAACCAAACAGCAGTTTTAACGACATTTTCCTAAATCATTATCGCCTTAGGTTGAATGCATTTTAAAATACAAAAGCACATTGTTGTATATATACTACCAAGAGGAAGGAATAATTATAAGATATCGATAAATAAGAAACATTACTTTTCAAATGAACTCCTTAATATTCTTTGGAAGCTTCTACCTTCAAGTCAATGGCCCTTTAGTGGGCTTTGTTCCATATGAATAGGTTCTTCATCTTCTGAATAATAATAATAATAATAATAATAATAATAATAATAATAATAATAATAATAATAATAATAATGATATGAAACACCTAAGGGACAAATAGATGAACTAATAACTAAGAGAAAAAGCAGCTTGTTGATAAGGGGGAAACCCAAATAACCAGACGACACAAAGGAGAAAAAAAAAAAAAAAAAGTGGGGGGGAGAGGTTGGACCTACATCTATAAGGATCAAGGACCACAAAAAGGGATTATCAATAAGGAGGAGGTGCAACAAAGGAAAATCCACAAATCAGAAGATGCTGGGAAAATAATAAATGAAGAAACTCCAACAACTATAAAAATAAACTTGAAAGGAAGAGAGGAAAGACTAGACAGAAGTAACGTGAGGAGGAAGAGGCACAAAAGCAAGAAAGACTCATAACTATGACAAGCGACCAGAAATGTATATAAAAAGCAAGAACTACCAAGAAAAGGAAAGTCAGCAACTTTAAGAAACATAAAACCAAAATACAATGACCAACAGCTGCTGAGAGGTTAAATGGAGACATGAAAGGAATAGCAAAAGGATGGCTGAAGGGTCAAAAACAATAAAGATGATGAAGGGTACATGAAAAGTGACAAACCATTACAATTACGAAAAGAAAAAAATAATAGAATGGAGAAGATGTTGAAAGGCTTTGTCAGTATCTAAATAATCGTCATTAAGAGTGCTCGCAATTAAAAATGCTCAATAAATCCCCCTCCCAATTAAAAATTACTAACAACTTGGGGTAAATTCACCACCTACATGTTCACGTACCGTGACCGACACACTAGAAAGGATAAAATAAGAAAAATAATTTTAATTTTACAAATATAAAAGGGAAACTTTGAAAGAAAATCTTAGAAGTCAGCAGAGAAGTTCGAGGAAGTGACTTACTGGGAGCTTAGTAAAGTACTTTCACTTTTGATTTCCTAATGATGGAAACCACTTTGCTTAACCATTTTCCCAGGATTTTTCTTAAGCCATCAATGAGATGAAAACATATAATGGTGCATCCATTCTTTAAGTTTAGAGATTTGGAAATAAGTATATGCCTAGAGAATCTCTCTCTCTCTCTCTCTCTCTCTCTCTCTCTCTCTCTCTCTGTTTTGTAAAGAATCTTTCACTACATTGTGCAAACCTCTCTTCATTTCTAAGATCATTCAGCTTGGAAAATCCAGATTACAAACGACACAATGACATGAAATAATATAACCTGCGCTTTTATATCGCGTCTATCTACACACAAAAAAGAATGTTTCAACAAAGTCTTCAGAGGTATATAAAAGTTGATGAATGCTTTGGCACTCTTTACCATAACATGACAGTCAACGCAACCACTCGAAAGTGGGTGTTTTGCCAGATTACACGACCAATTGTAGCGTTTAAGTTTAGAAGTGTCATGGCCAAATTAACTGGTTAGGACAGAATGAAAACAAGTCGTTCGAAAAAGGAAAATGTGATACAGATTCACAGGTGAGGACGGAGGGAAGTGAAAGGATACAAAGCAATGAACAGGAGGACAACTGAAGGAGCATACCCATTCGCTTGCTTGTTTATGGTGGTCGATTTTTTTGTGTGTTGTAAACGTGACAGTCTTGGGGTTCGCATAAAAGTATCACCTATATTACGCTATAAAATTAAAATATATTTCTTAACAGATATATATATATATATATATATATATATATATATATATATATATATATATATATATATATATATATATATATATATATAAGTACATAATATATAAAAACCAAATAAATAAAATATCAGTGAATATTTTTATTCAATATATGAAAACACCAACATTAAAGTTCATTATCTGACAAAGTCCCCTTTGTTAACTAATACCTGAACAGAAAAAACAATGCAAAGAAATGCCCTTTCTACCTCGAACAAAATTTCGGAAGGCACAGGAGTAATCAGCCCCATTAGTTTCAACAGCGCTCCCGTAGCTGCAATCAACTTGACTCACGCAAAATAAATGCGATGAAACGTTTAACGAAACCTTTTCTTTTTTTTTTTTTTTACAATCCAGATTCTCTGTACCTATTTTCGCTCTCTGTCCTTCTTTCTGGCATAAATAATGTTGGTTTGCTGAATCTGAATTTTATGCATCCTCTCCTTGTCTATATACATATATGCAGCCTTCCTTCTGTATATATATATATATATATATATATATATATATATATATATATATATATATATATATATATAGTTGTGTGTATATTCTAGAAACTGAGAGAATGATTTTCCATCAAAAGAGGGCTGTGATCCCATCTGTCATCAACACTCGGCTGGATTCTGCAAAAGATATAAATAATTCGCGTTCTTTTCCCCCTCAATTTCCATCTCAAATTCCTTCCAATCGACGAAAAAGGAAATCTCTGGGATGGCAGAAATCTGAATACATCTCATTATTCCTTAACAAAAGATGAAGTATCTTTTCTTACTGGAAGAATTACTTTTTCGCATTTTGTTAAAGACTTTAGGTTCATTCTTTCTTATTTCTCTGCATAGATTTTTCTCATTACATGGATTATTTTTCTATCATTGATTTTTTTTATTTATTACGCTCTTTTGAGAACAGAGTCAACATTACACCATGTTAGCTGTTTCTTCAGTTAAATATGGATTTATTTTTTTCATATATAATTGTGTTTTTATCATATGCGAAATCTGACCAGGAAATGGCAAAGGCCGCATTCCACAGTTAGTATTTCCAGCGAGATCCTGGTTCGGTTCGTCTGTTAAGTAAGGGGAGAGAGGGAGAGAGAGAGAAACATTTTTTGGGGGGAATCATTTCATGCTATTGGAGTTTAACGTTAAAATACACAACACACTGTTGTATATATATAAATATATATATATATATATATATATATATATATATAATATATAATATCAAATGAACTATATAATATTCACACACAAGCAGCATATATCAGCGTCAATAACCCTTTAGGGGCTTGTTGTTCCATATGAATAGGGTTCATCTTCTGAATAATATATATATACACACACAATAATAATAATAATAATAATAATAATAATGACTATGATATATAAAGGGACATATAGATGGAACTAACAACTAAGACAATCAGTTTGTTGATAAGGGAAACCAAATAAATTTCTGGACTCGTCGGGATTGGACCTACATCTATAAGGATTGGAAAGCAAAAAGGGATTATCAATAAGCATACAAGTCTGAAATTGGAACCTGGGAAATAAATGAAGAAACTAACCTGGGCAAATAAACTCTGAAAGGAAGAGGAAAGACCCCAAAAGTAACGACTCAAAAGAGGCCAATGGAAAGACTTCATAACAAGCGACCATAAATGTATAAAAAGTGAACTATGAAAAAGGAAAGTCAGCAACACACAAACATAAACGAAAAAATAATTTCTGACAGCTATGAGGGATCAAATGAGACATGAAAGTCTAACTCAAAGGATGGCTGGAAGGGCGTTAACCACTCCGGCCATACAAGTCTGAAAAGAAAGACAAACCACAATAATAACGAAAAGAAAAATTACCTGGAGAAGATGCAAAGGTTTTGTCACTAAATAATCGTCATTAAAAGAGTGTGAATTAAAATGCCCAATAAATCCCCTCTCAGCAGCATCAATTAAAATTTCAATTTCATATTATCCCTTCACAGAGTGAATAGATAGAAATCATAAAATAAGACAAATAATTTAATTTTACAAAATAAATTTCTGAAACTCAAATAAAATCTTAGACCCAGAGTCTCTCAGGTGACTTAAGTATTGGGCGTTATCCACTTTGATTTCCTAATGATGGAAACCACTTGCTTAACCATTTCCCAAGGAACCTGAGCAATCAATGAGATGAAAGATAATGGTGCCTGGGCAAGCTAACATAAGTATTTCCAAATTTTCTTCTCCTCTCAGCAAATCCCAATGGACAACATTTCGGTTCGATCTATCCCTTTGAGTCAGAAGAATCTTTCAACACATTGTGCAAAAAATGAATTTCTGATTCAGCAGAAAATCCTGATTACCCGAAATGAAATGTTGTCCATTGCGCTTTACAGTCGGGAATCTACACAAAAAGAATGTTTGCTAAACAACTTGCCCAAAGGTAATTACCTGAATTGCAAACTTTACTCAACATGACAAACTTCCCCAAGGACTCAAGGTGGTCGAAAGGACAGATTATACGACCAATTGTATTTCCACCTGAGGAGGTCTGGGTTCTACTCCTTAGGAGTCAGAAATTGAAAACAGTTCCACAAAGGAAGAATGTAATTCGAATGAGGACGGAGGAAGTGAAAAAGATCACTCAGAAGCGGAACAAGCAATGAAATGGTGTCCATTGGGCCATTTGTTGGAGTCGATTTTGGGTTGAAACTTCAATTGGTATGCATATAAAGTATCACCTTTAAGCTCCAGGTTAATATCCTTAACAGACTAATATATATATATTCCAATATATTTAGATATATATATATTATATATATATATAGGATAACGCACACTTGCTTTCCACAATCATGAGAGACTCGGGTTCGATCCTGACAGCACTGAGTCAGAAATTTATTTGATAAATGAACAGGTACCACTGGAGGCGATTGTCTACTGGTGTCAAAGCATGATTCCCGTCAAGGGTCTGCTCCGTTCACCTGTCTAGGGATCACTTATATAAATGTTGTCCATTCGGTGATAATTCCCATCGGGATACTTAGGAAAATCCGCTGAATTTGATATTAAACGACTTAGCTTGCCCAGGTAAAACCAAACAAATAAAATATCAGCATATTTTTTATTCAAGTTCCAAACATTGTGTTCATTTTAGACTTGTTAACTGGTCAGAAAAATAACAAAGAAATTGTCCATTCTCGTGCTAGTCAACAAAATTTCCCGGAAGGCACAACGGAGTAATCAGCACTTATTAGTTTCAACAGCACTCCTGAATCCCGACTTAAATGGATGAAACGTTTCACGAAACTTTATTTTATCGAATCCAGATTCAGCGTGATTGTGTGTTGATGATTTCTATCTTATTCTAGCATAGAATGTTGATAATTCAATGAACGTTGTCCATTGGGTCTATTAAATATCAGAGTTTATATTTATCGCTATATATGCAAGCAGTTACTATATAGGTATATATCCTTATAGGTGCAGTTGCTCAGGTTCCAACTACTTTAGACTTGTTGGCCAGTGGATAACGCCCTTGCTTTCCACCTGAGAACACCTGGGTTCGATCCTGCGGAGTCAGAAATTTATTTTTCCACACGTCTTTTCCCCTGATGATTTCAATCTATTCTTATTCAATGCGACAGAGGATAATTCAGAATGAAATGTTGTCCATTGGGTCATTGCTGAGTCAGGAAGTTGGGGAAATTACTTTTTGCTGGTATGACTTTAGGTTAAGCTTGCCAGGTAATTTGGTGCAGTTGCTCTCAGGTTCCAACTTATTTTAGACTTGTATGGCCGGAGTTAATTTTACGCCTTGCTTGAGACCTGAGAGAACCATTATCCTGACGTTTCTCAGAAATTTATTTATTTTCCACACGTGATTGTGTGTTGATGATTTCTATCTTATTCATTCAGAGGATTATTCCAATGAAATGTTGTCCATTGGGTCATTGGAGTCCAGAGAAGAGGGAGAAAACAGTTTTTTGGTATGCAAGCAGTTAGCTTGCCCAGGTAATTATATATATGCAGTTGCTCTCAGGTTCCAACTTCTTTTAGACTTGTATATGGAGTGGATAATACCCTTGCTTTCCACCTGAGAGACCTGGTTTTATTAGCTATAATCCGATATATAGTCAAGGGGGTATATATATATATATATATATATATATATATATATATATATATATATATATATGTGTGTGTGTGTGTGTGTGTGTGTGTGTGTAATTTCATGACATTTTATGACAATTTTAAATATCACTGGTAACCCCAGCAGGCACAGGCGTGATGAGACTCACAACAAAGTCTTTTCTTCCTAACTTTTCTATATTTTCCTAAAATACTCCTCTCCGATCATTGCCTTTCCGGCCTTTATTCATTCAGACTTTGGGGCTCCAAGGAGTCTGGAGAACTCCTCACAGTCAATTACCATCTGAAAGGACACCTAGGATGGAAGGACTCCTTCACCTGAGGGAAAAATAATGGGGAGACAGAAAAAGCTAATTGAAAGTCTGGCTCTATCTCAAGTCAAAGGGGAATTCTTTTCAATGCAGTAATTACTCTTTCTGAATGATTAACGGAATTGGGATGTGATATGAAACAAAAATCAACTCTTACTTAAATGCAGGCAATCTGATGCCAAGGAACCTTTATCCATACCACGAGTTCCATTTATCATGAAATTATTATTCTGACTTTGATGAAATTATATCGGCAGGCCAAAACCAAACAATTCGCAAAAACTACTGATGATTTTTCATAAGGTCTAACGCCTCTGCCAAGAAAAAATATTTCAAACTGATATCTAAATTCCACTATTTGAAAGGATACGCAAAATATCTATATGTGTCTGACATGATACATCTTCTTGCATATTTGATTTCGAATTTTAATGTATAATTCAGTTCTTTAACTTTTGCAATTCCCATTGATCTGGAAATAACGAACAAAACTTAATTTACGGATATATTTACAAAAGTTAAATAATGAAACAGAATGAAAATAAACACAAAACAGATCAATAAAATATAAACGAAGAAGTTTTGTAAATATAAACAAAAAATAAAATACAATAAAGTGAAAAAATAAATAAATACTTGTAAAAGAGCTTAAAAGTCTGTACGTGATTACACTTACAAAAAACCTGAATAAAAATTGTTGTACAAAATGTTGATCCCTTTAGTAATGGGCTTTTCTTGTTAAACACCACCATTCGGAATTTAGATAAACAACAATATCAAACGGATTATCAAAAGCAATAAATAATAATAATAATAATAATAATAATAATAATAATAATAATAATAATAATAATAATAATATCTCAAACCGTTCAAGAAGTGCACGAGGCATTGGTACAAAATGGCCTCATAATCTAGGAAGCAAGTGCGTTTGTACAGAATGAATGAATCAAGAAGTATAAACTGTAAAGCCAAGCACTGGGGCACTTGAAGCCATTCAGTGTTTACGACAGTGAAATATGGGAGTTGAAGGTTGACAGTAAGACTGAAAAGATCTGGAAAATAAATGCGACGAAGTACAAGGAGGAAGGTGAAGCTGGAGAGGAAACCTAAGGTTGTACTAAAAAGTAATTGTCAGAGAGGCTGGACAGCAATACGCAAGAATGGACGCAGGAACGGACGTAATGTAAATTAAAAGGCTAAACAGTGAGCGCAGCAAGGGCCCAGAAGGGACGCTGCAACACGCTTTCGTAATGCCTGCAGTGCACTACTTGAGGACTGATGTTGGCACTAGCCTCTAATGAAAAAAAAGGGGTATATACTGTAGATGGTAGGTGCACTGAGTGTATGAAGATTCGTCGCACTGCTGATGATTCCTCTGTTGGTATGAAAAAACCCATGTTATGAAAATCTACTGCATATGTTGTTCATCCATATTTCCGCCATATACAAAATGAATGTGGCAGCAAACTACTTTCTTGCAAAACAATCTGACTAATGAGGCGCATCACCTGTGCTCATCCGTTCGTCCCCTCCAGTCAAACAACGCATCAGGTGGACCATAACACAAAGAGCATGCCCTAAGCATGTCTCCTGTTCAAGCTCAACAGGGAAACGGGAGCAACAGAGGAAAGACAATAGCGCGGCAACAGAAGAGCATCACTATTCTCCCCAGGTTTTTTTTAACTGCAACATTGGTACGCTCCAAGTCTTTTCTTTTCTTAAACAAAGTACCTATAATCTAGTAGATTATTATATTCCGAGAAATACACCTATATGACCTGAGACTTGTGTGGATTAGATGCTTTATAGGCCCCAGAGTAACAAAAAATAAACGAATATAGGTCAAAGCCTCATAAATCAGAGAAATGACGCATTTCATTTCTCGAAACCGAGGATCAATTAAATTTTATCTTTGATCATTCTGGGAACTCGACCACCCATAAGAGCTAGATGCTTTGCCAAAACATTTTCTATTCTTAAACTTTTCGAATTACATAAGAGCAGGTAAAGGCTGTAAACAACAAGTTCTCATACTTAGATTTGTGGAAAAGCACAGCAACTGAACACTGCAGATTAGTTTGGCCCTTGAGTACGAAACGAGCTCCAGTTTCCTTCGCAAATCGACAATGCAATCCAGCCAATACACGTGACCATTTTCTACACTTCTTCCCACAGTTTTAACCTTAAAACTTCAGGCGATAATAATTGCTTTTAAACATGTTCCGTTACATACCATTACCCTCAGTTGACCTTAAACAGAGTATGGACTTGGGATATAGTCGAATGTGGCTGGTCGCATCTTCATCCCAAAAGACATGGCTAACACCTTTTGGCTTAAAGAGGATGGCAACATAATCCTCATTTGTATGGGATCGTGGTTCGCAAGCAGCCTGCTGCCACCAGTCGACCCAGCTGTGAATGGATACCACTGGCAGTTGGGGGTCCAGAAAAAGTGCAGTGAGCCCGCAACCTCACCTCCAAAGACCAGCTGCTAACAATGGGACCTCTAAAAAATTGTGGCGCCAACCCCAACAAAGGTGAAAGAGGAATATGGTGTTTTGCAACAAAAACATCTTAAACAAAAATAAAACACTGAATTTTTGTTTCTGCAAACAAAATAGGAATAATGTATACACATACTGTATAAACACGTACACAAATAAAAGTAAAAACATGACACGTAATCTGCGTATGTATGTTTGTGCAGCATCGAGGGTATCAAAACGAAAAACAGAATACTCAAATTCTTTAAGCAAACAAGAAAAACAGGAGGAAAAGATAAGAAGGGAGAAGTGGACTGCATGTATCTTCCTTTGGCTAAACCTCCGCGGCACAGAGACAAGAAGACGACTCGCCCACAAGTCTTGAAATAACCACTTTCAGGTTAATATTTCCTGAGAAGGACCCTGAATAACACATATCGGAACAGCGTTGGTCAGTCACTGATAGACTTGAAGCCACTCAGTTTAGACTCTCTCTCTCTCTCTCCTCATACACACAAAATACACACACACTGTACATACATACACACATTTACATATATATGTGTTACAGTAAGATTGTTAACAAGGATTTCACGAAATCTGAAATAAAATTTCAGGGGAATCTCTGTGGAAATCATCAATTACTTAGATTATTTGATCCCCGAGGGCTCAGTATTGTAACACGGCGAAACAGGATTCATCTACACTGCTTTGCCGCGTTTATACCAGCCCCTCAGGGACCGAAATGTTTCCTGCCGTGTTTAGTTATAGTCCCTGGGGAGCAAATGTCCCTGAGGAATTGGTGATTTCACGAATTCCTTGAAAATTTAGGATCTGGAATCCCTGGTTTCACAGTATTACTGCAACATTACACACACACACACACATATATATATATTATATATATATATATATTTTATATATGTATACATATGTATATATATGTATAGACATGTATATGTATATATATATATATATATATATATATATATATATATATATATATATATACATATACACACACACGTACACATAATGTAAACTACCTCCCCCTTCCAATAAAGCAAAACATATTCAGTCACTCAAAAACTTCGCTGGGGAAAGCAAACGCCAAAGACGCGAGTCCTCTGAAGAGCACAGCATTTTATCTCGAGTGTCATCAGCATTCAGGTCAGGCCAAGCGGAGAGTGAGAGAGACTCTTCAAAACGCGTCCTCGTTGAAAATCTGATGAACGATTTGGTTATCATTAACGCGAGAGCGAATTGAAGAAATTATTTATGATTATTACTATCACTAAAAATCCTACGACAAGTTACTTAAACACTGCAATAATGCAAGGATTAACCACCACCTTATTCATTCACAGACCGATGAATCAAGGATCAGCCACTTCGATATTCATGCACTACCACCTGAATTACAGACAAACGACTTTCAAGTGTTTAACCTACCGACAGCTGAATCAAGAATCTGCCACACCTACCATCCCTAATTGTCATAATTCTTAGTATGGATGAATTACTTACATTTCTTTCCTTCCCTTAGTCAGGTATGTCACTGATCATCCTCAGATACAGTATAAGCCACTTCTCTATTCAGCTTCATGATAACTAATCCGATATTCATCCTCAATCAAGGATAGTCACCTCTGAATTCATCTCCAGACAAAGCGCGTAATGCAATGGAAAAAAAAAAAAAAAAAAAAAAAACACTACGAACAGAAAGACAAAAACATTGGGGTATTTAAAACAAGTTAAAGTCAACAAAGCTATTTTAGAGGTTTCAAAATGTCATTACACGAAAAATAAAAATACTATATTTTTTCATGGTTCATAAATATCATCAAAGAAATTATTATCTGAGCCCAAAATGCCATCATCAATCTTCAATGAGCTGTCCTATTATATAAGTCACACACACACACACACACACACACACACACGGCACACACATTCTTCTCCTCTCCTCTCTCCTTTTTTCTCTCTCATGTCATTACAATTATGTTAATCAAAAATGAACCTAAAGGAAAAATATCGGGATATTTTAGGAACGCATTGTGAGAGAGAGAGAGAGAGAGAGAGAGAGAGAGAGAGAGAGAGAGAGAGAGAGAGAGAGAGAGAGAGAGAGAGAGATTTAACGCAAACATTACTGCATTTTATCTGCCTTACTCTGCCAGGAGATTATTAATAATATATTTCCAGCACTGCAAAGCAAACTTTAAGCAAAAACGCCACAGAAATGCTTGCAAACAATTTCCACGATAAGCAAAAAGGAAGGAAGCGCTGCAGCATCACAATAATAGCAGAGTATACGGAACTATGGATGTGGATTGTACTTGAAACTTGAACTGGGTGACATTTGGCAAACATTCACATCATATTTACGTCATAATGCTGCCAATAGAGCAGTAACTCCCTTGACATAAGCCATCGTATAAGGGGGAAAGGGAAAATTGCATCTGAACAAGCTTTATTCTCTCTTTCTCTCTCTCTCTCTCTCTCTCTGTCTGTGTGTGTGTGTGTGTGTGTGAATTTCCATTTACGTGTCACTTCAATATTCAGGCCACCTCAAAGCCCACCACTTCCCAAACCTCCTCGACAGCTTCCAGCTGTACCAGCGAGAACTAATAAAAGCGAATTTATCTGAAGGAGAGACAAAACCGAACATCCTAATCAGCAATTCCCACCACAGCAGCAGCAGCAGCAGCAGCTGCATGCAGGTGGTTGATGAGAAAACAGAAACGCATGACGCAGGCAAAAACGGATGTGATGCTTCCGGCTGAGGCCCTTGTCGATGCCGAATATACGTTGAGGTCGCACGGATTTACGAGAGCAATGTGGTAGCAGAAAAGGGTGACGTGGAATGACAAAGGGATAAAAGGAATAAAATTTTCGGAAGGTCAACACGAGAGGCAAAAAATATGGTAATGATATATGAATCACATATTATATTATTTTATAATAATAATAATCGAAGTAAGTCTCAAGACTATTAAACACCAGAGGAAATGATATCTCCATTGTTAGAGGAAAATAAATCGGGTACATTGCCCTTCTTTCCTATGGAGGCTTGGGTTGTTTGCATTTAGTTCCATAAACCCATAATATGAAATGAAAGCTTCAAAGTGCATGGATCTATGAATTCATTCCTCAAATGGATAACAGCCTTTGTATACCAAGAAATTCACTTTATAAATGTTAATGCTTTTTGCTATTGAAATACTACTAACTCTGTGTGTGTGTGTGTGTGTGTGTGTGTGTGTGAGAGAGAGAGAGAGAGAGAGAGAGAGAGAGAGAGAGAGAGAGAGAGAGAGAGAGTAATCCAGTTTCAATCCCAAGTCCATATTTCAAAAAAAGATTTTCACAAGTCATGTCGAAATACTGACACCGGGAGGAGAGGAAACCTGATTTTAAAAGCCACGAGATTCTCCATGAATTTCAGTGGCCTGAGGTTTGTTCTGACAAACTAAAGCAATAGAAAGACCATGAGTGGAAACCGGATCAAATCAGATGGTAGATTTAATAGAGAGGCAATTCATCAAAAGGTAATTCAGTAGAAAGGAAAGGAAATACAAAATCATAAGTAGCAAGCCTAAGGAATGAAGTGATAAAAATAAGTAAACAATGAGGGAAATAGGTCAATATGCAGTTTGTGAAGGGTACGAAACAATACAAAAATGAACATTTTCCCGAAAACTCTGAATACATGATATACCATCAAAAAGGACGCAAGAAACACACACTGAAATTTAGTTGGAAAAAAAAAAAACTCGGTACAATATTTTAACAAATAGAAAAATAAGGGCAAAGTAGAAAGTTGCATAATTCACGCAGAAAATTATCACACGGCTCCAAAGAATCACGCTGATGAAATGAAGGGATGTATAGTTATTTATTTATATATATTTCGGTTGAAATCTGTCGGCAGATATAGAAGAATGCTTTCAATTGCTATTTTTTCAATCTTCTATGCCTTCGGGAAATCTGTTCTTCTTACCATCAACACCTCTTCCTTACAAATATTTATTAAGCATCAACTTAATCCCTTTATCACTGCAAATATTTCGATCATCCTGTTACCCAATAACAACAAAATAAATAAATACATACTGAAATCACAAACAAAGAAGGAACGAATGAATATATACAAAAGAACTACTAATTAGCAACTGCAGCAACTATTTCTAATCTGAATCGGCAGAAAAATGAAAGGAACAAGGCGCCGCTTGTGTTGAAGGCGAGTTCCCACACGGGGTATTTGAGTTCCCAAGATGCTATGGGTTATTTGAGTTCCCAAAAACGCTATGGGGTATTTGACCAAAGATACTAGCAGTTAGAGAATGGAAAAACAGATGAGAGAGAGAGAGAGAGAGAGAGAGAGAGAGAGAGAGAGAGAGAGAGAGAGAGAGAGAGAGACAGAGAGAGAGCTAACAGGAGCGAAACCGGGCTGGTTAGATGACTAGTTTTGATTAAGCTTGCCCTTACGCTAGCACGAACCCTAGCCATAGGGTGGAAGGGAAAAGGAGGCTGGTGTGGACCCTCGATTCCTGTCAAACCTAAACAGTCATGGTAGAACAATAAACAGAACAGCAAACCAACAGAGACGAGTAGTGATAGAATAATACAATTATAAGAGCAATTAAACAATTGAGAATAGCAATGGTGAAAAACAGCAGCAAGAACTATAATAATGAAAACTTCAACAACAGCAATAATAGTAGTAATAAAAACAATAAACAAGCTTTCATGTTATTAATAAAGGCTACTCCATAAATGACAACTGGCAAACTTAAAAAAAAAAAAAAACAGAGAGAGAGAGAGAGAGAGAGAGAGAGAGAGAGAGAGAGAGAGAGAGAGAGATCAAAGTCCCATGATTATGAAGGATTCGTTTCCATGGATTGGACCAATCCTTTCACTCCCAGTTAATCCTAACCCTAATATGTCGATGTATCATTCGCCTAAAATAACTGATCTGTCAGATTTGGTTTTTGATTAACTGGGCGCGAACAGTGCTATGAGAAAATGTTACAGGAGAGAGAGAGAGAGAGAGAGAGAGAGAGAGAGAGAGAGAGAGAGAGAGAGAGAGAGAGAGAGAGAATTATATATAAAAAACCTTCCCTCAAAGATGAAAAACCATTAGGTCATGTATAAATTATATAAAAAAAACTTGCCCTGTAAGATAAGAACCATTAGGCCACATATAAATTATATAAAAAAACTTGCCCACAAAGATAAAAATCATTAGGTCATATGTAAATTATATAAAAAACCTGCCATGCAAGATAAAAACCATAGTCCACACATATAAATTATATAAAAAACCTACCCTCAAAGATAAAACCATCAGGCCATAAACGGAAAAGAATAATTACCCTCTTATTTAAGACCAACACCCAAAGAATAAATACACAAAGAAAGGCTTATATAAATCAGTGCTCTTACACAAAACAAACATGATGCAACCAGCGCAAGCTGCAGAAGAACACCCAGTACTCTGTTAGTTGGGCAGAGGAGAGAATTCATGACTGTTGGCTAGACAGAGTTCCCAGGCCTACATCAGGCCTCTTAAACTTTTCAAGATCTTTTCCGATGTTACGGACCATCTGTTGGGAAGGGTCCTGCTGGCACAAAGTCAGCTCGATCTAAAACCAACAAGACAACTCAGCAAAATAGAAAGCATACTGTCATAACTAACCTGATATTTTCCTGTGGTGAAAATCGCGTTGGTAAATCTTCCGATAACCACTATAATTTAATATTCCGGAAGGTGCAACAGAATGGTCGTCTTACCAAGCCTCTGGATATGCAATCATTATTTCTCGACTGAATTTCTTAACACAGCCAGGCAGGCTAAGAGCTATCTCTATGTAGAAAGCGCTAAGAGGTGCCTCTGTAGCAGAAAGTATCACAGCACCATTCTTAAAAGCTGGACATGCAAACTCTCTCAATTTCTGATGGACAGCTTCTAGTCATACCCTACCCTCATCCTGGAGAGAGAGAGAGAGAGAGAGAGAGAGAGAGAGAGAGAGAGAGAGAGAGAGAGAGAGAGAGAGAGAATGCTGCTTTCAAACCGGCAGGACAAAAACTAACGCTCCTTCATCACCAACTCCCAGCAGTAGCTTTCAGGTCAGCGGCCGAGCCGAAAACATTCACAGAGAAACGAAGGTCCCTCCCAGAATGCTGTCTAAAAGAGCAGCATGGCAGCATCAGACACAACTATTTGTTTGGCGTACAATACACCTAAAACTCTTTGGAAGTCGATTTATCAAATTCCTATAAAAGAGGAAAACTAAATTAATGCTGCTGAAAATGAATGTGGGAAAAAAATTTAAGTGTGCAAGGAAAACTTCATTAAATTCCAGTAACATAAGAATAAACATTTCGGGAGACCTAACTGGGGTTGAGCAATGATAAAAAGGCGTCATCGAGAGATAATAAAAGAAATAAATAACAGTAGCAAAATACGAAGGTAAATTAAGATGCAGAAGGAACAGAGATATAGACATTACTTCATTAGAATGTCATTAAAAGAGAAATGGAAATACATTATTACTGGAATATACCCTCTCAATTTGGTTAAAGAAACAAGCGAAACTGATGTATTTCCACTGAAAATTAATAATTTTTATTTGGAACCTGAAACCTGGTTTAGTACAGATGATAAATACCCTAATTTTGTTCATTATTTACCTTCTTAATTAATTCACGGAATATTACGATAGTATCAAGTTTCTCTTCTTCAGTAGGCAACACTATTGCAATTTTTACACTGCTGAATTTTTACTTTTGCCATAATATACAAATTCATGAACAGAAATGAAAATCTTTAACTCAGTCAAACCTGGCTGCCCTACATAAAAAGAAATGCAGTTTAAGAGAACCCTTCCTCCTGAATAATTGTATTTTCTGTGGATCATCAGTCAAGTTTTTGGTTTCCTGAACGGTAATTTATTTTCTTCACAAGATATTTATTTCAGTCATGTACGTTATTGGCGCAAAGAATGTACGTGTCCGAACAAGCGTCCTTGCTTTTTCCGCAAAATGCATATAAAGCGATAAGTAATTTCCATCTTCCAAAAAAAAAATGGACTGATCATATCACTGGTTTTAACCTTGCAAAGTCAGAACCAGATTTTGCGCTGGAGAGATCACTTATCTTTTAATTAAAAACAACGGGGTCTAAAGCACTTATTTCTGATATACTCAAGAATAAAACCTGATTTATTTAGCTATGATGAAATGACTGTTCAACAAACGCATAAGCACCTGCTCATGAATTACTGGGCAACAACTGCAAACTATTTTTTTGGTATTTGGAGGTTATGTGGAACAAGGTCCCCAGAATAGAGTGTTGTGGTTTGTTGATGATTCGTAAATTTTGCCCATATTGTCTGTTTGAACTTTTTGATGTTTTTTATATGCTATGGAATAGTTTAATGTCTTTGCTTAATTTTAACCTTTGTTTGGTTAATTATAAATATATGGTTGAAACTTCATCCAGTGTTTTATGGGGCCTTTCTTTTTTCATATTATACTGTTGTATTACAGTAAAAGACATTCATACACACACACATATATATATACATATATTGCACACACACACATATATGTATATATATATATGTGTGTGTGTATGAATGTCTTTTACTGTTATTTTCCTTTGCATTGTCCCACATAGCACTTTTCTGTTGCAGTGGTAAAGAAATAAGAGAAAGAAATAAGGACTATGCAATGTTCTCTTACATTCGAGATCCTACGTAAGGTTAGCTTGCCGAATGTGTAGTATTAAGTGTCAGTGAAGTTGTATTGATTTATAATGCCTCTAAAAGTATGTAAGTAATTATTTTCTTATATGCTTGTATAGTTGTTTTTTTCCAGATATTTCCAGGTACCCAAGTCGGTCACAATTACATAAATTTAAGTGAATTATATCACAGGAATAGGCTCGAATGCTCGAGAGAAGGCTGAAGTCACCATATATAAGCTGCCAAGGTGAGAGATAGAATCAGCAGACAGACAGATTTTGGAGAGAGAGAGTTTTCAGAGAGAGAGAGAGAGAGAGAGAGAGAGAGAGAGAGAGAGGTGTTGTCTGACATCTCCCATCATAATCTGGTATTTTTATCATATGAATATATATCAAAAATATTTATGTAAATATAAATATTCAGATATATTAATTCTTATATATAGTCAAATATATATCTGCATCTCTTATATATGCCCTATATAAATACTCTTTCTTCCTTCTCCTTCTGATGTCATATATTAATTGACTAACAGGTCTTCACTGAAACTGTTTTGTATCTTGAAGGAGCAGATAGAGAGAGTCATTCACGAAGGCTATTCCACAAAGGAGAAGAAGGATGAATAACATAACATGGACTTTGTCTACAGAACCACCTGATATTTCCACACACTATTCTCTCAATACCTTTTCAATGGGAACTGTTAATCCTGGAAAGCTTGTAATTTCTCAATAAATAACTCCGTAGATACACATTCTACTTTGCATTCTCCACCTCTTCCCTGAGAATGTTCTACTTGACCTTCTGTTTGTGCTTATTCTTCACTGTATCCATCATATTTCATCTGATGTCAATATATTTTATATTGTTATATATACCCTGTTTCCCAGTTCGTTTTCACAAATGTTGATTATACATTTCTTAACAGACCAGTCCTCCTCCTCCAATGATTGTTTACTCCTCCTCAGATGTGATTTCTACAGTTGCATGTTTTCTATTTCAAGAATATCATTGAAAATCCTTTATAATTAAAAATTTTTTCAATATTCTGAGACACTTTGTTGGGGACAGTACCTATCAGCGACTTCCAAGACAACATGGTGATAACTGTCAATAACCCCTTTATCACGTATTACTGTGATGACTTTCCCTGAAAGGTGCTGTTCTGTTCTAATCTGTCTGTACCCAATCATTCCTCAGTTAACTAGATTACTGGTGATATTCCACCTGAGTGTACTGATATTAAATGACTCCTGTAGCTCTTAATGGTGTTACTGTAATATATATATATATATATATAAATAGCTAGATATACAATATAAAAAATATATATTGCCAGATACAATATATATATAAATCATATATATATATATGCTGAATAACGTGTTAAGGTTCTTGAATACTGTTTATTCAATTTAACTTTGTATGTCTGGTGGATGACCAAGATATAAACAATTAAGCAACAAGCAAAAGTTAACTGGACTTAAAGACAGGCGTGCACAACAGAAAGGTCGCCAGTTAATAATTCTTTCTGTTCAAAGAAGGCAAGTTGAATTTGATTTTTAAATGGGCCCTTCCCTTCCAAACATTCGACGATAGAAATCTTTTTAAAGATCGAGATTTAACCTGATTTTGCTTAAACTGGGACACAGGTAACTTTACTGAATAAATTGGGGAGATGAACAATATATAATTAGGACTTAATCAGACTTTGGAAACACATTTACTCTGTGTGGTCATAAGGAAAAAACAAAGAAAAAATGTGGAAATAGGGAAAAGTACATTTATTCAATCGACAGATCTTTACAAGTGTAGAATCGGACTTTTTCAACAGGAGGACATCCATAAATACACTTGGACATCTCAGATGGCAGTCTTCCAAAAACCCACTAATTAAGTTAGAGAGAGGAGGAAAAGTAATAAAGAATAAAGAATATCGTTCGACACGACGCAGCGACACCCTCGTTTAGTGACCGCTGGATTTCATGCTGCCATGCCTATCCAGCTTAAGGTGAGGGCTTATACTAAATCCGACTTGACAAAGGCATCGCTTAATGCATAGAATAAAGCTTAGGGCCACCATAACTAGGGGTCACTGAGCGTAAAAGCACTGACTTAGGTCCCTAATGCCCATTTTGTTTACAAACTTTCCAGTTTCATGCGGCGCCATTTGTCTACGGCGGTGATTGTTATTTTTAAAGTGCCAGATTTTTTTAAACAGAGATGTTCTACTCAATTCTGGTCAATTGGACTAATATTCCTTACTAACAGTATTCAAAATTAACAGCAGTAATAATTTTATATATATATCTATATATATAAATATATAATTATATATATATAAACAATATATATATATTATTATGATTAGCAAGAATTCAAGCAGAGTTGCCCCTCTTTGTTGTGTTTCATTTACCTTCCTGTCTGACTTTCCAGACCATCTGTCTCTGATTTAGCACCTCAGGGTTTAAAAGATTAAGGCTGCTTGGGAAAACTGATAAAGATCTTTCTTCAAGGCAAAAGTAATCTGTCTTGGGCGTTTTTCTTACAGGCAAAACCTCTCTCAAAAGATGCAATGAGTCAAACCCCTGTGTTGGACGCACCCTGCCCCATAGGAGGGATAAAATAAAACCCACGAGGTCTCGACACGCATTAACCCTTGAGCTGGAAGATATGGTAGTGAAGATGCCCTCAACACCTGGCAACCGATGCCCTTGCATCCTAACCACGTGGCCCTTTCCAAAGTATACTTTTCCTCGTGCCCTTTCGGCCACCGCATTCCAAGTGTTCTGCTCCACGGCAGGCCTGTCCTCGAGCCCACACGCCATTACTTGAGTTTCGAGGAGTCCCTATCGCCTTGCCCCTTTGGGAAGCCTATGAATCTCATCTCACCACGTGGAAGAAACTCGCCAGGAAATTCAAGTCATCCACGGACTGCCTCACGCGCCTCGGAAAATCTGCTAAGGTAAAGTGCCCTGGAAGAGCCCCATTTCAGTCATGCTTTTGTCTTGTAATATTTGCTTAAAGAGAAAGCAGAAATCACCTTGTCTCCATGTCCGTGCGCCTCTTTGCATCGGCAGTATTAAGTCTTTATTACTCCTTTGGCACCTCAGTGCAGCCTCGAATTCATTATTCCTTTGTCTATTTCATTACTGGCGTATAATGCGCATATCTCTCATTTCAGAGGGACCCTATTTCGTGGAAGCTTCGGACTGTGTCTGGAATTCCCCAGTTTCATTTAATCCCATAGGAATCCCCCTTCAGGATCATCAGGAATCTACTTGAGTTCCTCTTTTCCTGTACTGATGTCATTTATGTAAATACACTTCCTTTAAATGTGCCCACGTGTTTTACGTAATATTTCCTCAGTAACAAGAACCCTATGCTCAGTATGAAATTCTCCTTTGTTTTCCTCTTTTTACGTTTTCCTGTACCCATGAAGTCAGAATCACAAGGCTAAATTACCTTAAATCGTTGCTACCTGTCTCACAGAGCATATTTCAAACTAAAACCACGGAAAAACGTAAAAAAATATATATATATATACATTTACGTTTGTCCACGATTAATTACGTTAATTAATTAATTAATAAGATAAGCCCTGACTTGCACTCACCACGGACATACGTAAATACCAATTAATGCATGAAATATACAAAATTACATCTAATAAGACTGGTAGGTCGCCAATTGAAAGTTTTGATCAGTACAAAAATATGACTTTATTGACACAACATAAGCAATTTAATCCAAGAATACTTATTTAGCTGTCAATAAAGAAAATACTAGTAGAATTTACAGCACCTCAGATAATGGGTCTGTTTTAAATTAATACATTACTGGTACAATCGATAACACCATGGAATCTGGGTCCCCTCTAAGGACTCCCTTCCAGTTACTGATTTCATGAAATGTTGCACATTGAATAGCCTGCTGCAATAAGGCAGAAATTCTTCCAAGCAAGATGGAGGACAGGATTGCAAGGTTGGAACAGATGACATGTCTCTGGAAATAGATTTCCCTTCATAAGGGATTGATACATAGAAGATTCTCTCAACTTACAATAATCTGGACGTTGGAGGTCTAATGTACTGTTGTTAATGAGCAAAGGATTTTTATTAATAACTTAATTCATATAAAGAACAGGCAGTTTCAAGTGTGCTAAAATTAAAGTTTTTATTTTGGGGAGATGCAAACTGAAAAAAAATGACAATGTTTTGAAATACCTTTAAACATATGAGAAACAGTAACTGAAGAACCTAATTTTAAATTCAGATTAAAAACTGAAAACCAATATCTTGGAATGCTCTGACTGCAATGAAGTTTGATCCAATACACCTTCCATTAACAACTTCTTGAAGGCCAGGTTCTTTGAGACCTACTAACATTTTCCCGTGTCAAAACAAAAGCCTATAGCCAGAGATGCACTGTAGGCAGGCAAAGGTGTAACTTTGAAGAAAAAAAGCAAAGACCCTGACTGGTTGCTCCTTTTTTCTTTTACTGGAATGGATCTTATTCCTCTATAGACCTTTCTTCCGACTTAAGGAGCCAGCAGATTAACCCTGTTGGCGTTCCTAAAAATTGATTAAGACCAGCAGAAAGAGCTCACAAGAATGAGTTTTGGGACAAGGTATCTTTAAAACCTTCTTTATTCTCAATTTCATGCTTTCACCCTGAATCCCTTGACTAATCCATGTTTTTCCTTGACCAGTCCTTCTCAAAACATCATATTCCATTTCCAAAAAGTTTTTCCAGTAAAAATATTGGATTGCAATTTGATAAGCTTGTGTTAATGTTGCAGAGATACGAGAAGCAGCATTATTTGTTAAATTGAGTTTTTATAGGTATTATATATTCAGTTTGTTATTTTAAAAGTGTCAGGTCTATAATAATTTGATTTGGTTACCTAGATCAGCTGTTCCTGTTTAAGCAGTTGGATATGTTTCTCTTGCATTGAATGTGTTTTTTCCTGTTTTTATTTTCATGCATTGAGATGTGTGTTGAAGAGAGAAGGCTAACAATAATACATTACTTTTCCACATTTTCACAGTCCTTTTGAAAACAATTGTCTTGTCCTAGAGACTTTCAGTTCATGTACCCAATTAATTATTGAAATATATTAACTGCATATGAAACTCAAATAATAAATAAAGGAATTAATCGAAAGCTCTCTTCAAGAGAGCCAACATGATCCAGAGCTGCAATCTTGATTTATGTGGAGTAAATGATTTGCTTATGACAGGCAGCAGAGGACTTCCTCCATGTCCCCCAAACTTATTCACAACCTGTTCACATGTTCAAAGGAATAATATAATTTCTAATTCATTTTTGAAAGGTTGAAATTTTCTGTGTAGCATATCAACAATCAGTTCTGCCTCTGGAAGTTATTCTATATAATAGAAGTACTGTAGATTTTATTTAGATGTTTGGAATAGCCAACCATAATGCACATCTGGGAAATATATTTGAAGGAGCCATCCTCCATAGTATGAAAGTTAATCAATTGGTGATGATCATGAAGTTTAGTACATGCTTTAAAAACATTGCTTGTAAAGTAGGCTGGTGAAATCTTGAATTTTACTTGGATGTTGACTCTTTCAATCATCCCTTAGTTCAAAAAATCACCGAACATTATGATTTAGATTCATTACCAAAAGCAAAATAGGCAAATAGGGTTACCCAATTGCCCAGCTAGATGGGTTGAGTTAAATGTCAGAGAACCTTGTGGAAGGGTGAGAACTGGACTTCATAATAAGTTCTGAACTCCTCCAAGAGGCAGAGTGATGGATGGCAACATTCACAACTGTGACCACTATTCCTTACAACAACAAGAGAAAAATGAAAAGTCCACAAAGAGTTTTTTTCTCATTTTTGTCTGCCTGGAGTTGAAGGAATTGATATTGAGCCACAAGATTGATTCACATTACATATACAGTTTAACAAAGTGTCCTCTGAAGGTTTGTTTTGGAACACACTGTATTTTAGGATGATGATGCAAGTACTTCACATCTTATCCATGAATAATATTTTTAGGAAAATTGATGGATTGAACTTGTTTTAAAATGAAAGTTTCTCTTAATTGCTAAAGAGAAATATTCGTGTTGCTCTGAAAAAATTAATTTTGTTCATTTATTTAAATCAGAGGTTTTTTTGCAATTGCAGTCTGCATGGGCTATGCAAACAGCCATGTGAAGACCCAGGTACTTGGGGAGGGGCTGGACGAGATTGAAGCAGTATCCCAATTTAGAAATTGAGCCAAGATTGCTTGACTGATACGAATTGAGAATATAGTCAATGTTTCTTTAAGGGGAAATTTTACCCAAGTGTGGTATACTGTACTCATTATGGTGGATAAAAAGTGCAGAACTGTGCAGGTTGATTTTAAAGAAACTGAAAGATATCACAATCTTAGAATTACAACAGGAGACAAAACAATTAAAGCTTGGGATGTTATCAGTTTAAGGACTATTCTTGCAATAGCTCTTAGTTCGCTAAAGTTTTAGTAATGAAACTGAGCCAAAGGCCTGAGAGAAAGAAGTTTAGTTTAGTGTTCAGTGAATGTTGGGGCAAATTTATAGTGGAAAGATAAATGAATGTTTAGAAAGTGTTGGAAGGTCTAGTGGAATTCAGCTTTTAATTTTAGTGAAATTGTTTGATTGGGACTTTTAAAAAGGTTACAGGCGTTAAAATGTTGGCACTTAGTATAGAGTTACTTTTGTTTATTTAGCCATGAGCCTTTATTACCCTGATGCTGTTCTGTCCTTTGCATTTTATTGTTTTTATCTAATTGTTTAACTTATTCATTTTTTTATTTTTGTTTAAGTGAGTGGGATCTTTCTTCTTTTTCTGTATGTTTAGTTAATGTTTCTTGAGTGTTTAGTGTAAAGTGAGCACCTCAGTTTGGAATGTTTTGAGTTTCACGTCGATGGCTCCTTTGGTGAGTGTTTAGTTCCATATGAATGGGTTTCATGTTTAGTGAATAATAATAATAATAATAATAATAAGTGTTTAATAATAATAATGTTAATGCATGTAGGTGTGAAAAAGAAACGAGCAGGTAAAAGTTATCTATTTTGGTTCAGATCCAGGCAAGACTTTTTCAAATGAGGCTGCATTTGACGCCGGTGGAAAGACATATAGTCTTGACTGTTGACCTGAGGTCGAAACAATAAACAAGGTTCTTTGCAGTGAACCTTCAAATTACTGCAAAACCCTTTCATTCCTTTTACTGTACCTCCAATATGGATATTCTCTCTTGATGCCTGTGAATGAAGAAACATGTGATACACAATGTAACAATTGATTCATAAATACACATTAAGTAAAAATGATTAAAATCCTGACCTGGCACGTTTTAAACCTGACTAATTTTATCCTTTCAGAAAATGGGAAGTCACAAAGAAAACAAGCTCAGCGGAGACTTAATTAATGGCGCCGCCTAAACCATTTCCTGGCGCCGAAATGACTTTCTGTTAAAACAGCAGCCTCCACGAGGGATGCACAGTTGAAACTAATCCCCTGTATAATTTTGGGATTTTCAGGAAGGGTGCCGCTAGACACTGGAGATAACGGAGGGGCCTCCCGCCTTGAGGCTGCTGGTTCAGGTCCCCCTTAATAAGGGCGGCGGCTCCACAGGCGTGCTGGAGTCGGTTGGGCAGAAGGGGTGCTGCTAAAGCAGGGACTCTCCGACAGGAAGGCGGGCTTTAACCGGTCTATGGAAACCCAGTCGCCCTGCCTGGGAGTGCCAGCTGGAACGCCTTGCTGTTTCGTTCCAGCACGCGGAAGGGTCCCCTGTAGGGCTTAGTTAGTGGTGGACGGACGGCGTCGACTCTGACGAAGACGTGGGTGGCGGATGACAGCTGTGGCGGCATGAAGGTGGTTGCTTTGTCGATGTATGAGCGCCTGCAAGGCGCTTAACTTGCCGCCACGTCGCGGGAGCCTCTGCAGTGATGGGGAGTGGCGTTCATCCGTCACGAGCTCTCCCGGCACCACGAGGGTTCCCCATAGGTTTGTTCAGCTGCGGATGGGGTGCCGTCGGCTCTGGGGGCGGTCCTCAACCCGAGGAGGACCCACGGCAGCTGATGTTTCCAGTCCTCGGCGGTGCAGCGGCCATGAGGGATGACTTTAGGGACCTGTGGAACCGTTTCGACCAGGCCGTTGGCCGCTGGGTTGTACGCTGTGGTGGTGTGGTGCGTGGTTTCCCAGCAGTTGAGCCAGGGCAGACCACAACTCGGAGAGAAAGCGGGGCCCTGTCGGTTGTGATGTGGTCCGGGGCGCCAGCGGCTAACCCAACTGGAGAGCAGGGCCTCGGCGCACGCTGCTGGCTGGCGGTGGCTTCTTGCATGGGTGTGGCTTTTTATTTTTACCTCGTCGAACGGTCTACCACCGTCAGGAGGTATCTGGATCCGCCTGATGGGGAAGGGGCCCGACGACGTCGATGTGGATGTGGCGGCGGGCGCCCTGGCTGTGGGAACTCGCCTACCCCCGACTGCATGTGACAACCCACCTTACTGGTCTGGCACTGCAGGCACTGTTTTGCCCAGGCCGTGGCGTCCTTTGCACCCCCGTGCCAGACGAACTTTTTGAAAGCAGTTTGGCCGTGGTCCTGCCGGAGGGTGTGAGAGGCCGTGAATTATGTCGAATACCTGGCGGCGGCGTGAGGCTGGAACCAAGGGCGGGGCTGACCTGTGCTGATGTTACAGAGCAGGCTGGGGCCTTCGGGGCGAGGGGTCACGTCCCGCCACTTGAGGGATGTGATGGCGGTGCGGTATGCTGGGGTTTCTGGGTCAGCGGCCTGTTCTCTGGCAAGGTCCTGGTAATCTACACTGCTGCACTGCGTTCAACTCGACTCTGGAGAGGGCGTCTGCTACGGATTTTTTCTTGCCGGGAGGTACCTGACGGAACAGGTAAATTCGGCTATGGCTGAGAGGTGGCGCTGCTGTCTGAAGACCATGCGTCCCCTGCTTCGTGAAGGCGTGAACCAGTGGCTGGTGGTCTGTGAAGATTGTGAAGGGCGTCCCCTCCAGGAGGAACTTGAAGTGCCGAACTGCGCGGTACATCGCGCAGAGTTCCCTGTCGAAAGTGCTGTAGCGGGTCTGCGGGACTGAACTTCTTGCTGAAGAAGGCGATGGGCTGGGGGCGCCGTTGATGATTTGCTCCAGAACAGCACCACAGGCGACGTTACTGGCGTCTGTCGTCAGCTGGAGGGGGCCTTGGGATCCTGGTGTGCCAAGGCGGTTGCCTTTTGTGAGGGCGGCCTTCGTCAGGGAAAAGGCCTGCTGCTGGCTGGGTCCCCAAGACAGGGACTTCGGTTGGCCTTTTAGGACTTCCGTCAGGGGGCCGTGGTGTGCGCGATCCCAGGATGAACCGCCTGTAGAAGTTTACCATCCCAAGGAACTCCTGGACAGCCTTGATGGAGGTGGGTGTTGGGAACTTGGCTACGGCTGCTACTTTCGATGTAAGAGGGCGGACGCCTGTCGGAGACACCTCGTGACCAAGGAATTCTGCTTTCTGGACGCCGAAGGTACACTTGTCGAAACGGACGACGAGGCCGTTTCTTGGAGGCGCTGGAGGACTGCTTTGATGTGTCTCTGGTGTTCGCTGAGACCTGGAAAATATGAGAATGTCGTCGATGTAGCAGACGCAGAATTTTTTGTCCCCAGGATGCTGTCCATGAGCCGCTGGAAGGTGGCCCCGACGTTCCTCAGCCCGAAGGTGGAGAAGGCGAACACATAGGACCCGAAGGGCGTGATGATGGCTGTCTTTGGTATGTCCTCTGGCGCAACAGGTACCTGGAAATAAGATTTAAGAAGGTCCAATTTAGTGAATATTTTGGCCCGTGAAAGGAGGCCGTGAGGTCTTGCATGTTGGGTAGAGGGTAGTGGTCGGGCTCTGTTGCAATGTTGAGCCGCCT
The DNA here is from genome assembly GCF_040412425.1 of Macrobrachium rosenbergii. NCBI lineage: Eukaryota > Metazoa > Arthropoda > Malacostraca > Decapoda > Palaemonidae > Macrobrachium > Macrobrachium rosenbergii. The sequence continues at coordinate 17,017,543 of NC_089770.1, read as the reverse complement.
GTAGTCGCCCGCAGGGTCTCCAGGAGCCGTCCGGTTTCTGCACCATGTGGAGGGGGAGGCCCATGGACTGGAGGCTTTCCTGCAGATGCCCATCTGTTCCATCTCCGCGAATGCTTTTTTTTTAATCCTGAAGGCGCTGAGGGGGAAGCCTGCGGAACTTCATGTGTCGGGGCCCTTTAGTCACTATATGGTGGTATATGCCGTGCTTGGCTGGGGCCCCGGGACTTGGCGAAGCTCAGGCTTAAATATCTCAGGGAACTCCGACAGTAGGTGTGCATACTGGTGGGGGGCGACGGGCCGATGGTGGGTCTGGGTCCCGCTGGGGAGAGACCGGCAGGAGTCGGTATCGAGGAGGCGCTTGCGCCCCACGTCGACTAGCAGGCCAAAGTGCGCCAGAAAATCGGCCCCAGGAGTGGGGTTCCTCGTCCGCGACGATGAAGTCCCAGGAGTAACTCTGGCCAAGGATGGAGATCGACAGGGCCTGGTGCCGCCGGAGAGGATGGGGTTCCGTTGGCGGCCGTCAGGAAAGCGGCCGGGTCTGGTGTCTGGTTGCGGTCCTCTCTGGATGCTGGGAAGACCGATTTAAAGGCCCCTGTGTCGACCAGCATCATCCTGCCGGAGACGGTGTCGCGGACGTAAAACCTACTGTTTTGAGGCCCTGGGTTCTTCGGCTGCCATGGCGGCCTGTTCTGCTGGCCGCCACCCCCGTTTTTTGAACGGGCGAATGAGCAGGGCGGCAGGCAGTTTCATTCCTTTCGAAACCACTTGTGGTAGCGACAAAAGCCCGGGACCTCCATCTGCTGTGGTTCGGTGGACGTCTGTTGGCGATGGCGTTGACGGGCTGCTCACGTCCTCTTCAGGCTGGACGGAGCTGACCGGCTGTGTGGCCGGTTTTAGCCGCTGTGAAGCCTTGACGGAGTCTGTGAGGTGTTGCGCCGTCTCTATGAGGTCCTCGATAGGCATGGTGTAGGGTGAGCAATCTGGTTATGTACCTCCGGGAGGAGTTGGCGGTAATTTCCCGTCATGAAGCTTATCTCCTGCCGCTTCTTTGTGCACCCAAGTCTGGTAGTGACAGGAGATCTACGACCATGCCCCAATCTCTTGAATTGAAGTCGTGGCGTGGGTTTATGGCAAGGTCGATAGCACGGGCGGCCCGCTTAGCGATGGGCAGGAGCAAGCTTAGGAGGAACTTTTTTGTGGTGCTGTATGTGAGGTGTGTGTTTGGTACTTTAATTAGATGAGTTTTCTGTTTATCGTCCTCCGGAAGGGCGTTGAGCACTGTTTCGGCCTGTAGGATTTCGTCCGTCAGGTCCGCGATTCTGAAGTGGCTCTCCACCCTGCGCAGCCACACGATGGTTTCCCTGCGTGGCGGCAGTTTTTCACGGTGAGGGCGGCCGCGTATGTTGGTGGGGTGTTTGTGTTTAAGGCGCTGGTGCATTGAGGGGACACTCGATGCGGGCGCAGCGAAGGAATGCATGAATAAGGACTCAAACATCCCAGTCCACGGAAAACGCTCCGCGTTTAAACTCATCTAATAAAGATGGATATCAGGAAAGACCCGTCAATTTGTTGACATTTACTGGTTAATTAAATGCATGCAAATGAAGTGCGCCCGTATGTTGAACCTACTGGAGGGCAGTTGCACTTTATATAAAGCTCGAACGCTGGTTGCTCGCTTTATTCTAATGATACAAAGTTTTGGAGTCGCATTTCTGGAATAAAATAAGTCACCTGACTTTGTCTGTCGTAATTCCATGAGGGAATACTTTAGAATGTATCAAAGGTTTGCTTCTAAATTTATACTGCTTTATTTAATGATGTTTATATTGTGTATGACGCCGAGAGAGAGAGAGAGAGAGAGAGAGAGAGAGAGAGAGAAGAGAGAGAGATATAAGGCAGAACCTATAGGAAGCAACAGACTGACTCCTGATAGAACGAACACGTCTCAAAAGAAGAAAACAATATGGATAAAATTCCAAATGCAAAGAATGAAGAAACATAAAAAAAAACACAATGGTTACATTTGAGCAAGTAACCTAAAGTAAAAATGCAAAAATGCACAACTGGGTCACATTACGTAATGAACATTTTTGCAAACATCCACGAGAACGCAACGAATGCAAATCCAACATGCTCAGCGGCAACTTATTACTTACGTCATAAAGCTCAACAACAAATCTTTATTCTGACATTAAGTCTTCATTTCATCATTTAATGACGCTATAATAAGATCCATTAATCAATTAATCGGAGAAAAAATTACGTTGTTCGGTAAATGGAAGCGTGTTCCATTGATTATAATTAGCATAATTAACATAATTCACATATTTCGAGTCTTTGGTATTAATATCACTTAAAAGTGAAAGAACTGTTATTGATATGAACTGGATCTCTTTAGAATTTTAGGAAATGCAGGGCGGTGACCATTTTACATTTTAGAGAGAGAGAGAGAGAGAAAGAGAGAGAGAGAGAGAGAGAGATTGGAAATTTAAGATACATTTTTTCATTTGATAATAAACTTTCTTAAAAATAAATACGCAAATACACAAAATACACACACAGATATATACAGGCCAAAAGTTGGATGCAAGTCCATTTGGTTCTGCTCCAATAAACAACCACGCACCAAAACAAAGCTGAAGTGTGGGCAAAAAAAAAAAAAAATGGGGTTGGGGGTTTAGGACCTCGTCTCTTAACCTTTGCAATTACAAGAAATAAATTTTAAACGGAAGTAATTTTCCTTCTGAATAAGTTGCTAGTTTTCTGTTTGTAAAAACATGATATAGATTTTTCAAAACTGAACAAAAATAAGGAAAGAGGCAATTTAATCTAAAAACAATTTAACCCACTACTTCAAATGGAATACAAGAAAGCCTTAAGGAAAAAATGCAATTTCATATCATTAATAATAATAGTCTATATGAAGTCATAATGACATTTAGCCTCTGGATTACTCTGAGTCCTTATCTTTGTCTGAATTGCATCTGTCACTGTTAACGCCTTTAATTACACACACACAAAAACACACGCAGATATATATAATATATATATATATATATATATCTATATATATATATATATATATATATATATATATATATATATAGTTAACATATATCATACTATGTCGATATAACAATGTCTTTTTGGGAGGTAATATTTGCTAGACTGAAAAACCAATATGGATCAGGTTAAAAACAGTCCCATGTCATTTGTTGCCACATACATATGACAGAAGGTATAACAACTACACAGCAATGTATCAACTCCCTTACCTGTTGTCCACTTCTCTGACTGATTTTAACATAACGAACTTTCTCCGTACCTGGATGGTTAAGGCCCCCTTTGATCCAGTTACATCTTAAGGATTTAATACACACTTTTCACCAACCTACAGGTCTCCACAATCGACCAAACCATCTCAAAGCACAATGATTCGTCCTTCAACTTACACTAAAATCTACTTTACTCCACATAGCCTATACTTCACAAACATCAGCTTTTTTTCGTGTGTATTCAAAAACCCAACTTCATTTCGAAACAGAAGAAATGGCTTCACAACTCCTTCACACATTTCAACACCGTATCTTCCAAATTTGTTTACTTTCACCCTATGTATAAAATAGAACAATATAACAAACACACACATATCAACATACCCCAAATTTAAAATAAATAATATTGTCCATATATTATAATATATATTAAAATCAAATATAAATAAAGCAAAAGAAAGAGAGAGCTTTGGATATGTTCACTGAGAATCCATTATCCATATAGTTGACGAAAGCAGAAAATCTGGAACTCAATGTAGCAAATGTATGCATGTGTCTTGTGTAAGGGAAGGTCACTCATATCATCCTAATTTTACCTTACTTTGACGCTCTACGTTAATTCTAAAGTTAATTCAGACATCGCATTGATATAAAGAACAAATTTAAATTCTAATTTCGCACTGAACATCGACTGGTAACTTATTTCCATGGGTAAGTAATAGAGGCGTCAGACTCTGAATTTTATATCTGCTGCAGTTTTTAAAGGACTGGAAGCCTGGTATAAACATTATACTAACGACTATACATGCACTGCAATATTTCTTAGTCTAGCTAAACAGAATAGGGTAAAGAAAACGAACGGTCAGCTTTAAATTTAGCGATCTTTGAAGGAAAATATGTTAGTTTTATCAAAGAGTGGAAGGATATGATAAGTTGAACTCAATTTTAACGTCCACCTCGCTATTCCTGCATCTTCAAGGATACGTTGAGGATCCACTAGATCAAACATCGGGGCTTCTTCAAGAGAGGCCCATAAGGCTGTTTAATTGCATATTTTTAAGAATCGTTCAGATAGTGAAACAAGTTGGTTTGTGCGTCCAGTGCTCTTTAAAGTTTTTCTTTATCAGTCAGAGGCGCTGGCCACCTAAAAAACCTGATAATCTATCGGCAAATTGCTGATGGCTAAACAGAACTTGGCTAATTTTTCACTAGAACTATAGGACATTATTTTTTTAGCAATATGGTAAAGCTGTTCCATAAATTTCTTTGAATATTATGTTTCTGTATTTCCAGTAAGACGGCCTAAAATATTTTTTATGGCTGCCAAGAAAATGTGAAACAATAAATACAATGAGAAATAATGCCAGTTCAAATTTCGTTTTAAGCATGGATCTTGGTTTCAGTGTTTTAGATCCTTGAGGCCATCTCTTTTGAATAACTCATCAATTTTGAAGGAAAAAATAAATGTAAAAGAGTGTATGTCTGCACAACTGAGACTAGTCGTGGAAAACTGCTAGGACCAGTCATATTAATGAAGCTTGCATTTTCTGTGAAAGCTGGCACCTGCATCTGATCTCAGACAGGCTAGTACTAAGGGCCTTGACAGAAATTGCCCAGAATGTGCAGAGATATTTAGTGATGGCAAGGCTCCTTGCTAAGTTGACTGGTGGGGATGTCATTATTCAGGAGTTTAAATGGGCTATGCCTGTCTTTGTGCCCTCTACAACAGAAAAGGTCCTAAACCTGAGGAGCCTTGAGAAAGACCACTAGCACTGAGTCAGAATCAGAAATGTGTATCCACTAGTTCTGTCAGAACATGACATACATTGTTTCAAACAACCTTTGTTCAGATTCCAGTCACATTTCGGCTGGCAGATATTTCCCACCTCCAACAACGTCTGGAACAATTAGGTGTAGAGTCACCAAAGTGTAAATTCCACGATACTGCCACAAACTTTTGCAGAAATTCCAGAACTTGAGGCTCATAAATCTGGCAGAGATGTATTACTTGCATTTCAAAAGGATGTGGGAAAAGCACTTGCTCAATCATCTGATCTTTCAGAGGCAGTTATCATTGCTATGCAGCAAATATTCTCAGAAAGTCTATACTTGATCATCAGTCACGGTTTGATGGCACATTTTCTGAGGCTTGTGTACAGAAATTCCCAAAAGCCTCCTCTCTCCGCTCCAGTTTGTAGGGATGGTTGAGCATGGGGGCTGACATCAAGTCACAGTTACGATTTGGAGCATCAAAGTCAGACCAGGCCATTGCACAGCTCATGCAGTCTCAACTGCTAATCCCATCACAAAGAGGGAGCAACAATTCAGACACTCCAAAGACAGAGAAACACCATTCCCAGCTCAGGGCACCTCAGTCTCATCAAAACCAGGAAGAGAAACCTGGTTGAAATGCTACATCAGTATGGCCTCAGTATCTCTTATGACAGAGTCCTGGAGGTCTTAGACTAGTTAGGATGAGATGCCACAGTTAGTTTATATCCCAGGAGGGTGGTCTGTCCCCAGTACTGCAAAAGGGTTGTTCACCACTGCAGTGATGGACAACATCGACCACAACCCATCTGCAACTACTGCCACTACCTCCTTCCATGGAACTAGCATCTCCATATTTCAGCACCCCACCAAGGAGAACACTGGACAGGAAAGACAGCAACTAAAGTTTGCACCTGAGAAAGTGAGGTCGGTGCCTGAATTGTTGGACACATTCACAAACATCTCACCAGCTTCCTTTCAAACAAAGAACCCTGGCCACCAAACACTGCAATACCAAAGCCACCCACAGATATCTTGGGGCCACAGCTTGCACTGGAGTATCAGTGGCTAGACAAGGTCATAGTCACCAAAATAGATGATGCAGTGAATCTGACGTGGTCAGCTCATCACGCTTCAATGAAGAGAAGCCCAGAATTTGAAGTAACCATAACTTCATTGCTTCCTCTCCTGCATGATCAGGCTCATTCTGTTGCTACGATCAAACACGTGATGCAGAAAGTGCAGGATGTCACTGATTTTCTGAACCCTGGCCAGATACCCATAATCACAGCTGATCAGCCAATCTATGCCGTAGCAAAGCAGGTGCAGTGGCAGTGGCCTGATCAGTATGGCGAAAGACAAGTATCTGTAATGTTTGGTGGTCTGTAAATTGAGATGGCAGCAATGACATCTCTGGTACTTTTCTCTTCATGGCAGTGGTTGGACAGGAGCTCTGGTGGAGGCAGGAGTTGCTTCATCTGGAACTGCAGAATCCTTCCTGTCAGCTGCAAGTGTAACCAGGACACGGCAGATGCACCTGGTTACAGCCTCTAGTTTGTACAAACTCCTGAGGACAGCATACACTGACTACTGTGCTGAGAAAGCAAACAACAATGAGCAGGCATTAGAGTTTGAGGAGTGGTGTGACCTTCGAAGACAGCAGGAGTCCACAGTTCCACTTCTGGCACATGGTGTTGTCTATGGAACTTGTGATATTCCTACTGATCAGGTCCTTCCGTGAGGCCAATTTTGTCCTCTATATCTGCCAGGCATTGCATGAGCTGATACCCTACTTCTTTTCAACAATAATACAAACTATGCTCGTTGGCTGCCTATTCACCTCAGGGACATGCTTACCTACTAGAGAGTTCACACCCAGAGTTGCACAAGGAGTTCAAGGCTGGCAACTTTGTGCACAAGACCAGTCGCCAGTTCTCAGCAATGGCTCTTGACCAAGCTCATGAGCAGACCAATGCCTTTATAAAGGCTGATGGCGGAGCCATTGGGCTGACTGAAGATCCGTCAGCACTCAGAAGATGGATGGTGGCTGGCCCAGAGATCATCCGCTTGGTGTCTGCATACTCAAACAGAGGTTCAAAGTAAGGGAGTCTAATGAGCAGACAACACACCATGAACAAACACCTCATGCGCAGAAGACATTCTTGGAGAGAGTCAGCAAGCTGTCATTGGCTTTGCAACACTTGGGGGTCCTTTTCAGGAAGAGCCAGGATCTGTATTCCATTGACAACAAAGACATTGCCCACCCCAGCTCAGCAGAACTTCTACAGACACACCTTGACAGAGGCAACAACTAAATTTCAGAAGTTTTCAGACTCTTTGGCAAACAATGCAGTCTCCTTCTATGAGCCGATAAAGAAGAACAGAACTGACTTCTTCAGGCAAGAAGCTGCTCCTGTAGAACAGTCAAAGCAGAAACTTCTGAAGGAGGATTGCCAGCTTTTCTCAAAGCTATTTATATCCTGTCAGAGCCGTGAATGTGATCTGCAGGAATTCTTCCAGCACGAGAATCAAACATTCCCAGCTTCCCTTAGTGAGGGTGGTAGGCTGTACACATGTCAGAAGTCTCAGCTGACCTCGGTCCTGGAGAGTCATGTTACACTAGAAGACAAAGAACCAAAGACTGATGTCCTCATTGTAGATGGATCAGCTTTGGTCCATGCCTTGCCACCAAAGAAAGGAAAGACCTTTGAGGGCTATGCACTTTGCGACTTCTTGCCTGTGATACAATCCTATAGCAGCAAGTACACATCATCACATCTTGTATTTGATGTATACAATACATCCAGCCTCAAAGCTGAGACCAGGCTCCAACGTGGTCAAGGAGGAAGGCGCAAGGTGACAGACAAGAACACAATTCCATCCAACTGGCGCAATTTCCTAAGACACGATGCCAACAAGACAGAGTTGTTCCAGTTCCTGGCAGACAAAGTTGCCCAGATGTCTGCCACAAATGTTGTCATTGCCACGAAAGGGTCTGCTGTCCTCAGCACTCATGAGGCTAGTCTTCAGGGACTGGAAAAGTGCTCTCATGAGGAAGCTGACACCCGCATCTTTCTCCATGCCAAATATGCCACAGAACATGGAGCCAAGACCATCACGGTTAAAGCAAATGACACAGATGTTCTTGTCGTTGCAGTCAGTGCTTTCTCCACTCTCCACAATCTAGGGCTAGAGAAGCTATGGGTGGCATTTGGCCAAGGCCAGAGCCTGCGCTGGATTGCTGTGCATGACCTGTGCAACTCTCTGGGCCAGGAGAAGGTGAATGGCATGCTCTTCTTCCATGCGTTCACAGGCTGTGATACAGTGTCAGCCTTCCGGAGCAAGGGCAAGAAGACCGCCTGGCAGACATGGAACATCTTTCCAGAGGCCTCCACTGTGTTCTCCAAACTGAGTCACTACCCTCTCAGAGTGGAAGAGAGTGACCTGAAGGTCCTGGAGAGGTTTGTCATACTTATGTATGAAAGATCCAGCACTGCTGGCACTGTGGATGAGGCTAGACTTGATATGTTTGCCAGAAAACAAAGGGCATATGAGGCCATTCCACCAACCAGGGAGCTCTCCTCCAACACACCAAGCGTGCTGCGTACCAGGCTGGTTGTGTGTGGGGCAGGCCACCAGTGTCAGCCACAGCCAGAGAACCCTGCTGAGTGGGGATGGCAAAAGTCTGGTGAAGCATGGCAAGTCCTCTGGACAACCAACTCGCCCTTAGCCAAGAGTTGCCAACAGCTTACCAAATGTGGATGCAAAGCAGGCTGTCAGGAAAGGTGCAAGTGCTACAAGCTGGGTCTTCCCTGCACAGCTCTGTGCACTTGCAAATGTGAAGTCTAGATAAATATTGCCCTCTCTTCAGTAGATAATCTAGCTTGAGCATCCAACGTGTCATGCTATGCCTACCTTCTTATCCTCGAATTTTTCAAAGGTGTAGGTTGAGAGACCTATACATAGATTGGTTGCGTTTAGTCCGTATTTCTCTTCTTTTCTTTTATGGTTACAGTCTTAGACACAATGTTGTATGTGACCATACCATTACTATTTCAGTTGAAAATAGCATATTAGTTAAACTGTCTGATCACATGAATATACCATTAAATAAAAACAGTTGGTCTCTATGTCTGCTAGCACTGTGGATAGAAAAAAAACTTTTATGGCAACCATTTTGTACGCCATCTTGGTTACAATTCATTTAGTAAGGTTTTCAATAAAATGTGTGGTATGGAACATTTTTATAACCTAAAAGTCGAGTTTAAAAAAAAAACTGGCATATTCCATCCAATAGATGCTCCCAAACCAGTGAATCTCAACATAGATGGCGGCCATTTTGAAAAATAGCCGCCATCTTGGATTTTCAGGTGGCCAGCGCCCTTTTCTAAGAGAGCGTAGTCTTAGGAATGTTTGTGCCAAATTTCATGCTTGTTTCACTATCTGAACGATTTTTACAGCAATCTGCTGCACTAATAAGAGGTGGCTGGAGGGGTGAGCCTCCGCCCCTTAGGTTTATTCAACAGTTTTGCCAAATTCATATTCTACATTGGCCCACGGTTCCAAACAATTTGAAACGCCTAGCCAATGGAGATGTCCAGAGTTAAAGAACAGAAGGGAGACTGCATAAACTAAGGACAGAAAAAGAACAAAAAGACAAACCTTCTTGCTAAGTTGATTTCTGTCTTCTTCTCAGTTGTTCGATATTAATCAACAATTGGGGCTTAATATTTATGAATAAAAAAGTCACGCCAAGTGACAAAAACAAAACCAAGTGTTTAAAATTACCAATCAGTGTTTTACGGTTCATAGATGGGCTGAATCGATTCTAAATACAGAACCTGAATTCGACACAAAACGTACAGCAAAGTCACTGAAATTGTTATTTCTTGATAGCCGGGTGGTCAAGTTCCACCTGTCTATCGTTGTTTTAAACCAGGCCAGGTTCAAGATAAATGGCGTTTTCTCATCGATTAGAATGCACCCTATCATCGATTACAAAGGCTGGGTGAAGTTATTCCTAACGTTTAGTGAATATATCAAGTTTATTTGGGCTTAATGTTTGTCAACATTTAATATCCCTAAAACATAGTGAACAAATTATTTGCAAAAATTAAAATGAGAAAGAAATGCACTGCCTCCTACCAACAGTAATTTGAGTGACTTTGGATTCATCACACACTTTGAGTAACGACGACCTTTTGTTGTTCAGGCCAGAAGAACAGATTTGAAACACTGAAGACAGAAAGGAAGAGCAGGACTTGAAAGTAAGTGATGGTGGAAAAAATAATATATATGACAGAGAGAATAGCATGAAGTGTAAGTATTTCCAGTATACTGCTGTACAAGACCATCCAAACTAACCTTTCATTTTCATTATTCAACCCCATGAGAACGAACCAAAAGCAACGACGATCCTGGAACTTTCCAAAGTGAAATATGCCCCAAAGGATTTATTTTTGAAAACATGATAAAAATGACACCTGTTGAGCTAATTGCATATTTTTTCGGGTATATCAAACTGCGAGATAAGAAAAGGATGGAAAGAGAGAGAAAATAGCAAAATTTATTGATACACATAAGTCAAACTAAAATGTCTTAAATAAGGACTAAGGTTGAAATCCTTTGGATACCCCACCTGGAATAAACGAGGTTGATGCGTCCTCAGGCCTAAAAAAAAAAAAAAAAAAAAGAGCACTAGGCTGGCAACCTCATCCCCTTTAAGAAGTAGCATCCAGCAATATCCTTTTGTTCAAACATCCTACAAAGGAAAGAAAATTGCTCTGAGTCATGAATACATGTAAAAATATATATACTATAACAATGTCTATATATATATAATAAATAATTGAATGTATGTTGTGTGTAAGACAGTGTGTGTGTGTGTGTGTGTTCTTTCCAAAAACTCTTGGCCTTCCCTCTCCTCCTTCAAACACTTCAATTCCACACCCACTTTCACTGGGAATCTCCTTCCATTCTTTCCATATGAAAACCATCTCAAATTACCTCGATTCAGTATTGGTTAGCCCACTTTCTCTTTTCTCATCCTATTCCTCTTCACATCAGGCTACCAACCTTGTCAGATGATCTTACTCTTGTGCTAACACAAAAATGAATGGTTGATTTCAATGGTTTCATTTTATTTTCTCTTACAAAACATCACATTTACTTCCAAAGTTCAGCTGGCTTCAAGGACATGACCAATTCTTATCCAAGCTTCCTTACAAGTAATTCCGTTGTTGTCATATTGAGGTGGCTGTATCCAGCACGGTCTCTGTTCCTCATAGCACCCTGCGAGCTCACACCCTGCTACCTTCCAAGTTGCGTCTACTGTCGCCCTTTCGCCTTGAACTCTGTTTTTACTCGCGTCTCTCTCTTAAAATGAAGACTGTGGTATGAGGGTTTTTCCCAACTTCGTTCATTTACGGCAAGAAAGCAAAAAAATTTTCACGATCAGTGTACTTAAATACAAATTGATTCAGTTTTGTTTCTGGCCCATCATATATCATTAATATTCATAAAGACAGAAAAAAACTTTCATTCATTAGCTAAAGACACCTATACTGATTATACACCACTTTACGAGTCGTCTTACACAAGGAAAAAAAACCTCCTTAATGTGGCGCCTGTTAGCATGTAACAGCCAAACTTAGGAGAGTTGGGAATATTTTTGGCTAAATTGAGTTCTTGCATAATTGGGACGTGAGAGGGAATCACTTTAACGAACGTGTGTGACTACAACTTTGCACTACTGAGGAAACTTTTTTGCTTCTTGGTGCAACTTCTGGGGTCAATATGAAAAAAAGAAACAGTAAACATTTAGTTGTTTACAAGCAGCTTGGAAACAATATACTTGACCCATAGCAACCAAACGGGTAAAGGCCTTCCAAAGTAAAACACGAACTACGCACATGGACAGAAACCAGTGAAAAACATTTTTTTAATTCAAGGAAAATCAACAGAACTATCCGTTTCAAATGTTTAAGAATGGAATAAAAATTTAGGCCAAAGACCAAGCGCTTGGACCTGTTTTGGTCACTCAGCGCTGAAGTGGAAACTATGAGTAGAAAGGTCTGACAGGTGTAGCAGGAGGAAAACCTCGCAGTTGCACTATGAAAAGATTGTTGGGAGGGTGGAAAGTAAGATGGAAGAAAGAGAATATGAATGGACGTACAGTAAAAGGAATGAAAGGGGTTGCAGCTAGGGGCTGAAGGGACGCTGCAAAGAACCTTAAGCAATGCCTACAGTGCACCAACCCCCTACGGGGATTTCAAATATTTATGACGAAAAAGAAACACAATTCAAATGATGTCCTACACAGACTTTACTGTCTCACGTTATCAAAACAAATAAAAATATTCATCAAAAAAGGAGTTCATCCTTTGAAAGTGATGAATCAGAAGGTAAAATCCATCCATTCCCACACATTTATTCCATGGAATGGGGTTGCCAGCATCTCAACCCTCTCTTTTCTCCACCTCCTACACGTACCTCACAGATCAGAGGGATATTCAGACTCAGAAACTGTTTCCCTCAGTCTAAGTGGCCATCCATTCGGCCATGGTATAACCATAAAGACAAATACATACACACACACCCACCCACAATAATAAGAAAGTGAGAAAGACAAAACACAAATACTGCCAAAAAAATTTTTAACACAATGCTTATATAAATAAATCTATTTTAAATAGAAATTAAGCTATAAAGAACTTGTAGAGCACCTAAACGAAGTGATATATACATACATTTCATACATACATACATACATACATACATACACACACACACACACACACACATATATATATATATATATATATATATATATATATATACATATATACACATATACATATATATATATATATATATATATATATATATATATATATATATATATATATATATATATTTATATAATGTGTATATGTGTTTTTTTAATCATTGTTCTTGGCAATCCTGCATCTATCCAAGTATTACAAGGTACGCTACCTCACAACCCAGGAAGCAACGCAATGAAATAAAACTTCTGGCGTAAAAAATAAAGAGAAAAAATGGGAGAAAATCACCGTCGCCGATCTCTGCCTCCCGACGAAGGAAGTCCAAATTGGCTTCGCATCCAGCGATCTGTAATAATGCCCTTAATACGAGAAGAGGAGGAGGAGAATGGATGGGATCGGAATTCAGATTCTGGGAGATGGACTGAGAAGGAGAGGAAGGATGGTTGGAGAAGGAGGGAACAATGGATGGATGGAGAGGGGGAAGAGGGGAAGGAGTTTGGGGCTATAGGGAAAAATATGGAAACCAACGTTGACATACGGGTTTTTAAACAGAAACATAATTTGGAAAACCACACACACACACATTATATATATATATATATATATATATATATATATATATATATATATATATATAAATAATCATGAAGCTGCAATGTCGTTTAATATCAATTCACGCTACTTCAAATATCCCCGATGGGAATTATCACCAAAGCGGAATTTTTAGGTGATAAATGGATCGGTATGCAGCAGTCTCGATCCTCGACACAGTACCTTTTCAACGAACAAAGACGGTCAAAAATTGAGCCATCAAGAGGTATAAGTTAATGCCGAATCTGCCGTATTTATTTACCCATTGAGAGTGGGGAAATTGTAATTAGCTTCGGTATTAACTTATACCTCTCTTGATGGCTTAGAGGTTTTGACCGTCGACTGGAGTCGTTGGAACGGCACTGTGTTGAGGATCGAACCATCTTATCACACTGATCCATTTATCACTTAAAAAAAATCAAAGTAGTAATGCCCTCGGGGATTTTCCTGAAGTAGCAAAATTGAATATTAAACGACATATTTTTGCTTCATGATTAACATAAATCACGGTGATAAAAAATTTCATATACATGTAATATATATATATATATATATATATATATATATATATATAAAGTAATTTATATATATATATATATATATATATATATATATATATATATATATATATATATATATATATATTATACACACCAGACATTTCTCATGTAAACTATAGGATATATTTATATATATATATATATATTTCTATATATATATATATTATATATATATATATAAGCTAATAATATACACACAAAGAAATAATTTCTAAAATCATATTATATTGCTTATGTCCTCTACAGTCCCACTTCTCACCTCAGGCAACACAAATGTTTCAAACAAAACAAAAGATCAGTACTCACTTCTTTCTTCTTAGATTCCAAATTATTACTCTTTCCACTTCCTCTAATAACTGCCACAGTCCAAAATTTTACAGAAAACAAGGTTCCTAACCTTTAATCTTGATACTATTTTTTTTAATAATAAGAGGGTTCTAAATATTCCTAGTGCTACGGGGATGATTTTTTTAGTTTCCAAATGAGATGGCGTCCCTCAGAGAGATGTTCATGGGATATTTCTAATGGCCTTTAAAAAGAAATGGCTTTTGTAATGTCTTTTCATGAATCCAATAATAAAAAATAGGTTCAAACATGATTCTTATTTGATGTTCCAATCCTTCAGAAAATATCTATGATAGAAAATGACTGAATGTACAAAACTACAGACAAATGTGTTTTTATCTCGCCAATTGCCTTCCGGCGAAAACAAAACTGAAAAGAAAAAAAGACAACACTGTTTCAACAATCCCACGTAATGAAAGGAGGCCTGGCACGTGGTGTTACAATTATCATTAACCTCTTCTAGAGTGGACTTGTCTACCTAACTAACGAGAGAATTGAATTAATATATAACTATCAAGCACCAGGTCATCCAGAGAGAGAGAGAGAGAGAGAGAGAGAGAGAGAGAGAGAGAGAGATATGAGAGAGAGAGAGAGAGAGATATATTACACCAAACATTGTTAAAATCAATTATATTGTTTATGTTCAACCTCAGGCAACACAAATGTTTCAAACAAAATCAGAAGATCAGTACTCACTTCTTTCCTCTTCAGATTTCAAATTATTACTCTTTCCACTTGACAGTCAAAAATTTTACAAAAACACCTAATCTTTAATCTTGATAAAATTAAGTTAGTTCCTAGTGCTACGAGGAGGCGGGATGATTTTTTTAGTTTCCAAATGAGATGGCGTCCCTTGGAGAGATGTTCATGGGATATTTCTAATGGCTTTAGAAAGAAAAGCATGAAATGAAAACTTCAAACATGACTAATGTTCCAAAAAAAGAGAAAATGACTGAATTACAAAACTACAGACAAATGGGTTTTTATCTCGGCAATTGCCTTCCGGCGAAAAAGAAAACTGAAAGAAAAAAAAGACAACACTGTTTCAACAATATAATAAAAACATGGCACGTGGTGTTATATATATCATTAACCTATAGAATGGACTTGTATAACTAACGAGAGAATTATATTATATATATAACTATCAAGCACCAGGTCATCCAGAGAGAGATATAGAGATATATAGAGAGAGAGAGAGAGAGAGAGAGAGGAGAGCTGGTTCAACCATGTATATATATTCATAATCTATTTACTTCAACTGACCTCATCAGTAAATTATAGCTGGTAGTTAGTCGACTATATTGAGTGGCGGCTGATATGCAAAAAGCTGAAAGCATGAGAATAAAAACTAAATACTATATAATAGGTGGTTACATATAGCCACCACATATATATATATATATATATAGATATATATATATATATATATATATATATATATATATATATATATATATATATATATATATATATATATATATATATATATATGAGAGAGGAGAGAGAGAGAAATTAACGCTATCTTCCTGGCTGTGTCCGCTTTCCTCCTCCTCTTCTGAGGAGTCTTAATTAGCTGGGCGCTGTCAGTTCTTCTCGCGAACGTCTTCAAAGCAACTCGAAATTAAACTCTTCCACATCTGATACAGAAACCGACTGTCTCGATTCCTAGAAATTGGAGATTTTAAAGGTAACAAAAATTCGGTATTAGGAACGATTTCTTTTGAATGTTCGCAAACTGATAAATACTTAAAAACCCCGTAAAATAAACTTCTAAAGAACTCCAAACGTAAATATTTCCATTAAGGTTTTTAAATTAACGATCAAAGGGAGGAGATCTACTTTGACTTCTTAGCGCTGTA
Source organism: Macrobrachium rosenbergii (assembly GCF_040412425.1). Classification (NCBI taxonomy): domain Eukaryota; kingdom Metazoa; phylum Arthropoda; class Malacostraca; order Decapoda; family Palaemonidae; genus Macrobrachium; species Macrobrachium rosenbergii. Next base: position 17,001,356 of record NC_089770.1, on the reverse strand, counting down.
GTAGCTTATCACAGAATAATTTACTTTTATTTTCCTTTAAATACAGCATTAAACCTGAAGTTTAGCATAACGTTGCTTTGCTCACATATATGACACAGATTTAGTTTGCATCTGAGATATATTTACATCATACATGCGAAATTCAATCATGAAATAAAACCAACAAAAATGATCAAACACTATTAAAAGTATGATTTTCATGACTTGGATACAAACGCGGATTTATTTTACATCTGAGATATATTTCCCTTACATATACGAAGCTCAGTCATGAAATAAAACAACAGAAATTACTGTCTGGATTGAAATGTCCTTGATAAAGCTATGATTTCCCATTTGAACTACGTGACCACACAGTTGACGAGTTCCCTCTAAAATTCCGTTCTTTTCATTTCACAAAATTTTACAATAATCGTCGTCTTCTCTTCTTAATACTGGCCTTACTGTTTTCCATTTCTCCGTGTCAATGGGATTAGAAAACTGAATCTAGCAGTTTACAATATTAGCCTTTTTCAACCAGTTGTAAGAAAAACTCTTGGCACAATCTCGACTCAAATGCATTTAAAGTGTACCAATCAGTGTATTTTTGGGATCAAGCTGTTCAATCTTATTTAATATTCTATCCAATATCATTAGTAAATATACTTCCAAAAATATACTTTCAAAGTATTAGCATCTGAAAACAAACGTGGGGGTCACCTCGACTTTGAATGAGATAAATAAACGATATTTATCTAAACTGCATTTTTATATCTTCTAAGCTAATTACCATATGAACCTGAGACGGAGGAAAAATAAATTCCAATACTGTATTAAAGCTGAAAAAAATAAATGGCTTCAAAATTGCACTGAAGTTGGAGAATATTTTATTTAAATGAAACGCATGTCAATTCGTATTTAGAAATTTTGTATAAACTGATATTACATATTACAAGGACTGATAAAGGTTAAGGCGTAATAATAACAATTAATAATACGGAATAAAAAATAAAATGGGAAAGCGAATGTGACGACTTTTGAAAATCGTCCTCATGACAACCCTTTAACAAAGACCTTAAGAGCACAAGCAAAATTTCAGACCTCAAAATGCAAAAGAAGAATGGCATTACATACATGCAAATG
>NC_089770.1:16942734-16997734 GCF_040412425.1 Macrobrachium rosenbergii | reverse complement strand
TTAATGTAACTAATCGTTTCCTTCTCCAGTCGGCGAACGATGACGTCACAGATCCTGAATTTTGGATGAACTTTTGATTATTTTGATTATGAGACTGTCATTTCCAAGACTCCTTTGATTTTTTTGACTGCCCTTTCTCCGTTCCTTAACATTTATTTAAATTACGCCTTCGTCTTGGAAGGAAGAGACTGGTATATATGTATATATCTTAGTATAATGGACAGTTTAAGGTAATTTTTTTGTTTCGGAGCTCCTTCCTCCTTTGTCTGAGAACTCAATTTCTGAAGAATTCCAGTCCCAAGAAGACTTTGTTTGTATTTAAGAACTGCTGATCCAAAGCCAGACAGACAATCTGAAGGAAGAAATATGCTGTCTGTATATATATATTGAAAGGCATTTGAAATTTGGATAAACCTGAAGAGAGAAAAATAGAGTTGATGGATATATGTCTCAAGCAGAAGGAAGGAAGAGCAAGACGGAAGAGGACTCATGCCCTCAGAAGGACGATCTCCAGTCTTGGAACTGATGAGGTAAACTATATATATATACCTAAAAGATATATAGGTATATCCAATATGGGAGAAGATAATGAACAGAATGCAGATTGCAGGTCACAAAACAAGTGGATCCCAGGATACAGAGACACACATCTTTCAAAGGAGGTGGAGGAACTTGGAGCCAAAGTTGAACAAACCTTCAGTAAATTTTTCGCATTCATAAATTATAAATTTGATTTTCTCAGTTTTTATATAAACCCAGGATTTCGGTAGATTTTTTCAAGGCCATGGGTTCAGCTGAATACCAAATGTCACATGAATAAAATCACTGTGGATCGAGTCTCATCTTCAAGATGAAGAAGAACTGGAAGAAGAAGAAGATGAGAAGAAGAAGAAGAAGAAGAAGAAGAAGAAGAAGAAGAACCTAACCACAGATCCTTACTTCCTTCAAGAACAAGAAGTACATTATCTGAACAACCTCCTGACGATGACCTGATGAAGACTTCCTTTTTTTATCCAGGGACACCTTTCTAGATTTTGGTTGACGGCTTCTTCAGTCTCTGCCTTCGTCTCTCCCTGCGAGTCCTCCATTTTCGCTCTTCCCTTCCTCTTCCTCTCATTTCTCAAAGAGATTCCTGGATTCTTCAATCAAGTCTAGGCGGAAACCTCTCAGGAAGAATCAATGAAGGAAGGAAGGACTGAGCAGGCTCACAAGAGTCAACTCGAAGAGGACTGAAAAAACCAGTGGCTTTTTCTTCAAACTGAGGATAGCAGAGGTTCGAGGCTTAGCAGTAAGCCAAGAGAGCTTTGTTCCAGTCGGCAAGGAACTCTCCCGGAAGAGGCTGAAGATTCCTTGTCATTGTTTGGCTGATTTTGGTTGACTCTCTTTGCAAGCGCTGAAGAGAGGTTTTCTCTTGAAGGAAGAGGAAGGACTGGACAGAAACACGGAAAAAGAAGCCTCTTGTCAATGGAAGAACTCTCTCGCTGGAGAACGCCTTGTTGAAGGAGGCCCTCGAAAGGGAGAGGAGAGAACGCCAAGAAGAGAAGAAGGAGCTCCTCTTGGCCCAAGAAGATTTGGAAGCAGCTCAAGTGGGGAACTCTGCGGCTGGATCGAGCCAGATAGACAATCTGAAGGAAGAAATTGCCGGTCTGTACGAAGAGAGTTGAAAGGCTTTTCAAATTTGAGGAAAAACCTGAGGAGAGAAAACAGAGTTGATGGATCCCCTGTCTCAAGCAGCAGGAAGGAAGAGCAAGACAGAAGAGGACTCATGCCCTCAGAGGACGATTTCAAGAGGAGGACAACGGCCAGTCTTGGAACTGATGAGGCGAGTGGGGCCTCCCGAGGAATCTGTTGACCTAACAGACGAGGTCAGCTCAATGTGGGAGAAGAGCCTGAACAGAATGCAGATTGCAGGTCACAAAACAAGTGAGTCACAAGACAAGAAACCCTGGCTGGCAAGATGACCATCTTGATGGTAGGCAGAGGAAAACACACTCTGGGAAGAATTGATTAGCTGGTTTCCCCACCCCGGCAGGGCAACATGAACTCCCCAGAGGTCAACGACTCTCCAGCAAGCTTCAAGAGTCAACTCGTCAGGCGGAGGAACTCTCACTGGCTAGAGTCAACAGCTGCTCGGAGGCGGAAGGCATAAAAGCCCTCAGGAAGAGAGCTGACGGCTGTTCAGTCGGCAGTCGAACTCTCCCAGCGAGAGTCAGTGGCTGGCAAGATTGCCCCATCTTGTCAGGCAGAAGAACTTTCTCTGGGAGAGTCAACGGCTGTTTAGCGGGCAGGCGGACAAGCTCTCAGGGCAACGCCAACATCTGGAGAGGTCCCTACCACTCCAGCAGGCTCACAAGAGTCAACTCGTCAGGCGGAGGAACTCTCACTGGCTAGAGTCAACAGCTGCTTGGAGGCGGGAGGCATAGGAGCCCTCAGGAAGAGAGCTGACGGCTGTTCAGTCGGCAGTCGAACTCTCCCGGCGAGAGTCAGCTGCTGGCAAGATTGCCCCATCTTGTCAGGCAGAAGACCTTTCTCTGGGAGAGTCAACGGCTGTTTAGCGGGCAGGCGGACGAGCTCTCAGGGCAAGCGCCAACATCTGGAGAGGCCCCTACCACTCCAGCAGGCTCACAAGAGTCAACTCATCAGGTGGAGGAACTCTCACTGGCTAGAATCAACAGCTGCTTGGAGGCGGGAGGCATAGGAGCCCTCGGGAAGAGAGCTGACGGCTGTTCAGTCGGCAGTCGAACTCTCCCGGCGAGAGTCAGCGGCTGGCAAGATTGCCCCATCTTGTCAGGCAGAAGAACTTTCTCTGGGAGAGTCAACGGCTGTTTAGCGGGCAGGCGGACAAGCTCTCAGGGCAAGCGTCAACGCCTGGAGAGGTCCCTACCTCTCCAGCAGGCTCACAAGAGTCAACTCGTCAGGCGGAGGAACTCTCACTGGCTAGAGTCAACAGCTGCTTGGAGGCGGGAGGCATAGGAGCCCTCGGGAAGAGAGCTGACGGCTGTTCAGTCGGCAGACGAACTCTCCCGGCGAGAGTCAGTGGCTGGCAAGATGGGCAAGAACTGCCCCTGGCAAGATTCTTGTCAGGCAGAAGAACTTTCTCTGGGAGAGTCAATGGCTGTTTAGCGGGCAGGCGGACGAGCTCTCAGGGCAAGCGCCAACATCTGGAAAGGCCCCTACCACTCCAGCAGGCTCACAAGAGTCAACTCGTCAGGCGGAGGAACTCTCACTGGCTAGAATCAACAGCTGCTCAGAGGCGGGAGGCGTAGGAGCCCTCAGGAAGAGAGCTGACGGCTGTTCAGTCGGCAGTCGAACTCTCCCGGCGAGAGTCAGCAGCTGGCAAGATTGCCCCATCTTGTCAGGCAGAAGAACTTTCTCTGGGAGAGTCAACGGCTGTTTAGCGGGCAGGCGGACAAGCTCTCAGGGCAAGCGTCAACGTCTGGAAAGGTCCCTACCACTCCAGCAGGCTCACAAGAGTCAACTCGTCAGGCGGAGGAACTCTCACTGGCTAGAGTCAACAGCTGCTTGGAGGCGGGAGGCATAGGAGCCCTCAGGAAGAGAGCTGACGGCTGTTCAGTCGGCAGACGAACTCTCCCGGCGAGAGTCAGTGGCTGGCAAGATTCTCTTGTCAGGCAGAGGAACTTTCTCTGCCTGGAGAGACTCAACAGCTTCCAGAGGCAGGGTCAACACTGTTTAGGGGCAGGCGGACAAGCTCTCAGGGCAAGCATCAACGCCTGGAGAGGTCCCTACCTCTCCAGCAGGCTCTGTTAGAGTCAACTCAAAGTCAGGCGGAGGAACTCTCACTGGCTGAGTCAACAGCTGCTTGGGTTGGCGGGAGGCACTCAGCCCCTCAGGAAGAGAACTGATGGCTGTTCTTCTAATGGCAGACTCTGAACTCTCCCGGCAGAGTCAAGATTCTCTTGGCAGATTTCTCTGCCTGGCAAGATCTTGTCAGGCAGATGAACTTTCTCTGGTAGAGTCAACGGCTGAATAATCTAGCAGACTGGCTGTCTCAGAAAGAAGCGAACTCTGGATTCCCTCCACTCCAGCAGGCTCACAAGAGGAGAACTCTTCTAAAGAAGAACTCTCAATGGCAAATAGTCAGATATCTAGATCTATTCTTGCAGATGGCCCTCTGGTAATTCTGTTGGAATAATCAGAAGACTGGCTGTGCAGAAAGAAGGAACTCAATTCCTGGCAAGATGCTATGTCCCTTGATGGAGAATCTTCTAATAGAAGATCTCTGTCAAAGCGGGCAAAAGTCAGATATCTAGATCTATTCTTGCAATGTCTCCCTCTGGTAATTCTGTTGGAATAATCAGAAGACTGGCTGTGCAGAAAGAAGGAACTCAATTCCTTCAAGTATGCTATGTCCCTTGATGGAGAATCTTCTAATAGAAGATCTCTGTCAAAAGGGCAAATAGTCAGATATCTAGAACTATTCTTGCAGATGTCTCCTCTGGTAATTCTGTTGGAATAATCTAGAAGACTGGCTGTGCAGAAAGAAGGAACTCACTTCCTTCAAGTATGCTAACTCCCTTGATGGAGAATCTTCTAATAGAAGATCTCTGTCAAAGAACAAATAGTCAGATATCTAGATCTATTCTTGCAGATGTCTCCCTCTGGTAAAACTGTTGGGATAATCTAGAAGACTGGCTGTGCAGAAAGAAGGAACTCAGTTCCTTCCTCTATGCTATGTCCCTTTGATGGAGAATCTTCTAATAGAAGATCTCTGTCAAAGCGGGCAAATAGTCAGATATCTAGATCTATTCTTGCAGATGTCTTCCCTCTGGTAATTCTGTTGGAATAATCTAGAAGACTGGCTGTGCAGAAAGAAGGAACTCATTTCCTTCAAGTATGCTATGTCCCTTGATGGAGAATCTTCTAATAGAAGATCTCTGTCAAAGCGGGCAAATAGTCAGATATCTAGATCTATTCTTGCAGATGTCTCCCCTCTGGTAATTCTGTTGGAATAATCTAGAAGACTGGCTGTGCAGAAAGAACTCATTTCCTTCAAGTATGCTATGTCCCTTGATGGAGAATCTTCTAATAGAAGATCTCTGTCAAAGCGGGCAAATAGTCAGATATCTAGATCTATTCTTGCAGATGTCTCCCCTCTGGTAATTCTGTTGGAATAATCTAGAAGACTGGCTGTGCAGAAAGAAGGAACTCATTTCCTTCAAGTATGCTATTCCCTTGATGGAGAATTTTCTAATAGAAGATCTCTGTCAAAGCGGGCAAATAGTCAGATATCTAGATCTACGTCTTGCAGATGTCTCCCACTCTGGTAATTCTGTTGGAATAATCTAGAAGACTGGCTGTGCAGAAAGAAGGAACTCACTTCCTTCAGTATGCTATGTCCCTTGATGGAGAATCTTCTAATAGAAGATCTCTGTCAAAGCGGGCAAATAGTCAGATATCTAGATCTATTCTTGCAGATGTCTCCCGTCTGGTAATTCTGTTGGAATAATCTAGAAGACTGGCTGTGCAGAAAGAAGGAACTGAGTATGCTATGTCCCTTGACGAAGACTCTTCTTCGAGAAGATCTCTGTCAAAGCGGGCAAATAGTCAGATATCTGGATCTATTCTTGCAGATGTCTTCCCTCTGGTAATTCTGTTGGAATAATCTAGAAGACTGGCTGTGCAGAAAGAAGGAACTCATTTCCTTCAAGTATGCTATGTCCCTTGATGGAGAATCTTCTAATAGAAGATCTCTGTCAAAGCGGGCAAATAGTCAGATATCTAGATCTATTCTTGCAGATGTCTTCCCTCTGGTAATTCTGTTGGAATAATCTAGAAGACTGGCTGTGCAGAAAGAAGGAACTCACTTCCTTCAAGTATGCTATGTCCCTTGATGGAGAATCTTCTAATAGAAGATCTCTGTCAAAGCGGGCAAACAGTCAGATATCTAGATCTATTCTTGCAGATGTCTCCCCTCTGGTAATTCTGTTGGAATAATCTAGAAGACTGGCTGTGCAGAAAGAAGGAACTCACTTCCTTCAAGTATGCTATGTCCCTTGATGGAGAATCTTCTAATAGAAGATCTCTGTCAAAGCGGGCAAATAGTCAGATATCTAGATCTATTCTTGCAGATGTCTCCCCTCTGGTAATTCTGTTGGAATAATCTAGAAGACTGGCTGTGCAGAAAGAAGGAACTCAGTTCCTTCAAGTATGCTATGTCCCTTGATGGAGAATCTTCTAATAGAAGATCTCTGTCAAAGCGGGCAAATAGTCAGATATCTAGATCTATTCTTGCAGATGTCTTCCTTCTGTTAATTCTGTTGGAATAATCTAGAAGACTGGCTGTGCAGAAAGAAGGAACTCATTTCCTTCAAGTATGCTATGTCCCTTGATGGAGAATCTTCTAATAGAAGATCTCTGTCAAAGCGGGCAAATAGTCAGATATCTAGATCTATTCTTGCAGATGTCTTCCTTCTGGTAATTCTGTTGGAATAATCTAGAAGACTGGCTGTGCAGAAAGAAGAACTCAGTTCCTTCAAGTATGCTATGTCCCTTGATGGAGAAGACTTCTAATAGATGATCTCTGTCAGAGCGGGCAAATAGTCAGATATCTAGATCTATCCTTGCAGATGTCTTCCCTCTGGTAATTCTGTTGGAATAATCTAGAAGACTGGCTGGTCTGAAAGAAGGAACTTAGTTCCTGCAAGTAGGGTGTGGTTTAGGCTATATACAGGGTCGTGGCCAAAATAATCATTCAAAGAGGGTACAAGGTTCTTGATCGCTAACGATTCAAGAATATGGAGGTGTTGTTTGTGTTGGCTGGTTAGGATAATCTTAAACTCATCATAGTTTATTTTACTTTTGCACAGTTTCATATGATTTCTAATACTTGATGAGTCAGGATTGGACAACTTGCACCCAGGGCGAAAGCTAACGCCAACATGTAGCATCACATCTGACTTTAAGCAGTTAGCGTGTGTTTCTCACGTATGTCTGACAATGGCATTGGCAGTAACTGGATAAATAGACAACACTGGACTCCGTTAAAGGGCCAGTTTTTCTTTGTGACAAAACACCGCCAATACTTCTTGGGTTCTTCAATATGAGCTGCACGTCAACTGCAGGATAACAATCCGTTAGAATCCTTTTCAGATTTTGTAGGAAAGAGATGTCATGTGTGAATGGAAAACTTATATATATGTTAATTTATGTGCTAAGTGTGTGGCAGCAGGAGGGTGAAAGGACTTATCCAATGTTTTCTTAACATATTTTAAAAATATGTTAAGATTCCAATCGGATGTACAATCACTCAAAAAAGTTTTGCAACATACTTCAAAAGTTTTCGGACAACAGCTTATAATAGCACATCTTTTATTTGGAATCAGCTATAAGCCTCTTCTGAACACTATAGTAGTGGGTCCCCAAATTACCTGCAGTTTCCCCTTGAAACAGTTTTTTCTGGCTGCTTACTTTGTCATATTATTATCCAACTTTTATTATGTCAACTAATTACTTCAGAGGTCATTGCTGTTCTTATATTTTAACTTTTCATCTCCAACTGGGCCATCACTTCTTGCTTTTGCATCTCCTTCATATGTGTTTGAATTTCTAGACACGTGGCCTCCTGTTATGGCCTTGAACTATTAGTCTTATTAACATCAACAAATAGCCGACTTTTGTTTGATTTCTTCACATTATTGTTAATCAAATTTTTGGTTTGACTAATCCCTATTCAGTCAACTAGTGAAACTTAAGCCACTGTTTACCTCAACTAGACTAACTTGTTTCAACGTCTGGATTTTTTGTCCCAATTGGCAGGCTCCTATATAAACTTCAGGCGGAGGAATTCTCACCTACAAACAACACACATTGCTCGGAAACATATATATATAAGAGAGCTATATATCTTATATATATTTGGATATATATATATTATCATATCAATATGATCCAGGCAGACACTCTGTGTTTTGTCAAAAAATTTAGCTTTCCTTGCTCTTAGGCAATCATTTTGACCCTCTTATGAAGTTAAGAGTCAAATAACCTACTTTTGTATTTCTTATTATCTAGAGTTTCTAAAAATTAAAATTAGCAAGGAGTTCAACATTAATTTAGTTAATGCTAAAAGAGAGCCAGATGTGAAGGACCTGACTACCATGCTCATCAGTGGAGAATGTCTGGCCTCATCAGATTTTGATCAGACTTAGAGAACTTCATGGGAGGGTCAACAACTGGATAATATTATAACGCAATTCTCAGCCTCTATTCTTTGTGTTTCCTGATATCTCCAGCAAAACGTTGCAGGATGTAAATAAAAACAATATTTGGTCTCATCCCTCTACTGGCTATGGTTTGACAGCTGCTTGAAGGTTTGAGGCATAATGCCCTCTCAAGAGAGCTGACTTGGCTGTTCAGTCGGCAGACGAACTCTTCAGTGATCATCCGATGATGATCCTAATGTTTGAACATTCTCCTGTTTTTGAATTTATCTGCCTGGCAAGTTTCTCTTGTCAGTTTTATTCCTTATCTATGGTTGAGTTTATTTTAGCGGGCACAATCTCTCAGGGACCTCCTCGTTAACTTCTGGATGATTGTCCCTACCACTCCAGCAGGCTCACAAGAGTCAACTCAGTCAGGAGGAGGAACTTTCACTGGCTGTTTCAACAGCTGCTACGGAGGTTGACCATTTTTTCTTTTTCAAGAATAGCTTGACGGCTGTTCAGTCGGTTATTGAACTTCCCATTGAGATTATTGGCAATATTATTTTATCTAGTCAGGTTTTTATCTGGATTCAGAAATATAGTTTCTGACTTTGACTCTTTTGACCAAGCTCTGAGGGCAAGCAAAATGTTTTGGAGAGCTCCCTAATATGAGCAAGCTCACCATTCTTTTTGTAGGCGGAGAACTCTCACTGATTAATCAAAGCTGCTTGGAGGAGGGAGGCATTTCCTTGAGCCCCTCAAAAGAACAAATTAGTGCTGAACGAAAACTTCTGGAACATGTTGCAGAAACATTTTTGAGTGACTGTACAATAAGTGGCATGGCCCTGTGGAGGAGAGTGGACTGGCATGGCAAGATTCCCATATAAAAACAGAGGAACTCTCTGGGAAGAGTCAACGGCTGTTTAGCGGGCAGGCACAAGCTCTCAGGGCAATATCAATGCCTGGAGTTTGACCTCCTCTCCAGCAGGCTCACAAGAGTCAACCTCAGGCGGAGGAACTCTCACTGGCTTTCAATAGCTGACTTCCTATGGCATTGGAGCCCTCAGGTTTGAGAGCCGATAGTGTTCCCATTGTTTGACCTCCTATTGTTTGACCTCTCCCGGACCCCGAGAGTCAGACCTCTGGCAAGACCTCCTCTTGACCTCCTATAGTTTGACTTTCTGCCTGGTTTGACCTCTTATGTTTTGACCAGAGTTTGACCTATAGGAGACTTCCTATGGTTTGACCCGATTGTTTGACCTCCAGGCGTTTGAGCTCTCAGGCAAGCGTCAACGTTTGGATGGGTCCCTACCACTCCAGCAGGCTCACAAGAGTCAAATCATCAGGCGGAGACTTCTCAATGGCTAGAGTCAACAGCTGCTCAGAGGCGGGAGGCATATTTTTGGAAGAGAGCTGACGGCTGTTGTTTGACAGACGGTTTGACTCTCCCGAGATTCAATGGCTGGCAAGATTTGACCCCATCTTGTCAGGCAGAGGAACTTTCCTGAGAGAGTCAACGGCTGTTTAGCAGGCAGGCTGACGAGCTCTCAGGTCAATGCCTGGAGAATTTGACCTACCTCTCAGCAGGCTTGACCACCTCTTTGTTTGACTCCTCATGGCTGAGTCAACACCTCCTATAATTTGACTCCCTCATTGTTTGACCTCTGTCAGTCGGCTGTCTCACCTGTATTGTTTGAAGATTCTATTGTTTGACCTTTCCTGCCTGGCAAGACTTCCTATTGTTTGACAGAGGAAGTTTGAGAGTCAACAGCTGCTTACTTCCAGGTTTGACAAGCTATTGTTTGACCTCAATGTTTGAGAGCCTATTGTTTGAGCCTATGGCTTGAAGAGTTTGACCGTCCTTGTTTGAACTCTCCTTAAGTCCTATTAGTGACTTGGCAAGGTTTGACTTCCTCAGGGAGAGCTGACCTCCTATCAGTCGTTTGACGAACTCTTGTTTGACTTCCTGGGCAAGATTCTATTGTTTGACAGCCAGAGGAACTTCCTCTGGTAGAGTCAACGACTGTTTAGCGGGCAGGCGGACGAGCTCTCAGGGCAAGCGTCAACGTCTGGATAGGTCCCTTCCAGCAGGCTCACAAGTTCAACTCATCAGGCGGAGGAATTCTCATGGCTTGACTCAACAGCTGCTCAGACCTCGGGGGCATAGGAGCCTCCTAAGAGAGCTGACGGCTGTTCAGTCGGCAGACGAACTCTCCTATGCGTTTCAACGGCTGGCAAGATTTCCCCATCTTGTCAGGCAGAGGAACTCATCTGGGAGAGATGGTTTGACTTCCTATGTTTGCGGGCAGGGTTTGACTCTCAGGGCAAGCATCAATGCCTGGAGACCTCCCTATGGTTTGCAGGCTCACAAGAGTCAACTTGTCCTCCGGAGGAACTCTCACTGGCTAGAGTCAACAGCTGCTTTGAGGCGGGAGGCATAGGAGCCCTCAGGAAGAGAGCCGACGGCTGTTCAGTCGGACAGACGAACTCTCCCGGGTTTGAGTCAGTGGCTGGCAAGATTCTCTTGAGGCAGAGGAACTTTGGCAAGTTTGACTTGCAGCCAGAGGAACTTTGACCTGGGAGAGTCAACTTCTGTTTGAGCTCAGGCTTGACAAGCTCTCAGGGCAAGCATCAACGCCTGGAGAGGTCCCTACCTCTCCAGCAGGCTCACAAGAGTCAACTCGTCATGGTTTGACCTCCTGGGAGGAACTCTCACTGGCTAGAGTCAACAACTGCTTGGAGGCGGGAGGCATAGGAGCCCCTCCTAGAAGAAAGCTGACCTGGCTGTTCAGTCGGGCTGACAAGAACTTGTCCCCCCAGGTTTGAGTTTTGCCTGGCAAGATTCTCTTGTCAGGCAGAGGAACTTTCTCTGGTAGAGTCAACGGCTGTTTAGCGGGCAGGCGGACGAGCTCTCAGGGCAAGCGTCAACGTCTGGATAGGTCCCTACCACTCCAGCAGGCTCACAAGAGTCAACTCATCAGGAGGAGGAATTCTCACTGGCTAGAGTCAACAGCTGCTCAGAGGCGGGAGGCATAGGAGCCCTCGGGAAGAGAGCTGACGGCTGTTCAGTCGGCAGACGAACTCTCCCGGCGAGAGTCAACGGCTGGCAAGATTTCCCCATCTTGTCAGGCTGAGGAACTTTCTCTGGGAGAGTTAATGGCTGTTTAGCGGGTAGGCGGACAAGCTCTCAGGGCAAGCGTCAACGCCTGGAGAGGTCCCTACCTCTCCAGCAGGCCCACAAGAGTCAACACGTCAGGCGGAGGAACTCTCACTGGCTAGAGTCAACAGCTGCTTGGAGGCGGGAGGCATAGGAGCCCTCGGGAAGAAGAGCTGACGGCTGTTCAGTCGGTAGCAGATGAATCTCCGGCGACTCTTAGCCAGCGGCTGGCAAGTTTCCCATCTTGTCAGGCAGAGGAACTTTCTCTGGGAGAGTCAACGGCTGTTTAGCGGGCAGGCGGACGAGCTCTCAGGGCAAGCATCAATGCCTGGAGAGGTCCCTACCTCTCCAGCAGGCTCACAAGAGTCAACTCGTCAGGCGGAGGAACTCTCACTGGCTAGAGTCAACAGCTGCTTGGAGGCAGGAGGCATAATAGCCCTCAGGAAGAGAGCTGACGTCTGTTCAGTCGGGATGTGAACTCTCCACGGAGAGTCAACGGCTGGCAAGATTTCCCCATCTTGTCAGGCAGAGGAACTTTGAGAGTCAATGGCTGTTTAGGCAAGCGGACAAGATCTCTCAGGCAGACAACATCCGGGAGGCCCTACTTGATTCATTTCAGGCAGAAGAGTTAACTTCCTCTGGCAGAGTTTTTATGGCTAGAGTCAACTGTTTAGCGGGCAGGCATACAGCTCTCGGGAAGAAATCATGGCTGTTCAACGTCTGGCATGGTCCCTACCTCTCCAGCAGGCTCAATGGATGGCAAGATTCTCTTGTCAGGCAAAGGATGGAGGGAGATTCAACGGCTTAATTTAATTCCTGGACAAGCCTCAGTCAACAGCAACGTCTGAGGCGGTCCCAACACTCCAGCCCCTCAGGAAGTCATACTTGCGTCAGGTGGAGGAACTTCACTGGCTAGAGTCAGCATGCTCTCCCGGAGAAAGGCAGTGGCCCCTGGGGCAGATTCTGGTTGTTCAGTCAGCAGAGCTTTCTCTGCCTGCATGGCAAGATCTCTTGTCAGCCAGAGGAACTTTCTCTGGGAGAGTCAATGGCTGTTTAGCAGGCAGGCAGGCGGACATGCTCTCATGGTGGTTGCCGCTGCTAGCCCCGGGAGCATCATGCATTGCTCACGGTGGCTACTACTTTCCCCTGGGGCATCAAATGTCTGGTCCTGAAGTGTCCATGCCCGGAACAGCGAACAAGATTATTCCCATGTAAGGAACAATGAACCCAATAATCTTCTCGTAAAGAATAGCAAACCCAGCTGGGAGTGCGTTCGCTGATCTTGACACGATCCAGAATTTGAAAAATTTTGGTTCTCGTATGAGTTTCATATTGATTTTATTCCATCATATATCATAAAGAAACATCTGATTTCAATCAGCCTATAAGTACACCTGTCAACGATCCTCCTCCCACAGTTTCGTAGCAACTTAATGACAGGTAGCTAAGGTATTTGGTTTTTATATGTAATTTCTTTTGTTTTTATGTAATTTCTTTAGGTTTTCTGTAATTTGTTTAGTTTTTAGGTAATTTCTTTAGTTTTTATGTAATTCCTTTAGTTTTTGTGTAGTTTCTTTGGTTTTTATTAATTTATTTAGTATATATGTCATTTCTTTAGTTTTTATATTATTTCTTTAGTTTTTATGTTATTTCTTTAGTATTTATGTAATTTCTTTAGTTTTATGTCATTTCTTTAGTTTTTATATTATTTCTTTAGTTTTTGTTATATCTTTAGTATTAATGTAATTTCTTTGGTTTTTATGTAGTTTCTTTTTGTACCGGCAGATACTACATTCGTTCATTGTGTTAAAATAAGTTAAGTATACCTTAGTTTAACCAGACCACTGAGCTGATTAACAGCTCTCCTAGGGCTGGCCCGAAGGATTAGACTTATTTTACGTGGCTAAGAACAACGGGACCTACAGCTTTTTGTGGAATCTGAACCACATTTTGTCAAAGTCGAAAATGAATTTCTATCACCAGAAATAAATTCCTCTAACTCTTCATCAGCCGGCTGGGGAATTGAACTCCGGCCCATCGAGTGACAGTCCGCAGCTCTACCGACTCACCCAACGAAGAGCTTGTTCATTGCATTGAAATCTCTATCTATACTAACTGTATTTCATATGGGTTAATTTAATTGCTGATATTTTCATAACTCCCTTTTTTCAGTTTACATAACCTATTGTGGTGGTGTAATGTAACACTTGTCATTATGTTCAAAGTGAATAGCCAGGGAAACTAGACAAAATGCACCATTGCCTCAATGCACCATTAGCCTAGACAGAATGCACCACCAGCCTGGTCTAAATGCACCAGCCACTTAGTCTGAATGCACCATTTTGTCAATAGTCTGAATGCACCATTTTGTCAATAGTCCGAATGCACCATTTTGTCAATAGTCTGAATGCACCATGCAATAGTCTGAATAAATTTTGTCAATAGTCTGAATGCACCAATTTGTAAATTTGAATGCACCATTTTGTCAATAGTCTGAATGCACCATTTTGTCAATAGTCTGAATGCACCATTTTGTCAATAGTCTGAATGCACCATTTTGTCAATAGTCTGAATGCACCATTTTGTCAATAGTCTGAATGCACCAATTTGTAAATAGTCTGAATGCACCATTTTGTCAATAGTCTGAATGCACCATTTTGTCAATAGTCTGAATGCACCATTTTGTCAATAGTCCAAATGCACCAATCTATAAATAGTCTGAATGCACCAATTTGTAAATAGTCTGAATGCACCATTTTGTAAATAGTCTGAATGCACCATTTTGTAAATAGTCTGAATGCACCAATTTGTAAATAGTCTGAATGCACCAATTTGTAAATAGTCTGAATGCTCCATTTTGTAAATAGTCTGAATGCACCAATTTGTAAATAGTCTGAATGCACCATTTCAGTGTCGTTTCTAGCTATAGGCGGACTAGGCGATTGCCTAAGGCCCCCTAGCCAATGGGGGGGGCCCCTGGGTACCTTGGAAAATTTAAATTTCCCAAGCCACTCAGGGACCACCGATTCCCTTTAAAAATTTTTAATTTTCAAATTTAAAATTTGAAAGATTTTATCATGTGCACCTTATATTACTGTATATTTATATACATATGACAATTTTCATTTATCAGCATTTGTGTAATTAATTGCAATTGTTGACACTACAGATTTCTGTGCTATATAATTACTTAGACCTATCATTCCCGCTAAGGGACCCTAAACCCTATATTTTGGGTAAAAATGGTAGTCAAACCAAAATCTATATAAGCAACCCATAGTATACTATAGACATTGTAAGTTCAGTTTCGGTGGGTTTTAGCGCGTTTGCGCGCGCATATTTAAATACCCTCCATTTAAATGCCACGTGGTCGTTCTTGACTTCTGTCAAAACATTACAAATCGCAATTTCTCATTTTTTTCGTGGTTTCTTGCGATGTTTACGTTTCTCGGATAGATAAACGTTTGTCCTCGAGTCATTTCATACCAAAGGCGGGTAGTTGGCAAGCAACTACTTTGTATCGCACGTCGTTTCATAATGTCTCCATGAGAGTTTGTTGACATTTAGTCTGAGGTACCATGAATGACTGAATTCAAGGATTTTATTATATTTCTTCGTTTTTCCATCTAATATTACTTAGTTCGATTCGTTCTACAGTTGTTCCAGGATGCCTAGGCTAGGGAAACAATTGAAACAGAAAGGATGCACATTTAGGGGGTGAAACATTCAAGCAAAAACTCGAAACTGAAAAGAAAATCCTCAGTGAAAGAAAGTCCATCCATAAAACGTTCTTTTTTAGAACATAAATCGTATTCAGTGGAAAGCTCGTTGACGCAACCACTGGGAAGTACTGTACTATGAAATGTGATTATATTGAAGGTGCATTTAGAAAAATGGCCTGTCCATATTGTCGTGAAAATTCTGATACTGACGTGAAAATATTATATAAATTACCTGACTGTTCCATTTTAGTTATGTGCAGAGGTGTGAAATTATTAAAATGATGATGATATAAGTAAATCAAGCTTTTACCATTAACTTCAATGGTTGTTTATGTAACAATGTTGTTGGGGTTAGGCTACAATGGGTTTTCAAAACTGATTGGGTGTTTGAGTTCAGGAAAATTAATAATAAAACTTATGGAAGATATGCTCAACACATTACTGAATTGGCTGTAGCAAAAGTGAGAAGTTTTCTTATGAATACCATAGAACTTTTCAAGTATTATATTGATAAACATGGCATTGCACCTAGGAGAGACTTATTACATATGGATGTCTCATTTGATGGGTCCTGACACAAGAAAACAGATGCTGGACTTTGCTGCTGCACAGGCAGTTGCTAAATTAATTATAATGTAGTCACTTAGAAACCTGTCTTGGCTTCCAGTGCACTAATATTTCATCATCATACCTAACCAAGTTGGATGTAAATATGGACTTGCCATTCAAGAAAAAGACCAGAAAGAAAAGGAAGGCTGTAAAAGATACAGATTATGAAGCAGGAGAAAGATCAATGCCAGGAAACTTAAAAAATCGACAAAAATCATCAAATAATCAAGAAAAACAAAAAAAAAACTTTGCCGTCTTTAACTTGAATTATCTCAAAAGTATCTATCTAGGGCCCCTAAACAGCATCTTGCCTAGGGGCCCCCACAAAGCTAGAAACGGTCCTGCCTGTATCGCAAGAGTTGACGTTCCACAACTTTCTAAGAAACCAGAGTTCAAGCTCGGCAGACCTAAAGGGAGCTTTGTGCACCCAAGTACGAGTAAAATTGTGAAAAATGCTCTAATTGAAGGAGAAAGTTTGGGTTTCCTTTCTCCAAATACTTAAAGGGCACCAAATTACGCGAAGACAGCCGAGACCTATTCCCTGTATGGGCCACAGCTGAGAGTTTCTCAGCCGCAGCCCATGAAACTTTCATCCATGGGCTGGTGATGGCCTATAGCTGCCAGACTCATGACCATGGCTAACTTTAACCTTAAATAAAATAAAAAAACTACTGAGGCTAGAAGGGTGCAATTTGGTATGTTTGATGATAGGAGGGTGGATGATTTACATACCAATTTGCAGCCCTCTTGCCTCAGTAATTTTTAAGATCTGAGGGTGGACAGAAAAAGTGCATACTGATACACAAATAGCCATTTCAATAGTTTTCTTTTATGAAAACTAAAAAGGGATTAATTATTTTTCCCAAGTGTATTTATACAAAATAATGTGTATTTATATCATAAATTTTGTTTAAAAAAATGGAGAATAAACTAGTGGTCTAACTGCCTTTTTTTTTGTTTAAAAAATCAAGTTTTTTTGCAGTTTAAAGTATGATGGTTATTGTTTAGAAGCATACTGAGTGTTCACGCTTACGCCATACTGACAAGGTAGGGGGGTATGGGTATGGCATTGCCCATTTAGTCTCATAGAGCTTTATTTTCATCAGACAGGTCCTTGGCTCTATTTGGATAACTAAGAGATTACTGTATTTATTTTAATTTACAGTGCCCTAGGCTAGGTTGGAGTAGTTCAGGAGGGACATAGCCCCCTGCCAGGATTAGGGCTCAGCATCCTGGGTTAGGTTAGGCCTGGTTGCCTTGGATCACAACCCTACTACTTATTGCAGTTAACAGTGCCCTCAGTTGGGCTAGAAGGTGAGCCCAGGGGCCAAAGACCCCTAACCAGGTAAGACCTCCATCTCTCAAGGTTAAGGTAGGATAGAATACAAAAATGTATTTCACTCATTTCATGCTTTTCCCACCCAAAAATCTGGTTTCCCACTTTGGTTCCCCGTAGGCCTACTTTTAGCATAAAAGAGGGGTCCAGTATCTCTAAACCTTCTAATCTGCTACTGAAATTAAGGTCATAATAGTTCAAAACACACTGAAACCAAGGAAAATCGTATCTTTAATTCCAGAATACATTTATGATTTAAAATAAAAATTTACCAAAGCCTCCTGTAGCCTATCTCAATAAAGTAATCGACTGACAAATTTCACTTTCCTTTTCTGGTGAAACTTTACTTTAGTTGTGATTCCCGCCAGTCATCGACCAGGTCAGGTCCCTCATACACAAATAGACATAACCTTTCCTATAATGACAGGTCCTGACCTAACCAGATCTTACCTACCTAACCTAATTTGGGGCGACGTGCCCTGGCCTGGCCGGGGGTAACCTGTCCTGGCTGGCGACTGGTGGGAATCAGGCCGTGCAACTAAAGTCAAGTTTTACCAAAAAATCCATGCCCTATACGCTTCAAATACAAGTAAATGCACTGAAACCCCATACTTCGACAGGTTTCTTTTCTCTGATAAAATTGCGAAAATAGGCCTACACCTGCCCCAGAACCCTAGGTAGGCTAACCTAGCCTACCTCCCTACAAGCCTTTTAACTTAAATAAGAGTAGAAATTATTTGGCATACATATCACATTCACAAGAACACACTAAAGACAAAATTATAACATATAATAATCCTCCCACTTCGATGGAATTCTTATTTCAATGAAAAGGAAAACACACAAGCAAAACCAACCTTGACACCGAAGGTCAATCCCCAACCCTCCTTCCTACACGACGGATAGCCTACTCTGCATTTCTCTCTTCGAATTCGAAGCAAAGTTGAAAACAACAAATAAAAAACAAAAACGCTCACTAAATCATAAAAATCACAACGCGTTATCGAATTCATGGCGATATTCACTGATAAACGAAAATTTAAGTGTTTATAATAGACGGGCGAAGTAACTACTATTATAGTCAGCTACAGAGTCCTTTGCTTTCTGCGCATGTGCCAAAGTCGCGAGAAGGTACGGAGGCAACGTTGCTCATCTTTTCGTTTCTTTTATTTACAGTAGAGGTTGAACACCAAGACATTTTAACCTAGATAAACAAGACCCCATAGAACATTATGAGTACAGTATTGATACAGTAAAATCATAAGAATTAAAGCTAACCTTTCCTTTCCTAGGCTTAACTGGCCGCTCCAGCATAGTCTAATGGAGGAGGTACCGTCTATAAATAGCCAGAATTAACGGAATATTAACACGTGACGACCTTTCCCTTTCCGTATCCCTTTCAAAGACTCTCAATTAGTCAGGACGTTTCTCCCCCGCTCCTGGATGGACGAGCTCCTTGCATTGTTGATGGCTCCCTCTTGGCACATGAGCACAAAATTAGCTCAGAGAGAGAGAGAGAGAGAGAGAGAGAGAGAGAGAGAATGACAGCAAAACAGGAAAAACAGTATTAACAGCAGGAGTAATAACAACGGAAGAAAAGGACATGAGAATGGCACTGAGGGGATTTCATGTAAATGACACTGATCGGCAAAATATTAAGGGTTCGCTTTTGTCCAGCACTTTTAGAGGTGGAAAAACACACGCCAGCTACAGGGAAAAATGGCCTATCAACAAACACACACACACACACACACACACACACACACACACACACACACATATATATATATATATATATATATATATATATATACCTATATATGTATATATATACTGTATATAATGTAGGTGTGTGTGTGTTCTAGGACATGTTTCTCTTTCAGGACAAGGCCGTTAGACTAATCCACTTTGGTTGAGGCGCTCTAACGTGGAATAATTACCAGGTATCTAATTTACTCTTTAGAACAACAGAGGCACAATGGGTTTTGATGGTACATCATACTCATAAATAACTTACTAGAAAAGATGGACTCATATTATAATCCTCTCGCTACTTGGATTAATATATATATATATATATATATATATATATATATATATATATATATATATATATATATATATATATATATATATATATATATATATATATATATAAGCATCTCCTATCACAAGTCATCAGTTAACATCTTGACGTATTAAGCTTTATACACTATTCAACGATGCAACTAATTCGCGTTCTGTGACTACATTTAAGTACAAAGGAATATATATATATATATATATATATATATATATATATATATATATATATATTATATATATATATAGTGTATATATACAGTATATATATACTCATTGCGGGACAACAACCCTGTACTTCATATTTTCACTTTATTCGGAGTTTAACTACTGTAGTACTAATGATGGAGCTCCTGAAATTCCTGCATCATTGCTCACCAGCACATGGTAACTTCCATGTTTTCTGTCATGATATTCGATGGGAATAATAATCAGTTTTCTGTTTAGTTAAGAAAGAAATGCACTCGCTTTATATTTTGCATTCTTATCGCATTAATTACCCGCTGGAGCATGACATCCTCGTCAATCATGCGTCCACAGGAAAAAAGATAAAAAACGAAAAAAGCTGTCCGTATGACGCTGGAGTGAATGTGACCACACAGATACAAGTAAAATCATTTTCTTCATCTTTTTTCTATCCAATTTTGTTGGGATCTTTCCCACGGTACTATTCATCAATTCAAAGTAAAAGTTACGTAGATTCTGAGATACATGAGCATTACTCCAATTCTCATATTCTCCCCTAACATTACCCGACCATTTCGATACCTTAAATAATTTCATTGATGTATTATTACCGCAAGATGAGAGGCCGTCCGTTGGTGTTGAATTCAGATTGCTGCCTTACCTCTTATCTGATTCCTTCTATGTACTCTTGAGATTACGGAAACTTGCCACCCGAAAAGAAATTTACTCAAGTCAGTTCATGGCGTAGAAAAAAATAGGTTTTAGTTTTCTGTAAAAGAAAACTATTGTGCCGGCTTTGTCTGTCCGTCCGCACTTTTTTCTGTCCGCCCTCAGATCTTAAAAACTACTGAGGCTGGTGGGCTGCAAATTGGTATGTTGATCATCTACCATCCAATCATCTAACACACCAAATTGCAGCCCTCTAGCCTCAGTATTTTTTTTTATTTAAGGTTAAAGTTAGCCATAATCGTGCGTCTGGCAACGATATAGTACAGGCCACCCCCGGGCCGTGGTTAAAGTTTCCTGGGCCACGGCTCATACCGCAATATAGATCTGTTTTCGGTGGCCTTGGTTATACGTTGTACAGAAAACTCGATTGCGCCGAAGAAACTACGACGCATTTCTTACTTTTTTTCTTGATCAATTTTGGTATTATTTGGTATTATTCAGAAACTGTTATTCATGCATTTTCTAATATCACCAAATATGATAAGTCCTATTAAAACCAAACGGCAAGAGATGCATTGTTCTAAGGAGGAATTTTGTTAGTAGCTTTATTCTAAACATATTATTCATTAGGAGGATGCAGTAACATCGCTGAATCATATATAATAAAAAAAAAGTTTGAAATAGATTAACAATAGATTAATATATATATATCTAGATATATATATATATATATATATATATATATATATATATATATATATATATATATATATATATAGAGAGAGAGAGAGAGAGAGAGAGAGAGAGAGAGAGAGAGAGAGAGATTTTAAAACTATCGTCAACATTTGAAGGCATCATTTTATTTTGTTTACTAACATGATTTTTCTTATTAGTAAAAAATGTTTACAAAGCATCGATAAATTGTTTGTAGCCTCACAATTAAACAAACAATATATATATATATATATATATATATATATATATATATATATATATATATATATATATATATATATATATATATATATATATATATATATATATACTGTATACATGGAAAGAGAGAGAGAGAGAGAGAGAGAGAGAGATTCTTAATTAAATAGTAAATAAATAATGAAAGAAGTTGTCCTTTGACCTACAATGGCCGAGTCATGACGCAGAACACAGGTCCAGAATCTTTTAAACCTTAACCAAATCCTCGGACTTATTATACCCCTTAATACCATGGACTTCGTGATCTCTCCTCTAGCAATCTCGAGCCCTCTGTTGTTCTTGCAACCTCACCAACTCCTCTTCCTCATAAGTAGTAGAATGTTTAGAAACTGGGTCGGAAGAAAAAAAGGCTTCACGGACGAAAATACAATTCGACAGAAGCTGTCAAATAAATTCCAGAATTAATGGGAAAGATGTCTTTGATACGCCATGTTGGAAGGGTTGGTTTTCATGGAGAAAGTTATGATGACGATAATGCTGAGAGAGAGAGAGAGAGAGAGAGAGAGAGAGAGAGAGAGAGAGAGAATATTAGCCCCTCTGCCCAAATATAGGTATCACGGAAAAGGGGACCTCAGTATCAAATGACGTTTCCCTTTATAAACCCTCAATCTCCCACTTACCTCTAAATACTCCAACTTCCTTCTTCTATCGTCCAAAACCTCTCACTTCGAACATCTTACTTCTCACCTCCAACCCTCAACCTCTCCCTCCTTCCCGGACCCTCAAAACCCCACTTCTCAAATCCGGAACCCACCCTGCCCGTGCTCGTGCCATAACACCCAACCTTCATTCTAGGGTCTCTCTCTCTCTCTCTCTCTCTCTCTCTCTCTCTCTCTCTCTCTCTCTCTCTCCTTCCATAACATCGACCCCAACCCAATACCCGGAATAAATCTGTCAGCCCACTTTAGGACAGGTTTTGTCAAAGGGCGATCCAGGTTTTTCCTTTTTCTTTACTTCACTTTATATTTATATTTCTCTTGGCGTCAAGAGAAAGGTTTACAAAAGGAACAGCAGCATTGTTAGGGTAATAACATAAAAAGACCGAAGTCAATGCCAACATGAAAATGGTCATTTTTAGTCAAACCTCGAAATCCATGTAACTGTTTTTCTTCCATAAAATTGAAATTTCCACATAATGGAAAGGTCTCAGTTACAAATCGCAGACAATATGCTCCTTATCAGTGTGACAGGTATTTTAACACTTTTTTTTCTTGACTGTACCGTAAGTAGAGCATAAGTACTGTGATACAGCTTTTGTTTTATGGGACTCCCAAATCGTCTTTAGATTTAGCAGCTAACAATTATTGATCATAGAATCATAACTGGTCTTTGTTATCATCTGAATAGTTACTCTTGATGATCTATTAATTAAGCGAAATAAATTCATGAGTCGAAGTAGAATGTATGCGGTCATGCTGTTTTACTAACGCATGTATATATGTATATGAATGTACTGTATATATACAGCATAAGATCATGTACCGTTTATGGGTGCTTCAATGTGCTGAAAGGTAATGTGCAAATGTCATTAGTTATATGTGTGTGTGTGTATGTATGTGTATGTGTATGTGTATGTATATGTTTATATATATATATATATATATATATATATATATATATATATATATATATATATATATATATATATATATATATATATATATATATATATATATATATATAAATAAACTAATCACATTTACACATTACCTTTTAGTGCATACTGAAGCACCTATAAACTGTGTATATATAATATATATATAGGTGTGTATATGTATGTATAATATATATATATATATATATATATATATATATATATATATATATATATATATATATATATATATATATATATATATATGGAGACAAAAAACATAATTATATATATCTTTAACCTGGTCTCTTCCCCCCTACGCAATGACAATAGTTCACCAGGAACCTGAAACTGAAAGAAAAGCGAAAGCGGAAGAGAAGAGACGAGCAATTCTCGAGAACCGCCACTGAAAGGCCTTCAGGAACAGAAAGAGAGTCATTCAAAAGGAAGTTGAAAGGTGGTCGCCATCTTGGGCCTCTTTTGTCACATCCCGCTTGGAATGGCTGCGGCTCTGAGGAAACCACTTTTCCCTTTTTAGATTTATCTTTCTGATGCCTCGAATTTCCTCTTCTGGGCGTTGAGGTGACTCCAACTGAACAAGAGGTTCGAAGAAAATAAGGCATTTGCTTCATTTGGGGCAATAACACGTTGACGGTGCAGTGAAAATTATGATTTAAACTTGTGGAAGTTATGATTTAAATGCACAAGACCCAGAGGACTGTTTATGATATATACAGACACATTATTACTGAGATGAAGAGAGTCAATCAAGGGCAACTGACAATATGATTCCAATCAAGAAAGAAAAAAAGTTAAGTATACCTTAGTTTAACCCGACCACTTATTTTACGTGGCTAAGAACCAATTGGTTATCTAGCAACGGGACCTACAGCTTATTGTGGAATCCGAACCACATTATACCGAGAAATGAATTTCTATCACCAGAAATTAATTTCTCTAACTCTTCATTGGCCGGTCGGAGAATCGAACGCGGGGTCAGCAGAGTGATAGCTGAGAACGGCACCCACCCGTCCAATGAGGAACTGTGAATCGAGAAAGAAACATATAAAGTGCAGCATCATATATGTATTATTCATAAGGCTTGCTACACCGGCAGAGATGATAACATTAGTGGCGCGTATCTTTTGCTTCACCAGTGATGCAATATTGTTCTGTCTGGACGTCTGAAGCGCCCAGGGACCCTTATCGGTGTGACATAATTACCCGGGGTGTAGGTCCCCTTTTTCATTACAATGGAACTTATGATTCAGACCATTGTCCCAGACTCCCAGTATATCCTTCTTGACCGCATATCAAAAGTAATATTTCACTTGAGAACTTCCGTTATTATCTTTAGCACAGGGCTTGAGCATTCTAGCACTCCCATTCTGCAGAGGTGCCACGGTGCAACACAGCCAGAGACAGCGATCTTGCATTTCCTCTACCACAAAGCTGAGGACATCTTCCTTAAGGGTAATGGATACTGATGCTTAATAAGTTTAAAAGAATGTCTAAATATTCATCACTCACCTACTTTTCTTTGTCATGTCCATTATCATTTATTCAAAGTTGAACCACGGTCCCCATACACTGACTGCTCAGTCAAGACTGAACCACGTGTTAAACATGTAATTCCACAAATCACTAAATTATCATCATCAGCATACTGTGCAAGATACAGTGTGAAAAAGTTAACAGAAAAGAAAACAAACGATGAAAAAATTGCAAAGTTTAATGAATTCACAATGACGAAACATTAATAGTCAAGCCAAAGGCAGTAAAAAACCACACACACACAAAGTTACCGACACGGAGACAACCAATCCTGGCGTTATCAAAAACGAAGAGATCAAACCAGCAACTCAATTTTCCACCGGGACATAACAACCGATAAAGGAGAAAAATTGCTCGGGAGTGTAAATCTCCATAATGTCGAAAGGGATTATTTTGGCCCATAAAAGCCACATCAGTCTTCAGTCATCGAATACATATTCTGTTATGTGAAAATTTCTCTCTCTCTCTCTCTCTCTCTCTCTCTCTCTCTCTCTCTCTCTCTCTCTCTCTCGAGTGCGTTTTGAAAGTGGGGTTTGTATTTCAGTATTTTCCTTTATTAGCTGTATCTAAAGCAGTTAAAATACTTATTTCGTGACACTGTAATATGCTGATTAAAAAAAGAGTAAAGGAAACTATCATATCTTACGTATGCTAACTTAGTAATGAGAAGAAAAAGGTATGCTTTTGAAGATAAGTGTGTGTGTGAGAGAGAGAGAGAGAGAGAGAGAGAGAGAGAGAGAGAGAGACTCAGTTGGGCAGGGAATTTAAAACCAGAAATTGAAACACTCAGTTGTATTCAAGAAAGAAACCAGCAGCTTCGTATATTACACGGAGGCTTCACCTCCTCTTCATTATAGGTTTGTGACAAAATAATGGTTTCCTTGGAAGCAAAACACTGTCTTCCTTGTTATTATTAAAAGGAGAATCTAAGAGCGCCAAAATCATGAAAACGACTAAAATGATAACCATCTGTACAAGAAATTAATGTCTGTCTGTGTGTCAGCAAGGGTTTCTAATTGCCCTAACTGCTGTGTATCCTTAATCGAGACATATCATGAGAAGAAATCCGGGAAAGTCAAGAAAAACGCTCGAACTTTGTTCGTTCGTTTATTTGAGGAGAAAGAGGCGACGCAGAGTTGGCCACAGCTAGATGTAGAGAGAGAGAGAGAGAGAGAGAGAGAGAGAGAGAGAGAGAGAGAGAGATATCCAGAATAGATCTCTCTGGTTCTTTGTACTGAAACCAATCTTTGACATCTCCCCAGCCCCGGAGGTGAAAGTCATTAGGTCTTTTTCGCTTTATTTTTTCTTTATTTTCTTCATTCGTTATTATCTATATTTTGTAATAATAATAATAATAATAATAATAATAATAATAATAATAATAATAATAATAATAATGTACAGTAACAGGTGTTCAATACGAACGTGAGAAAAAAGTGGTTATGTGAAAATGTGTGGAAAATGTTGATAAGGAAAACGTGACAAAAACACACTTCGGTAACTCATGGCACAAACATTGCAAACAGGTTCAACACAAGCCATTGGCTTACTTACTGGCAGTTGTAACCAGTGCTTGGTACGATCATAAGCCTTGTTCTCCACTTGCGGTCGTTGACACGTCTTCAACGTGTCTGTGATACATATGCGATAAGTTGCCGACATGTGTTTATGACATGTTTCACTGTGGTGTGGACGCACCTTAAGAATGGCGGAAAAAAACCAATTGAGAAATATATACAATTGGAGAGTTGAAAAGGTTAAGGTAGGTGAAACGAAGGGGTGTTAAGAAGCTGTTTAGGCACCTGGCCTTGGACTGAAGGAAATGGAGGAGGAAGGAAAAGGAGACAGAGGATGCTGGAAGGGCGGTGTTCCAGAGGTGCTGAGGATCATTATGTGTAAGTTTATGAAATGGCTGATGCTGGGGAAGTCTCATGCTCAAGGTTTCACCCGTTATCATTCAATTAGTCATTTAAAGGATGGAGGACGTGGCAGCCATTATATTGTTATCTTCTATGCCTTTTCCCTTATATATATACATATATATATATATATATATATATATATATATATATATATATATATATATATATATATATATATATATATATATAAAACTAATCAACACAGACACAGACACACACACACACACACACACACACACACATCATATGTTGAAAGCATTTTGCATTTTTCATATTCATATTCATATATATATATATATATATATATACATATATATATATATATACATATATATATATATATATATATATATATATATATATATATATATTATATATACTATTTATTTTTATTTATTTATTCATATAATATTGCTCCTTCTCTGCGGCTTTTCAGCATCAACTTCTCACGCGGGATGATCTGCCAAGCTATTTACTTCCCATTTTGCTGCAAAATATCATTTTCGTCGCTCTTTGTTGTCTCGTTGTTTTCATTTTGCGTTGACGTTAAATTCTCCTGACAGGCGACAGAACGAGGCAGGTGTCAAGGAATATAAATGGTACAGAAGATGAAGTACCCACGCTCTACTTTACTGTTAATGTTACTATTATATTGTTTTTGTTGTAGGTTACAGAGAAAGATCAAATCAAGTATCGAGTCAGTACTAAATCTATCCTTGAACAGGGGACTCAAGACTGCTGACAATCATATATGCATATATACATAATATATTATGTATGTATACATCCATATATATGTATACACACACACACAAGAATACACGAGTCATCAAATTAAAACCAGGTGTGAAAACACTACTGCAGCACGAGAATGATTTCTAAAAAAGGAAAGACTCCCACCACCGAAAAGAAGACTCCCAAGAAGAGCCCGAGTCTTGAGTCTTCGAGTCCTGAGTCCTGAAAGCGAGCCTTAGGAGTATTTGCTCTTGGCCTGAGCGCCATTCAAATTCCGCTCAAAAGGCCAGAGGTCTTTTCAGCCCGTCTTCATCGAAAACTTGTAAAGAAATATCTAATTATCGTTATTAGCTTTTTTTTTTTGGGGTGGGGTTGGGGGTTGGGAGGAAGGGTACCGGGATAAGAGTGAATGCTGTTAATATGATTACTCTGATAATTTTGAGTGGAATCTTAATGCGATTGCTATCACTACTTTAATATTTAAATTATTGTCATCGATCATTTAATTCTATTTTGGATTCACTATTTTCATAACTTTTCTATTGCTCTGCATTTTACCGATATTATTATTATTATTATTATTATTATTATTATTATTATTATTATTATTATTATTATTGCAAACCTTTCACCCCTCGGCAAAACATTGACACCACATATATTAATATAAATAACAATAAAATCAACTTCCATATTTGTTACTTAATCGAATTGTACATCTTTTAGTCGTTATTCCAACAAACACAGCGTTGAAAGTTGTTTCAAATTATATTTCATTTCAATGATATCCAAACAAATTTTCCATTAATTCCCATTGATTTTATCTATTATCATATTAAGGTATCTGAACACTCATTTTAACTGCGGTTGTTCTAAGTAAACTGTTTCAATTTGCTGTTATATGGTAACTACCATAATTTTTGTTTTTAACAAGTAAAGAACAATTAAACCATAATATAAGCAGCGTGAAAATTAATAGTGTGAAATAATCAGCATTTCAATAAAATGAGAGCAAATTACCTTCATGAAAACAGAAACTGAACAAAAATTCAGAAACTAACAATCAGGTAAAATAATGAAGAAATAATTATAAAAACCTGCCAAAACATTACAATACTATATGCCTGTATGGAAAATAGCAATAAAAAATAAATAGCCAAATAAAGACTTAAAAAAACCTCCCATAAACGCACCGAAATTCGGGGCGGGCAGAGACCCGCATTCATCGAATCCTTCTCCCTCAAAATCATTAGACTAAGGAGAGGAAAAACAGCCGGAGGAAAAAAGGAAAATTCCCTCGTTTTTTTCTCTGGGTCACACTCATTTTCCCCTTTTTCGAAATCGACGGAGAGGAGAAACTTTTCACTTGCGGCATGTTTGTACGAAATGATCGGAGCCAATGGGAAAATTCGGTATTTGGTTTTCATTTTTAGGTACTTTTCTGTTACTTTCCCCCGGTCTGTTCGGTTTTCTTAAATTTTTTAATCTAAAGAGACATGGAAGAATCCCACTATATTTTTCACTTATTTTCCTTTGCCAGTTATTCTCTAGCGTAGGAAACTGACATGAAAATACATTAAAATTTTCTCCCGTGATCTTTTCATTACGGAAAAAGCAGCAGAGCGAACTGTTATATTGGCGAAGTGATCAGCCATAATTAATACCGACTAAATCATAAAAGCTGGACAGGACCAGACGCACAATTAGCTAATCTCGTTATCCCTTTACTCCTCTATTCAGCCGAGTACGGATGAAATTCCGCTCACTTAATTACGCCACATGTTCCTGACTTTGCAATACTAATTGAGCCATTATAGATGCTACGACAGCCTTCAGTTCATGGAAGCGAAGGCTGACGAACAGACAATATAATGACGTCACCAATTCCAAACTTGGAGAAAGAAAGGAATGGCAAGAAGGAAAAGGAACTGACATTCTGAAGAAAGAAATCATATTAAAAAATCTGAAGATGAAATTACTGAATAATATATTTTAACTGAGGGCATGAGACGGACAAAGCCACAAAACTAGCTCTGCTATTTACCATAAAGAAAGAAAACAATAAAGGTTTTATCAATGTTCTTTACAAATTGGACAAAATAATTTAATGTTAGACTTCAGGATGGATTTCTTTAATATATTCATTGATTTTTTCCTATTTAATAAATCCTAATGACCTTCGACAGTCCTGTTTATTGATTCTAATTATATCAACTTTAGTTTAATGGCACTTCTTAACTTGAACATAATTTGTCTTAACTGGTTGCAATATTCATTAAGGGCACTGCTCATACACCGTCATTTATGAAAAGATGCAGATGAATTTCGTGCAAGCCTTGCGAACTCCGTTTAAACATCTTCCTCCTAAATCCAAATTTCAAAATATGGAGTACTAGCTATGTGTTGGGGGTCTGTGAAAGGGCGGGGAGGGGTGGGAAGGAGAGGAGGGGAAAATATCCATTCTCATAAGAAGCTTCGCAGAGAATAGCCAGAATTAATGTTATGTTCCCTAGTGCTGAAGCTGTGGTTGCCACAGCGTTTTTGGGGCAGAGAGAGAGAGAGAGAGAGAGAGAGAGAGAGAGAGAGAGAGAGAGAGAGAGAGAGTCTGCAGGCTTTTTAAAACTCTTCCTCTCTTCAAAATTAAGAATGTAGAGTAACTCTCTCTCTCTCTCTCTCTCTCTCTCTCTCTCTCTCTCTCTATATATATATATATATATATATATATATATATATATATATATATATATATATATATATATATATATAATATATATATTGATACAATGATGAATTTGATCTTGAAATAAAATGATCTTATATTTTCCGAGTTTATTTAAAAAAATGTATGCGGTGCCATTCTCTCTCAACCTATATCAGACGAACTCAACACACTGATTAGCAACTACTGTTTTGCACAACAGAAAACAAAAGAACAAATAATCAATCAAAGTTGACGTGAAAACGACACAGAAGTCACTTGAACATGACAAAAAATAAAATGGTAATGATTATCTCATGATAACATCAATTGCAACTAAATGTTAAGTGGCAACAAACAGTAAGTGGAACAACCGTGGTCTGGACATCGTTTCTCTCTCTTGCGACGAAATCCAGTTTGTGTGGACATACCACGAGGGCCTCGTGTGTAACACACAGAAAGAGTTGAAAATATCATTAGAGGATCAATGCAAGTAAGTGTCAGCGTCACCAAACTCAAGGTCATCAAACGCAATATGTGCAAGAGATCTCTGACCGAAGTGACGACTTCATCAATGTGTCGACATCGCTCTGGTTGGAATTTGTCATCGAAGAACTTGCTCTTGCAATTCTTCACAAGTTCATTTCCTCTTTATAATATAAAACTTACTGTTATTCATTCAGTCATTTTCTTTACAGCACTATTTTCCACTTTCCATTTAGATTTTACATTAAAGAATCACATGAGAGAGAGAGAGAGAGAGAGAGAGAGAGAGAGATAAATAATTACTCTACATTCTTGCTTTTGAAG
Source organism: Macrobrachium rosenbergii (assembly GCF_040412425.1). Classification (NCBI taxonomy): domain Eukaryota; kingdom Metazoa; phylum Arthropoda; class Malacostraca; order Decapoda; family Palaemonidae; genus Macrobrachium; species Macrobrachium rosenbergii. The sequence continues at coordinate 16,967,508 of NC_089770.1, read as the reverse complement.
GAAGCTCATAAGATAAGCCTGCAAACTCTCTCTCCTCTCTCTCTCTCTCTCTCTCTCTATATATATATATATATATATATATATATATATATATATATATATATATATATATATATATATATATGTGTATGTGTGTGTTTGTGTATGTACGCATGAGGATTGCATACATACATAAATACACACATACAAAACGCTATATCAAGTAAGTAAACACTGCACAGCAAGGGTGTCCACACTACAGCAAAACATGTCGCAAACACACATCGCACATTTGTCTCATTCATACCACATATGAGTTGGAAATAAGTCAACGACTGTGAGTGGAGAGCGAATCTTTGACAAATGCTGGATAATCGTATGAAGCACTCGATAGGACCCCTGATACGTCGGAGACTCATATTCAATTTGTTTGCAATGTGTGCCCGATAAGTTGCCGACGAGTGTTTATGACATGTTTTGCTGCTGTGTGGAGCACCCTAACACTTAGTCGCTTCAGTCAGTCCAACGTAAACGAAGAAAAACATCACCAACAAAGTAAAGAAGACATAAAACAAATTTCACGAGGAGTAACGGATCAATACAAACAGGTTTTACCACCTGCATAAAAAATTCAATGAATAAATACACCATTTACATACGATCCTGAGCGGCATCGGAAATCATCCGCTCAAACCCGACCTAATCCGTCGCTAAGCGAATGTCCGTGACAAGTACCGGACGAGTCGAAAGAATAATGTTTGCCCGGCGATTGATGCTGAGCCCCTTTTTGTTCTCTGGACATTTTGCCTCTGGACAGATGCGGAGTGGTTCTGGATGCTGGTAATCCATTTGTTTTAAAAATGCACTCAAAGACTTAGAGGATATATATCTGCTCACTTTCATTTTCTCAATCTTTGGCATTCAACCGGGTATATATATTTACATTTATTTGATTATTCTTTTACATTTACTTCATTAACCTGGGCAAAAAGCTCCACTATATTTTACAACATTTACATTCTGATAGACAACACACTTTGTTTACAAAAGTTTGAAAGACTACAATTCGCAAACTACGTATTTTGTTCTGACAAAAAAAAAAAAACCTTAGTGTAGTGACTGAAGTTATTATTATTATATAGTACTATAGTTATGGTATCTACACTCAGGAAAAGGAGAAAATACTATAATTTATCTTCCAGTTTTATTTTCTGCAGTTTATATTCAAAATTTCAGCGAGCATGTGCGCAAGTGTAAGCGCGTGCGTGGGCTTGTTCCGTTTCAAGTTCGTTGTATAAAGGGAAACACGATCACCTACAGCTAATGATTACATCTGCAAAACATTTATAGGGAGTTCCGTAATCTCAAATTAATTAAATAAATAAAAATGTAATAAATGGAAGAATTTTCTCCGGATAATCTGGGAGAATTTCCGATCTGTTCTAATGAAGCCTCCAGTGAGTGGAGACCATTTCAGAAACCCCTCAATATATCAATACTTCTTAAAATAAAAGATACGGTAACCTTTTCATAAAGGATATTAATAAAGGATATTTATCTGGATGTCAAGAGTACTGGCCAAGCTTAGCGGAAAATTAACTCGATTCCTCAAGATCACTAGTAAATGAGGACTTTTTAAGCTCACCAAAACTTGACCTTCCATTGTATTCAAATGACACGAATTCTTCCTCACAAAATATATGAGAGTTTACGACGACAGACGAAGATCATCATTAAAGTTCAAGAGAAACAGAATACTCATTTGAATGAATATATGTAGAACCATATAAATTCGAAATGACAAATGTAATCCCCTTAAATTACATTAAAAGTTAACTTCACAATAAATGAATAAATGGAACTATTTAATAATGATAATCCTGAAATTATTTAAGCTCAGAAGGAATCAGTGTTACTAAAGTAAACCCTACTCCCAATTCCCAGGAATCCAAAAATAAAATAAGACTAATAAACTGAGTCAAAGAACATCACTTAAAAATTATGACAAGTTTTGTCACCACAAACTTCAAACACCTGTAACTCAAATGTGCTGACTGTCAATGGAGTTCATTTATCTTTTATGAAAAAACTTTTATCATCCAACAACACGTAAACTGGAATATTCTTGTTTATGAAATAGTCAACTTGGATAAAATACCCTTTATGAATTTTACATTTATCAAAATGAAAACTAGTTTTTTTTTTAAATCAGCAGGTTTCAAAATAAAGTTCAATTCATGGAAACAAATTCTATAAATACATAAAACTTCATTTAATAAAATTAATATCTAAAAACTCATCTGTAAAAAAATCAATAATATCTAAACATGCATAATTCAGTAAATAAACTAGAGAAGCCTATAAATACAAAATATTTAAAATAAAATCGTTTTATTCCAAATTCCCACAAACCCAAACCAGGTACGACGAACACAATGAATGGAGTCCATTTATGCTCTCCGTGTCTGACCTCTGACCTTTCGAAGGATCTTCTCTTCTGGTATTTGTGGAGCAATAAAAACTTCCAGACAAGCACTACGCTCAAGGCAGAAGAAGAAGAAGAAGAAATAAACAGAGAGAGGACAAACAGTTGCTATGATTACCAAGAAACTGTTGATCCAGACTCTGTCCAGTGCTTGCAGGTGGAAGTTATAGGAAGTATTTATTATTATTATTATTATTATTATTATTATTATTATTATTATTAATGTATTCTAAGAGGTAGGTAAGAGGGAGAAATTACTTTTATTATTAATAATAACAATACAATGATTAATATCGCTGTCCAACAGGAAGCTGTTGCAGAAGTACTTATCATCATTATAAGTTTAATTGTAGCTGAACAGGGAGTTGTTGACAGAACATGCTGTCACCTAAAATGACAGAGGGGGCGGGGCAAACGGGACTTTTTTGATAAGTTTATAGTAAACTGCTTGCAAAAAAAAATTGTGGAACTGATAAAAAAGCAGATACTGTTCAAAGAATCTTATAAATTAGTGGGGGAACCATTTGCTAGTCGGGAAACCGGTGGTGCAGCTTGCAATCACAATTATCTGGAACTCACTGAACTGTACATACACAGTAAGGAAGCTTATGGAAACTGATGGCAAAATTGTTACATACTGTTGACAATAAGGACATTTCTTATGAAATATCTGAAGCCAAAAACTGTCACTATGTATTTATCTATTGAATGGTCAGTGAAACAACTGAAATTCATGAATATCCAAATGAAACTTACTAGAATTCAGGGAACTTATGGATCAGCAGCTATCTGCTGTTCATGAAATTGCTGTTGAGAAGCATTTGCACTTCGAAACCTGTAGGTATGCGGGAAACAAGTTAGTGGAAACCGTTAGTGCCCGGGGAAACTGCCCGAAATAAGTGCCCACATTTGGGAAACTTTCGCTGAAAAATCGAAACTTGGATCCAGCAACCTGCTGGTATTCGGGACACCTCACAAGGTAGCCATTATTTTAATCCAAAATACTGAGGTTCAGTTTCCCAAGAAACTGCTGGAAACTAATCACGTGAACTGTTTTATTCAGTCACTATGGCAGCCACAGCCGAGAGGGAAAAGGGGAAAGAGAGAACCGAGACGAGGCGAAAACGTTTCGGAGGGAAATTCCGGAAACCTTCAGAAAACGTTGTTGTAAATTACGGACGAGTCGGAGAAAAATGGACGGACATTGCAGCAGAGGTCGGGGAAGGAGAAGGACGAATTATAAAAGAGGAAACTCAGAGGGACCCATACACGAACGCGCGCGCGCGCACACACACATACAGGTAACATTCATCAGTCGACTTGAAATGTTCATAATGGACGGCTTTGAACGACGATTAACGTTAATTCATCTCATTATCTGCATCAGTGTAACCGTAGCCATGATAAAAACGAGATAATACTAATATAAAAATAATGAAAAAAATTGCAATGGTTAATATAAAAAAAAACTTATGGGGCCATGGTGATAGCAACACGACTAATAATAATAATAATATTAATAATAATAATAATAATAATAATAATAATAATAATAATAACAGTATTAAGAGTAATAATGGCTAATAATAACAGTTAAAGTATTCATAAGAGCAATAATAACACAATAATACCCAACAAAAACAACATCAGCCCACACGAAAACGTTACAGTCAAGAAAAATAATGTTAAAGGGAACGCTGTCGTACGATTGTCGTGGATCAAAGTTCGGGAAATGTGGTAAAATCGTTTTAGCAAAAAGGTGATGGAAACTCGGAACATGATGACAAACAAACGGTTACTCTGATCATCCTATGGCAGCGCCATGCACCTAAGAAGCAATAGCAAACTGCTATGTGGAAACGTTATGAAAACTGGATTTGCAAAACTATAAAGAAAAATTATGCGTATATTTCTACTTGATGTTGCAAGGTAAAACGTTATGCAAAAACACTATATGTAAATGTTTCAATAAATAAGTAAGGTTATGTAAAAACACTACGTGTAAATGTTTCTGTAAACAAGTGGTTCGTTACACACTAAAACTCTCAAGGTAAATTAGTGGGAAAAAGTCGAAGTGGTCTGTCACCATCATGCAACTGTGTGATTCCCATCTGAACTTGGAATGTAAACATTCCAGGTACCAGAAAATAATGCCAAAAATAAATATAAAATATAAAATACCCTCTTAAAGAAGCTTCCTCACTTTCTCGTTTCTCTCAGCTTTATGCAGCCTCATTCTCTCTGGAAGTTTATAACATTTATCTCTCTCTCTCTCTCTCTCTCTCTCTCTCTCTCTCTCTCTCTCTCTCTCTCTCTGGACAACTGGACAACCCCAACACCCGATCAGCAATTGTGACTGCAGTCGCAGCATCCGGGTCCACACAGTAAACAAAAACATTCTCTCAGGAAATGGAGTTGATGCTCCCACAGCTGCAGTCACTGGACGATCGAAGGGGAAGGCGCGCGCGTGCGCGGGGTGGGAGGAGGGATTTTTAGGAGACCAATTTAGTGAGTGCAAAATGAATATGCAATAAGAGAAAGAAAGAAACAAGGTATTAATGCAAAAGTCAAATGTAGATGCGATGTTGAAGCTATATGTTGGAAAATAACAAGATGTTGATAAACAAAATAAAAAAGAATATATTGCATGAACGAATGAAGTCCAAGTTTACAGACCAAGTTCCGAAAACCATCAAACACCGAAAGTTTTGCTAATTGGCCCACTGAGAGAAATACCAATAAATTTCTATTCTCCTCCGAGGCAGTTCTGCCCAAGAGATTCCATTCCATAGAATTTTCTCACAAACTATCTTTATTATTCTTCTTACATTACAGAAAATTCAAATCTTCTTCGTCAGCTGTACAATTTATTATTTTTACTTTCCCCCAAACTGTGAAATGCCTTCATTTGCAAAGCTTTTTTTTTTTTTTTATTCTCAAGTGGAATCTTTTACAAATTATCTTCAGCTTCCAGATGTAATTTCCTCCAACTATTGGTTTAATCACTATCCTTCAATATAACGTACGCGATATACTGTTGTGTGTGTGTGTGTGTGTGTGTGTGTGAGAGAGAGAGAGAGAGAGAGAGAGAGAGAGAGAGAGAGAGAGAGAGAGAGAGAGAGAGAGAGAGAGAGAGAGAGAGAGAGAGAGAGAGAGAGAGAGAGAGAGATCCATACAGTTTCAATCGACTCCATGGGCATATCGCAACAAGCTTTGAACAAAACACGATAAAAAGAGAATAGAGAAGAGAAAGTGTTTTCGCAATTTTTCTCCAGAGAGAGAGAGAGAGAGAGAGAGAGAGAGAGAGAGAGAGAGAGAGAGAGAGAGAGAGAGAGAGAGAGAGAGAGATAATCTACATACAGTTTCAATCGATTCCATGGGCATATACCAACAGGTTTTGAACAAAATACAATACAAGCAGAATAAAGAGAAATCATTTTCACAATTTTTCCCTGAAAGGAGAGAGAGAGAGAGAGAGAGAGAGAGAGAGAGAGAGAGAGAGAGAGAGAGAGAGAGAGAGAGAGAGATCCGTACAGATTCCATCAATTCCATGGCTGTATTCCAATAGGATCTAAACAAAATACAGCGCTAAAAGAATAGAGAAGAGAAAGTATTTTCACCACCTTTTCCCCGGAAAAGGAGAAAATCTTTTTCTCTGGACGTGACTGTTCATGCAAAGGTCACGTCGAGGTATTTGTGCCCCGAGAGGAGAGACAACTTCTACTGTTCGAAACATGCGAAGTCTTACAGCTTTTCCAGTGACTAAGGTTTACTGAGGCCAAAATTAAAGATGTAAAAAGACGGGTAAATAGAAAGAAAAAGACAAAGAAATTCTATGTATAAAAAGACAGGTAAGCAGAAAAAATCAAAGCGTAGGTTAAACTGCGAGGCAAATAAGTCAAAAGGTTAAAAAGTACGAAGGAAATAAAGGTAAATAAAGATATTTGGAGAGACAAATACAAAATTGAATAAATAAAGTCTATACAAAAGAGAGCAGGAGGAAGAGTATTTTGTGGAAAAAAAAGTTAAAGGAAAATGAAGATTAACAACAACTTACTGAGACCATGTTGGAATTGTAAAACATGATGAAGAGGGCGTACAATACTAAATAAATTATGCATGGAATAAAAAAAAAAAGAAAAAAATAGTCAGCAGTTTTAGAAAAAAGACAGTCGAAGATAAAGCAATAAAAGCTATAAACTACCATTGCAAAGTTTTTTTTTCAGAAGAACTCACATGAAAATCAAATGAAATGATATACGGTTATCTTCAAAATGTTATATTTAAAGCAGTAATGAAAATTCTTTTTTCTCAGTATCTCCTCGTTTCATGGCATCAGCGTCAACTATTAATGAAAATGTCATTTCGGAAAACATTCTTTTTCAACACCAACTCTTCTCTACTTAATCACTAATCACCAAATTAATCCGCTTATAATCAGATCATTTTACCAAATGATAACAATAATCCTCTTGATATCACTTTGGCGGAAAAGGTCTATACATTTTTTTTTTCCACCCGCGTAGAACAATAGCTTATTGTAAGCCGCTGTTTTCACTGAGAGAAATACTTCGTTGGATCCTTATGCACAAACATCGGCAGGAGGGAATCGGAGTGAAGAGCTTGATTTGTTTACTCACGTGATGGAGGGATTCTCATTTTGTGAACTGAGTTTCGAACCGACTGATTCCATGATTTCACCTGAATATGGAAATTCGGTCTTATGTCAGTCTTAACAAACGATCAGAATTCTCTAACAAGGTATTATAAGAAAACATCAACAATGGAACCAACATCTTATCAATAAAATCCATGTCCCAAGAAGCTATAAAATAATAGATCAAAGTGCAACAATAAATTGTACAGAAATACGTAAATGAAAAAATACCAAACTTTAAAAAGTAATTTGTATTTTTCTTAAGAACCTACACTTTCACAGATGGATAGTACTCAGCGCATAACGTGCTGCGGCTGTCTACTGACTTAAATGAAAAACAAAAGTCTATCAGTAGGCCTCTGCGTCACCCGTGACCTGGTCTGGGTTAAGCAATAAACGGCCATAAAACCAGTAAGTAGCAACTGTAGGAATTGTTTTCCACTTAAAAGGTCTGGAAAATTAAAGCCGTTGTCAGTGCGTTTAGGGTGGCGCAAAAGCACTGGGGGTATAATTTATTCAAGATGCGATCAAATGGAAATATTCAGAAACGGAGAGAAATGGAAGAAATTTCCTACAAAAGCAACAATTTTTTTTAAATGCCAGGAAGCCCTCTCCGGAGTTATACTTCTGTTCCTCATGAACATTTTACTCCAAGACCTCGACCTTGAAAAACTTCGACAACTTCCAACACAGACCAACGAAAACTTGGAATAAACGAGGACCATAAAGGTGGAACAAAACCTCCTTCACGAGAAAAACACTGACGCTGCAGTCCAGCTAAAATACACCTTGAGATGATATCTAGTCCAGTTACCTGAGTCAGCAGATTTCTTTGTTCACGAGTTTCAATCATTTTTGAAGACTTAGAAGAAACTCTTCATCCAAAATCATACTTTTAAGGACCCACCACCCAACCCACTTTTACCATAACCACATCTATCCAAATTATAAACAACTTACTTTTCCCTATGTTCATAGAAGCCTAGAGTTTAAAGTTCAAAGAATTTTTTATACAAAATAACGGAAGTGACTTAAATGTTGGGAGAGGAGGGGGAGGAGGGGACAGAACCAAACCAAATGGTAATTGGTAAGAGGGACAGGGACAAGAGGAGTAGAAGGATGGGGAGGAGGGAGGAGTGGCTAGTGTAAAAAAAAAAAAAAAAAAAGAGCAGGTGACAATAACTAGACAGGAATTCGTAATTAAAACTGAAGTTTCATTAATCTTGACCAGGATAATTCAAATTACTCAGAGTTTGTCTCTTTAACTGCGAATACGTCTTTAACTTCTTCAGTTTTTTTTTTCTGCTAAAAATAGATTCACTTAGTTACACTTATGCCATTTCCCTCTACATTAGGTGGCCACCAAGAAAAGCGACGATTATGATCACTGCGACATCCACACTTAAGACAGTGACTCATGGATGAACAACATGTGCTAAAAACTTCCAAAGGATTAGCTCCTCATATACCTACACAGAAGTCAAACCGGCATCGTCTCCAACCCTTATACATACAGCATCATTCATCTCTCTTGAATGAACGTTGATTCTTTATAACACCTTTAACTATTAACACACACACGCACACGCACACACACACACACACACACACATATATATATATATATATATATATATATATATATATATATATATATATATATATATATTAGTTAATGTTAAAGAGAGTAGCTTTTAGATTATGACAGTATGTTCAACTAAGCCTCTTGCTCATTCGTTTGTTCCTTCTTTCTTTATACATTTATGAGAGAAGCAGAAGGATTAATTCAACAGAGGTTCCGGGAAGTGAGAGAAGAGGAATTGCTTCATAAGATGCAAATTCGGAAAGAAGATGAACAGTCGCCAGATGCTTCGTCCGAGATGAAGATGCTGCCGAGAAGAATATTCTGGTTTTTTATGGTATGAGAGAGAGAGAGAGAGAGAGAGAGAGAGAGAGAGAGAGAGAGAGAGAGAGAAAGTCGAGTGATCATGAAAGATTGGTTTTGACTGACTGGACAAATCTTTTCATTCCGAGCCTTATTAAACGCAAGCCAAGTACGTCGATATGTCAATAATAGCCCGACAATAATTGATCGGCCATTTTGGTTTCCGATTAACTGGGAGTGAACAACGTTAAGGGCAAAGGAGGAGGAGAGAGAGAGAGAGAGAGAGAGAGAGAGAGAGAGAGAGAGAGAGAGAGAGTCTCAAAATACATAATCTCAACGTTATAACTAGTTTCTAACTGTGCATTTACAGTAACAGACGAAAAATCTTCAGACCACAAACAAAAAAATAACTAAATAATATATATAAATAATATAAATAAATATAATAATATATATATATATATATATACTGTATATATATATATATATATATATATATATGCATATAACCTCATTTGGGAAAAGAATGGTGACTGCAGTTTGGTCGAATGTTGTATTGAAATTTCATGCCTGAATTTCAGGAGGGCTCTCATAAATGCAAAACAGTTCATCATAAAGCACCATTACCTAGGATAATGCAGTATTTTATGCAACAAAACAGCACGAGCACAGAGTTCTTCATTCTAAATAAAACAGCTGGCATGGAAACATTAATATTCCCTCTTAATATGACAGCATACTCATACTGGTATTCAATCTAAATATAAAAAAATAATATAAACCACTCGTATCTATCATCATTGATGGCATAAGCCCTCTGAAACTGATTTCAAGCACAGACAAAAATTGGCAACTGCGGAAGGCAGTGTTTCCAAATAATTTCAGGCAAACAACTGACATAATTCTTATGACATCGGTGATCGTAATTGTCTGAACAAAATCATCGAAAAGTGCGAAGCATTAACGCAACATACAATAAAATAGCAATAAAAAAGGCTATTTAACTACTTCATGATAAGGGACTGATTCCTGAACAGAAATGACGGAGAAGGAAATAAACATTATTTATTTCCAGTTTATCTTTTCAATAAAGCTCAAAATCAATCAAACGGTCAATTAAAAATTAATTACAGGGTACCTTTGACACACGGGCAGCTAATGATTGGTCCACCGTTAAAGGTTCCTCTGCTGGAAAAACTAAAAACTAACATTGCAGTATTCTTTAGAGTAGTGATCTCTCTCTGTCTCTCTCTCTCTCTCTCTCTCTCTCTCTCTCTCTGGTGTGACAGTTGTGTGTGTCATGTACTTTCTACCCTGGCCAAACCACGAATCAGAAACAGCATACATCCATGTACAAGAAAAAAAAAAAAATTTGCTGCACCACAGCATCGACACCCACGTCAGATGACAAACCGAAATCATTAAGCCACAAATGGAGTTAACTTCCCACAGTATTGGACGCGATGTGTCAGACTGGCAGGGCAGTATATTTGACACAAAGGCCTGTCAGGTGTGAAGAGAACATTTTCAAGATGAGAATACATATAACAGAAACAAATGAGTGCTACTTACGTCTGCCTAAGAATCTTGTAATTAATGAAAACAGTCGCAGTCAAGCGGGCGATCCATCTTCATGCAAAGCTTCGCAAGATGGTCTGTTTTTATGCCAAGTCTGACTGAAATCCTTTAACCGCGTAGGGGAGTTAGGGTGCCTCCACACTACAGTAAAACACGTCTTAGGCACGTTGGAAACTTATCGCACACATATCAAAAACAGGTTGAAAACAAGTCAACAAGTGTCAGCGGAGAACGAATCTGGCACATGCTAGATAAACGTATGAAGCGCTGCTTAGAACACCCAGAAGTCGTTGACTTGTCTTTAACCTGTTTGTGATGTGTGTACGATAAGTCACCGACGTGTGTTTACTGACAAGTTTTACTGCAGTGGGGACGCCAGCCATACACAAAACAAAAAAGTTGGACGGACAGTTAGACCGACGAAAGATCTTCATTCACATATACCGATCTTATAGGTAGGGGACTAAAAATAATAAAAATTAATTATGCAAAACAGGCTTTAAAGGAACAGATCTTAGGCGTGAAAAGGTGTTAAAGCGACACAGAATATTACGAAAATATCCAAACCCTCAAGGCTGACAGCAAATATTAATAAGGAACAACCAACGACATGATTAATGACAGTCAGAAAACCGCTCAATGGCTGATAACAATGAGAATGAAGAATAATAACGACAGGCTTCCACTATGAAAGGAAAGTTCCGCAATAACACCGAGGGATAACAAATAGTTTCCCATCGATCTCAGAGGCCGCCCTGGCCACCTTTAGTACTAAAACCTCAATGTACATATAGATATTTCCTAAAACTCTTCTTGTTAAGCATTATTCTTTTATCTTTTTCACACACACACAAACAAAAACATAACTACCAGGGTTATAATAATTATTATAAGTTCAGTAACTTTTTTCTTAGTAATAAACTATTTTGTTTTACAATAAATTTTTCTTTCGTCCTCAGCGGATTTTTTAAGGTGTATTTGTGTGGGTGTGTGTGTACACTGTGTGTGTGTGTGTGTGCAACCAGCCCAGAAAAAAAAATGAGCCTGTAACAGAATATTAAACGAGAAGCGATTTTCCAATCTTTTCCAAACAGAAACTGTGACCCTCAAATAGCGCTGGCTGAACCTGAACATTAAAACAACTGCGAGAGGGAACACTTTAAGTGTTTCTCTTCTTCATTATTTAAATTGTTTTTATCATGGTTTTATTAGCTATCATATAACGGCCATGGTACTAACATATCAATAAGGTACTGTCATTATAATTTTCTTTGGTTACCTTTACTACGCCCCCTTTAATAATAATAATAATAATAATAATAATAATAATAATAATAATAAAGAGAAACCACGCCTCTCCTCCAAGAAGCCCTTTCCCATAGCAAAGGTTTATTATGCAATGTTCGTGTCCTGAGTCACTGAATCACGCTGTTTTTTTTACAGTTTTTGATCAGATCTGTTCTTTTAAATAATCCTAAAACTGGGGAACATAAAAATCTATTTGGTTTTGCAGCACTTGTAACCTAAACCCTAAAAAAATCGTCATTTAGTATGTCTGCTGCAGCACCCTCTCTTTCTCTCTCACACACACAAAATAACACAACTTTTTCCTCCATGAAAACCTAGTTAAAATTACAGCCTTAACGGATATGGGAGAGACATTTAACTATCCATTATTTTCTAATTGAATCCTAATCAATTCTGGCATCCTCCCCCCACTTCCCCCCTGACAAAGCAACAGCACCGAATCGCCTGTCTTCCTGCTCCTCTTACAATGTCAATCAGGTGGAGCCTAGACCATGTTCGCATCGTTTCCGTGCCGAAACAACGTCTATTGCATTGTTTCCAGAAAATATGGCTGCTACAAGTTTTAAGGACACATATGTACATTTCACTTCAATGCTTTAAAGATGTGATAAGAAAATTTATGGAGTCAGATGGAAGTAGGTCGAGAGACTCGAGGTAAAATCTTTGTGTTCAGCAAATAGTTTGATTCCTCAGCAATATTGCCGGTCAGGTGATCTTCGAGAAGTGTTATGTATATTCGTGAGTGCGATGCGTTAATTTTGATCTAGATTGTGCCAAATCTGCTAAAAGTGGTTGATGGAACCATTAGCGTGATGGGAACTGCAGTTGTCTGACGTGCTTTGGAGAGGATCCGAACTTCAATCGGCAGATGGGTAGACTTTGAAATCTCTGTTTATAGGAGAAAAGTGAACTTGCTGATTTTTACCATGATTTTTCTAATCATTATGAACTTTTGAACTGGTGTGGGAGATTTAATATGAATATTCATACCTCTTTTGTATTATTGTTTTGTCATGTACGTTTGCCATATCTTGCTAGCCATTTACTCCATTATTGTGTTTTGCATTCATATGTTTTTGCTAGAGTTTCTATCATGTTTAATTCTTCCGACAGATGTCTGTGGACAGATGTCCGGTGGACAATGGACTGTTTCGAATAACATGTAGTGAACTGGTTTGACATGACTAATTATTGATTTGGGAGTGTGTGAGTTTGGATATTTTCAGACTAGTAGCCATAGGTGAGACTTTAATCAGAAGTGTTTGCGATTCAGAGTTTAGTTATCTAACTCGATATTTCATTTATTATGCATTTTAATCTTTGCTTTGTTTTATTCATTTCTTGTTGGGTTATTTGAATAATAAACCTATTTTTGTAGAAACTATTGCGTTTCTTTAAATAGTCCATTTATTGATTTGGTGAGAATGAGTCACGATTCAGTTAGGTGAACCGAACTTGATAAGAGAGAGAAGCGATACAGAGAGAAGTGATACGGTGAGAGAGAGAGAGAGAGAGAGAGAGAGAGAGAGAGAGAGAGAGAGAGGAAAAATAGATGTAAATGTTTGCGTGGTGAAGCGAACCATGCAGCTCGTTCATGAATAAAGATGGATTTAGACGTTACGTACACCTTCAAAAAGGTGTTAATTCTGTCCTCGTAACATATATATATATATATATATATATCAGTGGTTTCACAGCCGACTGGAGTCGTTGGAAGGTACTGTGTCGTGGGATTGAGACCCGGCGGTACCGATCCATTTATCAATTTAAAAATTTCCCTTCGGTGATAATTCCCCATCGGGGATATTCCCGAAATAGTGTGATTTGTATATTAGACGACATTTTTAGCTTCACGATTGTGTATAAATAAATAAATAAATATATATATATATATATATATATATATATATATATATATATATATATATGTGTGTGTGTGTGTGTGTGTGTAGTGTATGTATATATATATATAGATATAGATATATATATATATATATACTATATATATATATATATATATATATATATATATATATATATATATATATATATATATATATTGTATGTGCAGAATCTACTGGTCACTTTTTATCAGATACATATGTAATTTATTAACCACAATGCCCTGTAACTATAATTCTTCGCGCTTTTGGATGTGTAACTACGAAGGAGGCTGTACATCGAACTGAAAATTGAGAACTGTGATTACCAGTCGCGGGACACGAACCTACGTCGCCTTAACCACAAAGGAGGTCGTTGCCAGCCTGACCACGAGAAGGATAAAGTCTATTACCTCTCATTACATATATACCTGTCGTTTTCAGATATATTTATTAGAGCTGGAATGAACCCATCCTCCATCGTAGCCAAATTGGGCAACCGTTTCTATGCTTTTGAGCTGAAATATGTATGCGGAATCTACTGGTCACTTTTACCAGACACGTATGTAGCAATTCACAACCAGGCCGGCAACGTGACTCTTCTGGTTAAGGCGACGCAGGTTCGTGTCCGCGACCGGCAATCACAGTCTTCAATTTCTTGCGTCTGGATGCACGGCTACGTAGTTACAAGCGCGCATCAGAAAGCGCAGAAGAATTCGAAAAATCAAGGCGTGTAACTAATAAATACATATTATATAATTTATGTATATACAGTATATATAAATATATATACATTCACAAACATTAAGCTATAAATACCATTTAGTATCAGCTTGGCTCTTCCCTGGAAATCATACCTAAGTGTAATTACAATTGATAAGTGGTAGTAACTTCTATAGGTTGCTGTCTGGGCGGTGGTTGGAATCCACCAAGTGACTACCACTTGTCAGTTGTAATTATCTGTTTGATTTTCGAAGAAGAAAAAGAAGGATTTGATATTGCCGTTTTTCTCGATCTGGTTCAGTGCAGAAGAATATATTATTAGGAAGTTATTCATCAAGCTTCGAATAATTCAAGCAACACCATTGAAACCGAATACTGCCCACCGCAGGTAAATCCTGGGAATTCTTCCTTTTTCTTAATGGAAAAACCTATTGATTCTCTCTCTCTCTCTCTCTCTCTCTCTCTCTCTCTCTCTCTCTCTCTCTCTCTCTCTCTCTCTCTCGTATAATTAAGGATGTTTAATCGGAATATTCGTCTAACTCAAAATAGACTCACTTCAAACATACCCAAGCACATCCATCGAGTCTTGTGTTTTTGTGTACAAACATACACGGTGACGTGGTAAAAGGTTATGCATAAATACATATTTATATACATACACACGCACTCCACACACATTGGTACAAACAAGCCAGCAGAGGTTAATATCTAAGAGGAGGTATCATTTCGATTCGGGTGTCATTTAAGAGAGAAATCGCTAACTAATTAGTCATCGAATGGAAAGGGATACGGAGGCGTTAAAGCCTCATAAAATTTCAATGAAGTTTCCATTGAGTCACGAACCACGTAATTATTAAAATCAATTTCTCTGGTAATCAGTATCCACCTGCGCACACCTGCCTCACTTGTTTATATGGCAGATGTTCACCAGGCTTTAATTATTTATTTTCTTCAATACACACCGACGTTTTTTTTTGTCTTGTTCCTAAAGAAATTGAGTGAAAAGGCCCGAAAGATGTAACAGAGAAAACCTTGCACTTGCACTATGAAGTGACTGTTATGAGAGGGTGTAAAGGAGATGGAAGAAGAAAGTGTAACCAGGTAAAGGGAATGAAAGGGGCTGCAGCTAGGGGCCAAAGGGACATTGCACAGAACCTTAAACAATGCCTATGTGACTGGTCTTGGTTAGAAACCCTCTTTTTGGGTTTGGCTTGTGCTTTGCAAGCATTTAATTTTAAACGCTACTCAGGTTTCTGACTACTGTTACCACTTGGACTGAAAGGCGTGTGAATCTTGATCTTCACCAGCCATAAAGACAATTTCGAGGATGTTAAATTAAAGCCTGTAAATTGAGATGATTCTCATTTGGCCAACTCTGGTAACTTTTGTGTGTTACGCACTGTGTCCAACTTGTCTCTTGCCGCTTCTTTTATATTTGCATCCGTTTATTTATTAAATTATTAATTCGTCTTGTTTTTCTTTGCTAATAACGGACCTCTGCTTTCTGTATTTCCTGCTATCTTCTGTAAGTTCTTTCAAAAGAACACCATATTCTTTGGAAGCTTCAGTTTCAAGTCAATGACCCCTGTAGGCTTGTTCCACATGAATAGGGGTTTATCTTCTGTTACTACTACTACTACTACTACTACTACTACTGCTACTACTACTACTACTAATATATAATATATAATAATAATAATAATATTTTTTCCTTTATTGCGTTCCCCATTCTTTTACTTTTCCGTTTGATAATAATTATGTTACTATATCTATGAAGTCAACATCTCATATTGGAAATACAACGGACACATGATGTACAATTATCTCCCCGATTTTTCAATATATTTGGAAACCATTAAAAATAGAATACCGAAGGTTCGTCTTCATTTAGTTCTAGATTAACAAACAGAATATACAATTTAGGGTCGAAGGCCAAGCGCTGGAACCTATGAGGTCATTCAGCGCTGAGAGAAAATTGAGAATAAGAGGTTTGAAAGGTGTAACAGGAGGAAAACCTTTTGCAATTGCACCATGAGACGACTGACAGGAGAGGGTTAGGGAAAGTAAGATGGGGGAAAGAGAATATGACTGGAGTTACAGTAATAAGAATGAAAGTGGTTGCAACTAGGGGCGAAGGGTAATGCATACAATGCACCGCGTGAGGTACACTGACAGCACTAACCGCCTACGAGGTCATCTAGTTCTATTTCAAATCTAGGTCCTTGCTGAGAGATCAGTTCGTCTTCTGTCTCAAACCTTCGAGTGGTCACCTTCAAATGTCGTTTGGGAATATCAACTATAATATTAGTTCTGTGACACGTCTCATCAGAGAGAAATCAGAAGCAATAAATTATAAAAGATGCTAAAATTTTTGCTTTTGATTATCTGAAAAACATCATTCTAGACCAACTACAACATCCATATTTGCTGGAGTTATTTGTAATAGAGATGTTAATAAAGAAATATAAACGTGTAATTATAAATACCATCTTTGTTTTCCCGCCTGAAATGGAACTATTTTCCTTTTCATTTATTGAACTGACATCATTTCTAGGCTAAGTACAATTTCAATACTTGCTGGAGTTATTTGTAGTAATGATAATAACGATAAAATATATAAGTGTAATTATGAATGCAATCTTATTTTTCGCTTCTGAAATGAATGATTCTTTCATTTGTCCCAAGTGGCTGTCTCTCAGGCCCTGAGTGCAATATCCTGCTTCAGAAACACGTGAGAGAGTCTCGTCACGCCAGCAGCGGAAATTATGCTCCATTTTAGCTTCTAGTTCGTCGGATAATTGAGTGCATTCATGAACTGGCATATTCTCGGAATGACTTGGGTATTACAGACGTAAAGGTATAAAACTAACAATGAGTATAGAATATAGAATTTAGACCAAGGCCAAGCGCTGGGACCTATGGGGTCATTCAGCACTGAAATGAAATTTACAGTAAAAAGGTTTGAAAGGCGTAACAGGAGGAAAACCTTTTGCAGTTGCACTATTAATCACTTGTTAGAAGAGTGTGGGAAGGAAGATGGAAGTAAGAGAATATGAGCTGAGGTACAGTAAACGGAGTGAAGAGGGCTGCAGCTAGGGGCTGAAGGGACGCTGCAAAGAACTTTACGTAATGTCTACAGTGCACTGCATGAGGTGCACTGATGGCAATACCCCACTGCGGAAGTTTAAAACTTAAAGGAAGAAGTGCTGACTGACTGTGCATTTATTTTGCTTTACTCTTCTTCAGTTCCCCTGCCTCATTTTGTTTATTTCAGTACAGAGTCTTCTTACTTCTCTTCTCTCTAATTACCGGTTTTGATTCTCAACTGTCGAGACAAATGACCATAAAAACAAAGATGCTCTATAATAATATTCTTTTTTGGACATTGTTTTATTGGAAAACTAACACAGTGAAAATAGCAACATTTCTCGGAGCTCTTCGAATGAACGGCATTGGAGAATCGCATACAGTAAATAATTCATTTTGTCCGTCTGTATTCAGAATCTCCTGGTCACTTTTAACCACATACTTATGTCATTTCAATAAACACAATGCCTTCTCAACATCTCGATTTCTCCGCACTTTGGAACCGCTTGTCACTACTAAGCCTTATTCCAAATCAAGAAAGTAATGAAGGTTTTCTGATCCTCGGCCGAGATTCGAAACCAGGTCACACAGAATCTAACAAAGTTTAATTCTTATTCATTACATCAGTTACAGAATATCTACAAATCATCCTGCCTTGTATTGTGCTGTGTTAGTGTAGTGTGATTCGTAGTATTAATATGAAAGCATTTATGGTATCTTCAAAATAATTAAATTTATTTTACAGTGAATGCTGCAATTGAACGACAGGAGAGGGAACTGAAAATTAGAATTTAAAGAGTTTTTTCCAGTGGAAACTTACGCAAGTCCTCTAAACAGAACCAGTTTTGAGCTGAGACCTTCAAGAAAATTCTTCGTATTGAAGATGCAAAAAGGAACTGGGGCTGTCAAAAACAAAGAGATCACTTTGCTAGAGAAAAAGAAGAATGGAAGAGAAGTTCTTCTCAAAAGAATCCCAAAAGTTTGTTAGCCAGAGATAAGTTTTGCTTTAGAAATGAATTCTTCAGTGAGTCACAAATCGAATATTTATTAAAATGGGACCTAACCATCGTTGGTCTGGTGATGATATTAGAAATGCTATTACCTTGCGTAGTTTATTCAAACCTATAAATGTTTGCAGGAGTATGTAGATTACCATATCCCTCTAAAACAGCTTATTAAATCGATGGTTGTAAAATTGATGTAGGCCAGGTATATTGTCATCATTCATAAAATTACTGAGTTAAAGCTGCCAGTAATACCTGAAACTGACCGTTTATGTATCATTCATTTGATGAATGTAGTGTAGCTCCAAAATGGTCATACGATAAAGGGAACAGATATTTTATATCCTCAAAAACCGGGTTCAGTGTGTCATGATTGGGGGCTTATTAAACCATGGAAGCAGTTGATATACTATAATTTTAACTCTACAGTATTACTAAGATATATTTTATTTGATATCATAGGAGTGGAAGCAGCAGCGTTTGTGTTGTTATTGTGGTGAATGATTTAGGCCCTACAGATGTAAAATTATGGAATAATTTAGAGTATAGGACTGGAAATTCCTCTGTTCACAATCCATCCCCTAGTATGATAGGGAAGTGTATGTATTTGCTGACACCCCGCATCTCATCATATTAGTAGTAATTTCTAGATTCAGGTTTTCAGTTCGAATGAGAAACGTGTACTGAGTGGATGTGTTGAGAACTATCATGAAAGTGTGCGTGATCTGAAGACAACACATCGCTTATCCGATAAACATATTACTGTTGCTACAATTATTTGAAAGAATGAATGTAGGCTTGCAGCTCAACTACTGTCTGCTGAGACAACTGCGAAGACTTTGAAATACTTTGAAACAAAGGACTTTTGAAAAGCAAAGAGTGGGAAGAGACTAGTCAATTCCATCCACCATATTGCGACTCATGGTTTGATCTGATGAATTCCAGAGTGCCCTTCGATAAAACCATCCAGACATGCATTTTGGACTTCTCTTGAAATCCTGAAACACAGTAACCATATGATAGATACTGCAAAGACTTTGAAAGAAAGTCATTGGAAGTAAGTGCATGTATGTTTCAGAAGAAAGGATTAGTTGCTTATCTTCAGGTCTTTTAAAAACTTTGTAAATGGTCAAGTCAATTGTGGCATTTCATACCTATTAACATACAGGCTAAACCAGGATGGCTAGGAGCATCTGTTTGCTAGTCTAAGGCAAAAAGGTGCTGCATATGAACATCCCTCACCTGTATCTTTTAAACATAGAATTAGGTCACATCTTTTAGGAAAGGAAAGCCAGCTGGTTGCTGAGAGCACACAATATGAAAGAAAAGAGGACATAACCTGTGGTGCACGATATATCACAATGTTCAAGTAACAGTGTACACAGAGCAGTGGTTGTGAGCCGAACAACCCAGACCAGAACCTGTTTATCTGCCTTAACATTTTACTCTCTCTTGATCCTGACAACTTAGAGATGGATGATGTGCAGATAAAGATTGTGATGATGCTATACTCCCCTTAGAACTGGAAAATGAGATGAAAACAGAAGGACTGCGCTATTTAGGTGGATATATAGCTTTTAGATTTCCACGATTTAGCATCTTAGTTTCCCACATAAACCCAGGAGGACATGGAATGAGGCAGCTAGCTGGAGTCAGGAAAATGGCTTAATGACACAGTGTTTTTTCTTCAGTGAGCTTAAAATGGAAAAATTTTGTCTGCTATCATGGAGAGAAGTCACTGAAACCTGGGAAAGACCTTACCAAATTTTAATTTCTTGGCCATCAATATATAAATTTACTGTGTGAGAGCTATTGCCCTATTTGTCAGGTGCCACCATGTTTTTGGATACGAGTCCTAAACAAAACATGTCTTCTGGAAAATCAAAAGAGAAAGTATGCAAAATTAACAAAATAACTTTCATAATAAGATTTAAAGTTTTACTTGCTTTCTTGTTTCTATGTACTTTCATTAAACAGCACAAAGAATTCAAGAAGGCACCTATCTTGTCTTATGTTGAATGATGTGGAAGAAATTGTAAAAATACAGACACTGAGGTTCTTAACTTAATTTTTGTCTTAAGAGACACACCTGAGCCGGATTTTGGTTAGGCTACTGCAGTAGCAAACTGCAATAGAGACATATGGAGGTTATTCAATCCTTTAGTCAGCAATACCTGGAGATTAACGGGGACCTTTCACCCAAGGTCGTGACAGAGAGAGAGAGAAGAGAGAGAATGGGTGTGGGCAAACAATTCCCATAAGTGACCCTTCATTTATTGTTTTGCGGTTTCTTTTATGGCCACATACGGTGACGTCTGATATGCGCAGTAACGCTGAGACGGTCTGACCTGGTATTCTTTAGATTACTGTTCGAAACAGCGTCCGGGGTAACTGAACGTAACCACGAAGAAAGGTATAAAGCTATTCCTGCTCATACGCACTTATATCTGTCGAATTAAGATACATTTACTAGAACTGGAATAGATCCATCTTCACCATCATAGAGGAGTATTTAATCTTTATAGATTTTTAGGCTGAAATATATAGTTAGACTCAACTGGTCATACTTTACCAGATACGTATGTGATTTTAACAAACACAATGCCCCCTTAACTTCTCAATTTCTTCAATGTATTTTTATGTATGTGTGTGAGAGAGAGAGAGAGAGAGAGAGAGAGAGAGAGAGAGAGAGAGAGAGAGAGAGAGAGAGAGTCCTTGCTAGTGAGCAGTTCATTATAAAACGTTAACGTAGAGAGAGAGAGAGAGAGAGAGAGAGAGAGAGAGAGAGAGAGAGAGAGAGAGAGAGAGAGAGAGAACAGCCTATGAAATTGCCTTTGAAGAGAACTACTGTAGTTTCTGATCTGCACTAAGGGAAGGCCTCTTCTTGCAGTCGACCGAAAACCAGGGGAAGTGCCAAGATCCTATGGAATCGAAATGAAGCTTCCTTTCACAGGCGGTCCCTTAGAGGCACGGAGACGGGCGATTACGAGGCCTTTTATGTTGCCGAACCAGGTAACTACCACAGTGGCCTATTTGTGAACAGCAGAAGCACCAATATGCAGTCAATGTGCCGCGCTGTTGAACTTCTCCGAAGTTCAGGGACCTTTATTCTCCACCGTTGGACTGTGGAACGACGTACTCCCTACACAAGAGGATATGTCGTGCCAGCGAGACCTCAAAGTTCAAGCGAATATGCAATGCATTACTACCCTAATGCACTTCTCTTTGTATTTTAATCATTTACTTACATTTTTTTCTATTTATTTATTAATTTGCTAATTGGTTTTCATTTTCCAAATACCTTCTGTTGCTTCTTTCCAGTGACCACCATATTCTTTGGAAGCTTGAATTCAAGTCATTGGCCCTTGTAGGCTTGTTCCATATGAATAGGGTTCATCTTCTGAATAATAATATGTATGTATGTATGTATGTAATAATAATACTGACAAATCAATCACAGTTAGGTGTTTTAGACATCTCCAAAGTGATACCAGTGTTTTGATGTGTTGTTTACTGTTACTGGGACTGATCTAGGTGACTGTGTCACAATGACTGACTTCTGCTGTCTTTGCACAAATTGAAATCTAAATTATAAAATAATTGGAGACGTACAGCAGACTTGATCCTTTTTAAACTTAGCGATAGTGGTTGAATAGAATTCTAATCAAAGGAAAATAAACAGAAAATAAAATTGTTCACACAGAAGGTCAAACTTTTCACGACGTATGGCTGGTTAATCTGGATATTTTTAACTGCATTCAGATATAATATCGAATTTTCCAAGATATTTACTTTGAGTGATGAATACAGTTTTTCTTCTCTGTACATGTGAACTTCGCATACACAGGAGATGCACATGCTTAACATTATATATATATATATATATATATATATATATATATATATATATATATATATATATATATATATATATATAACTCTACATATATATATATATATATATGTATATATATATATATATATATATATATATATATATATATATATATATATGTATATATATATATATATATATATACTACTACTATATGTATATATATATATAAATTATATATATATATATATATATATATATATATATATTTTATATATATATTATATATATATATATATATATATATATATATATATATATACATATATATATATATATATATATATATATATATATATATATATATTACATATAAATATATATATATATATATATATATATATAATGCTTATACTCTCTCTGCTCTATATGCTATATATATATATATATATATATATCTCACTATATATATCTCCTCTATGAGGAGAGAGAGAGAGAGAGAGAGAGAGAAGGCGCATTGGTTATAGAACATTTATAGTATAAAATTAAATACACCATGTTAGCCTTTTGTGTAGTTGAGCATTTTATTGGCTCAGAAGATATTCTTGGGCAGTGAAAACGCGTGTCCCTAAGTGCCCCTGAAGCCTGAAGGTCAGCTTTGCTGCCCATGGAGACAGGGAGCATTCTTCCTTGAGGGTCCCGCTGACGCATGATATTCATGAACGATACCCCCACGTCATGGGACTTCCGGCAACGGAAGTCGTTGTGGCGGACATATTCCCGAACGAAAGTTCGTTCCTTGAGTTCGCTCTGATGGGCGGAACAAAGGAAGTGTAGGTTTTATATTTTGAGTACAGGTTAATTATTCGGGTGCTAATTGTTGCTTGTGAAAGACCTGTTTTTGGTTGGGGCGCTGTCGAGCTGCCAGTAAGGTGAGCCAAGTCTCGATTTTCAAAGCCCGAACGGACTTTATCATTTTTCCTGTGTTTAACCTGTACTGTTCTTTTTACATATGGCTTATGCTTTGGTTACTTATTTTTATTTCCATTTTTTATTTTTATGCCACTTTTGTTTTTATTTCCATTTTATTTTTATTTTATGCCACTTGTTTTTTTATATTTCGGTTTTGATTTCTAAGTGCCATTTTATATCTTGCATTGACCTGATGTTTTTTTGAATCAGTAACATGGGAGAAATCCCACAACTATTTTCTTTCCTGTGCCTGCTTTAAGAGTTATCTTTTTTTGTTCCTCACATGTTTGCTAGAGTCAAAAATTAAGGAACTGACAATAAACGACTTCGACCATGTTTAGAAATATCTGACTTATATGTTGTGGAGAATTATTTAGTCAATATTGAAAACATTATGTTGTGCATGGGTCGGTCTTACTTTCATCTTGCTAATTTCAGGGTTGAGGCTCGTCCTCACCAGTTACACCATTTCATTTCGGTCCCGTTCATTTACCTGTTAGTCTTATGAATAAACTGTATTTTTATAGACAGGAATTTGCTATTATTCCTAGATTAGTTAGTAGTGCGTTTGTAGAGAGAGAGAGAGAGAGAGAGAGAGAGAGAGAGAGAGAGAGGAATAATGCTCCGCTCGGCTTGAAGCTGACCAACGCTACCGAGGTACCTCTTCGAGGTAAGTTGAAATATCATACGCCCTCTTTGAGGGCGTTTTATATATATATATATATATATATATATATATATATGCATATATATAATATATATATATATATATATATATATATATATATATATACATATATATATATATACATATATATACTCACACACACACACACACACACGCGCGCACAAGAAATTATAATTGATAAGTGGTTCGTCATCTCACGGGCTCGAACCATGAACACGAGAACACTCTTATGAATTATAATTCCCCTTCAGTCTCTATATATATATATATATATATATATATATATATATATATATATATATATATATATATCTATATATTATTTCAAGATAGAGCAAGTGGATATTAAGCGACATTTGTAGCTTAACGGTGTGATAAATTCATTCATACACCTCACACACACACACACACACACACTGGTGACTTTACCAGATACGTATGTGTTCACGCAATGACAGTGACTATCACCTTTTCGGCTTCTTCAAACTTTTTGGATTGTTTGTCATCACAAGGCAGATGAAATGAATATGGAATAAAGAACATCAAACAAGTTCTCTGTCTCGGATGAAATTTGTGCCCCTCATGAATCAGATTATACTTATTATCATTTTCTAAATAATGAACAATAAACGGTTAAAATCACGTTGTGCGCACAAAATGTTTTAAAATATTGCATTCTACAGTCGCAGAGGT
>NC_089770.1:16922734-16937734 GCF_040412425.1 Macrobrachium rosenbergii | reverse complement strand
AGGGCCTTCAAGCGTTCCCTTAGAGTTTTCCCTTCGTTAATGTTTTCCCCAAGGGAGTTATCCAATCATCCTCGTGCTCTTTCTCATAGGAGCGATGGAATTAGATTTATATCCCAGTAAGTGATGAGGACTACTACCTTTCCTCATATGAAGGATGCAGACTTATTCCTAAGGAAGTGGTGTGCACTACTGCTTTTCCTCATAGGAGGGATGGAATTAGATTTATATCTAAGTAAGTGGTGAGGGACTACTGGGACTGGAATCTAGTTCTAATACAGACAGGGGAAAAAGGGTGCTTAGTCTCTTCGTAGTCACAAGTAAAAGGTTAAATACCCATTTAATGGTAATTCCCCTAGATTATATTGCTATAAGACTGCCAGGTTTATAAGGAGGTTTTCCCTTGATCGGCTGATTTGCTTATCATTATTGGAGATCTGAGGTAGATAAAGCAAAGGAATGAAATAAGTGGGGAATCCCTTGATTAGATGATTTATTTATCATTACTGGAGATTTGATGAAGATAAAGTAATGGAATGAAATGAGGTAGGAGTTTACCAGAGGCCCGTTGCATCGAGCGGTAGAGGGTGTTGTAAAACCTTAAACTAAGGATCCTTCCTTAGCATCTAATCTGGAAACAAAGATTCTTTTCCTTTCTCTCTCTCTCTCTCTCTGTCTCTCTCTCTCTCTCTCTCTACTCTCTCTCTCTCTCTCTCTCTCTCTCTCTCATAATATTACATAAAATTGTGATTATGAAATAAATTGAATTCGTCATCTTATTTATTTACTTGACTAAGGATACACTGTCTTGCATATTCCAGAGAACTAAATTTTATGGTTACGTGAATCGTAAACCTTAAGTGGATGAAAAAATGGGTATAACCCTCACCGAGGAAAATTACATTTTTAATTCAAGAACACCTGCTCGTCTACGGCCTGTCTGACGACCTGGCAAAGTGAAATCCAATGAACAGAGTCTCTGACATTGGATTTCCCATTACCTTCTGTTACTTCTTTCTGATAAACACCATTATCCTTTGTAGCTTGAATTTCAAGTCAGTGGGCCCTTTGGGCTGTTCCAAATGAATATGGGGTTCATCTTCGAATAATAATAATAATAATAATAATAATAATAATAATAATAATAACTAATAATAATATAATAATAATGTGTATTTCAAAATTTGCTATATTTCATGCAGCATTCGACGAAGAACACTGAATGGTCTCAAGTTTATGCTGCATCAAAATAACGGACCTTGCTCTCATGACGAACGTATTCATAAGCATATGCGATTTAATCAATTTATCTATCTGCAGCATGGTGCTTTGTTTTCTCTCTCTCTCTCTCTCTCTCTCTCTCTCTCTGCAAACACACACAAACACACACATGTTTTACAGTGTTGTATGGTAATAATAATATAATAATAGAAATCGTACCAAACAGCCACTGCCAATTTCATTTTTTTTTTAGTTGCCCAAACGAACGTATTCATAGCCATAGATCAATGCGATTATCTACTTAGTATATATTTTTGATCTCTCTCTCTCTCTCTCTCTCTCTCTCTCTCTCTCTCTCTCTCTCTCTCTCTCTCTCTACACAAACACTCACACAACCTTTTTATAATGTTGTGTGGTAATAATAATAAAAAGCTCTCCAAAACCCACCCATTCCAAATTCTGATTTATTTTGTCTTTGCCAAAAGTTTCCAAAAATTCCCAAAAAGTTCTACTATAGTTATTAATATCAACAAACGTTAACAAAGACGACATGCCGTCTGCTGATTATACTGTAATCCTACAAATAAGTGAAAGATGACCAGTGATGTAGAAAATGGCGACTGGCGAAAAAGAATCTAAATAAAAAAAATGT
This sequence comes from Macrobrachium rosenbergii, assembly GCF_040412425.1. Taxonomy (NCBI): domain Eukaryota; kingdom Metazoa; phylum Arthropoda; class Malacostraca; order Decapoda; family Palaemonidae; genus Macrobrachium; species Macrobrachium rosenbergii. Next base: position 16,935,864 of record NC_089770.1, on the reverse strand, counting down.
CATACAAAGTTAATAACAATATGTAAACATGGAGAATGCTAACAACAATCTCAGTAAACTTGTGATGGACGACAGCAGAAATAGCTCCAGAAATTGAACAGTGTTTTTCAATACTGTTTTCTGACAAATTAAAGTACTTGATTTTTGCATATCTAACAGAAGAAATTATTTACATTAATCAAAACACTGCAAGACTGTGAGGTAATAATAGACTATATTTTTGTAATAATCTCCTAATCACATGGTTATTACAAAGCTACTGAAGTAATCACACTATGATGGAAGAATGAAATATATAAATAAATAAATATATATATATACATTAATATATATATATATATATATATATATATATATATATATATATATATATATATACATATATATATATATATATATATATATATATATACATATATATAACTCATATATATTTATATATATATATATATATATATATATATATATATATGTATATATATATATATATATATATATATATATATATATATATATATATATATATATATATATGAATATATATATAAATATATATATATATATATATATATATATATATATATATATATATTTGAGTATACATATATATGTGTGTGTGTGTGTGTGTGTGTGTATATGTGTATGTGTGGGTGTGAAAGACAGTGTTAAAGATGGTACACCTACATCAATGTGGGTATCTTGCCCATGATACTAATACAACTGATAATATCATAAGCATAGTATCATGAGAATGTATCTGTGATAGAAAAGCAAATGTTTTTCTCTGCTATCATCCATTAGTTTGGAAATGAACTTGAAAATGGAACGTTCATAACAGCGCAAAGCATCTTAAGAATAAATACATTATGGAGAAGCTAAAATCGACAGCCATTCTTTATCTCACTGGCTCTCTAACTCACGACTCTCATTAAGCAAGTTTTAGTTTTACGCCTCAATACTCGAGAATTTTTCATTATTTTCTTTTATCACAGCAGTTTATAGTTCAACGATGATAAGTTAAGTTAAGTATACCTTAGTTTTACCAGACCACTGAGCGATTAACGGCTCTCTAGAACTATTGAAGGATAGACTTATTTTACATTAGCTAAGAACCAAAGACATTCATATATATATATGTATATATATATATATATATATATATATATATATATATATATATATATATATATATATATATATATATACATATACACATGCACACATATATACATATATGTATGTGTGTGTGTGCATATGTAAATTTAGATTTATGAGCTTTCATATGAGATAATGATAACTTTCGCTGAATACCCCTTATATCGACATTGTATGCGACAAGTATATATCAACAAATTATGAAGTTATCACAAAACAGAATAGTAAAAGTCATATTTTATGCAGATCTTGAAGGAGGATAACGCGAGAAAGGAAGATGATTATCTCATCTGAGTAGTTCGATTTATCGCGGAAATTTTACTTTCCTGAATTTATAGCTTATCTCATCCAACGCTTATGTAAGCCTTGTCTTATTACGAAGATGGTTACACTAGACTTGCGCTCATGTTCCCTGTAGGCGCAACATTCGGAAACTTTCTTGGCAGCCACTACATGCACCTGTGAAAGAATGCTTGGGCTTTTTTTTTTTTTTTAAGAAATATAGTCACTTGGCAGCAGAATCATTGAACTAACAATGTTTTTGCAGTCCATAGATATGACCAATTCTTATGGTCCTTTTTACATTTAATGTGGATAACCTTGCTAGACAAAGTGTCTGTGTAATGATCCCATTATTTTCTTCAGAAATAACGTTTCATTTTTAACAGCTAAATCACGTCTTTGATATTTTCTCTCTGCTTAGTGAATGACAACCTGAGACTAACTCCAAAGAACGTTTTGTAAAACTGGAGGAGGATGCCCGTCGCACTGTGTAACTGGTTTATTGGTGAATGGAATATAAGATTAGGACTATGTGTGGCTGGGACCCGTAAAGTCATTCACGATTGCAAGATAAATTGAGGGTAAAAATGTTTGAAAAGTGTAATAGGAGGAAAACCTCGCAGTTGCACTATGAGACAATCGTTAGGAGAAGGTGGAAAGTAAGATGGAAGAAAGAGAATATAAATGGAGGTACAGTTAAAGGAATGAAAGGGGTTGCAGCTCTGGGCCGAAGGGACTCTGCAAAGAACATTAAGTAATGCCTACAGTGCACCCTGACGGCACTACCCACCTACAAGACTTAATATGTCTTGATGAAAGCGTTTTCACTCTTACCCTTATTCTTGATAATTAGATAACTGGGTAGACTATCCCCTTGGTGTGATTAAAGGAGAACTTGTACAGAGCAGGTTCTCCGTATTGATAAACTGCTGCAATGCAGATGCACTAGCGGCCATGGTTGGCTGAAAATGACACGAATACGTCCATGTAGAAATGTAATTTGCTAAGATACTGGTACGAGAGAACTTTGCAACCAACGAATAACATGAACGTTAGACGTTTCGAAAGAAAACAGGACTACGCACAAAGTGAATAAACACCTTATGAAAGTAAGAACAATAGAAGAAACTATAACATCATGTAGCGTATGAGTATAACAGGGCACGAGGAGATGTAAATGATTGACAGGTAATAATCCTGACCTTCCTGCCTTCAGTGAGCAGAGACCTGTTGATTATCATACATTCCAGCACTTACAAAAGCCAGCATACATGCAAGGTGGGGGTGTTAAAAGCGGACGTCAATATCTAGTATTATTATTATTGTGTGTGTGTGTGTGTATTGTATTATTATTATTATTCAGAAGATGAAACCTATTCATATGGAACAAGACACAGGGACCATTTACTTGAAATTCAAGCTTCCAAAGAATATGGTGATCTTTGGAAAGCAAGGGAGGTAAAGGGAATTACAAAGGAAGTGATCCCGCTTATTAAAGAAAACAAATTAACAAGTCAATAAATAAATAAAATCATTAAAATGCAAGGAGAATAGTACTGTATTAGCGTAGTAATCCATTGGATCTTCGCTTGAACTGCAATTCCAGTTGCACGGCATCTCTGGAAGCACAATTTCCCGCAGTCCAACAGTGTGAGATTAAGCACCTCTGGAACTGAGAAGTTCTACAGCAGGAACACATTTATTGCATACTGTGGTGTTGCTGTTCGGCGAAACTGGTTACTCTTGACAGATAAAGAGGATCAGGGACCAATTGTGAATGCGAAAGATGTATGTTGAAATACAACTTATGAAAAAGTGACAAACAAGAGACCATCCATCAATGGTCCAAGTCATAACTACTACTATTAGAGCAGAAACCTATCATGCATGAACTACTCTACCTAAATGAGATAAGTCAAGTCTCTATGAAGCAAACATCACATAGGAAGACAGTATTCTACAGTAAAGGAAGCACAAACGACCTAAAACAGGTTACGTTGATTTTATCAGTTATACTGCAAATATGCCAGACCTTATGAACAATAACTAACTTTCGTGTACCATGCGCTGAGACTTTCATGAGATGCTTCTCAAAAGTTATATGAGTCAAGAAGTCCTGGAATAGTTAAACTTCAGACCTCGTTCAGCAAGTTCCATCCACACAGAGGAGGATGGGATGGAAATCTATTACAGATCTGCTAATCTATAGTGTTTTCATTTTACTGGAGTTCAGCCTCCTTCACCCACTGACTACACCATTCCTTGGCGTCAGTCCATGTCCCGGTGGAGTCTGAGAGGGCTTCTCCATTTCTCATAAGTTGAGACTTTACTACACCCACAAGTGTTGAATCATCGGCATACTGAACAATCTTGTTTTCCAGGCCAACAATCTTATCACTTGCATACACTAAAAATAACACTGGACCAAGAACACTACCCTATGGAACTCCAGATAAAATAGGTCTTGGTCCACTAAAGATCCCGTGCAAGGCAATTTGCTGCTGCCTTCATTTAAGGAAATCTTGAAGTAATCCTAAAAGATATCGACCCACTCCAAGTTTCTGAAGTTTATAAATACTTTGTGATTTGCAAATCGAAAGCAGCACTAAAATCTATTTGAATTACTCTGCACTCAAAACCCTATCAGGTTCCATATGATGACAGGCCAAGTCTGAAGCATCACAGACACCTAACTGCTTCCTATGTGCATATAGACTTTCAGCTAACAATCCTTTCGATTCTAGGCACTTATATAGTGACAAAATCAGATTTTTTCAGTAACTTTGGAGGCACAGGGAGAACAGGGTGGCCTGTGAATTACTACAGTCTGCAGACATGTACAAAATAATAATTTTAAGTATCTTCCCGAATAAGGAAGATTTTTTCTTTTAAAGTTAAACTTTTCCTTGGAAACTTTTGAGCTTCTCACAGAAAGCGCTCATCCAGATTCATAGCAAGGACGCTGGAAGGGTAAATATTGGATGTGAACCTTCATCAAGATTCCTTGCCGGGACGCTAAAAGGTAACTAAGATATGAAGTACCCTACTCTGGCAGTACAAGTACAAGTACAAGGCTAAGCACAAGCACAAGCTAGTGCCAAGGCAAACAGTTGTTGTTATCGCACCGGATAGCAGCAAATATAGCTGCTTTGTGCTCCCTGCCCCCATCTCTAGACATTTCTGCTTCAAGATGGTGCGCACGCGCCATTGTGGTGAACAAACATGAACTCTCTTTAAACATATGTAATTAACTGTGGATGATTTGTTTGGTGCTGCGTCAGAGATTATGAGCGTGAGTCCAGATCGCTAACTACCGCCCTGATGAGCTGGCAGGCCTCAAAGTTATAATTGCTCCATCAACCTGCTTCAGTTTCATGGATTAACTTTCGTAAGAGTGCTTCGTCAGCCTCTGTTTGGGTGAAGTGAAACAAAAGTTTCAAAAGTGCTTTGTTATACCAGTTGGGTAGTAGTCATTGCTTTTGTGGCCGATCATTGTCAAAGGCCCCATGAAAAATCTCATACATTGCTTTTAACTTTAAACTCAATTGGGTTAAAGGTCGAAAGTGATTTTAATTTGTGAACTGTGTTTAATTGATCACAAGTGAAGTTAACCAAGATTTCTTAGAAGTAACTAGACTTTTCCTTTGATTATAGGTAACGTTACTTTTTCGCTGAATGTGAGTGGGTCCTTGGAAGAACGAAACGCATTGTCGAGCTGACAAAAGTGCAGTGCCAATTTTAATAAAATAATTAAATATTATTGGTCTGCATCTTTCTTTCCCATTCCACCCTATTTCCACACCTGTTTATATTTGTTGTATGTAACTTTGGTGAATATTGTTTTATTCGGTGAATGGCGCCCAACGTAAATTTCTTTTGACAACTCGTAAATCGTTCCGTTCTTTGGCGTTAGTATTAATTTAATGGTTTCTATAGTTCGTTCGCGCGTTTCCCGTTTATTAGCCACAGAATTTTCCTTACAATGTATTTTATATCAAAATAACGGTTCCAAGAAAATGGGATATATTTGCGGTTATGACTCGTGATTTACGGTACTTGCGCACAGTTAAGGATTTTGTTTTGCTTTGTAATTTAACGTAATCGTGATGGAAAATTCTTTGTAGCTTTAAGGCACTGATGACGGGGGTAGGTAAAATTTTGTTTTGATATGCATATTTGACTTTGTTAGCTCAACATTTTCTGTATAAGTTTTTTTCGTATAATTGTAACTTCCATTCTTTCGAAAATGGATACGGCAATTAGGAAGAGAGGAGGTCATAAAGGATCTATTACCAAGTTGTTAAGAACTTACTTAGAGGTTTTAGCAAGAGAGGATAAGCTTGAAATAATTACCCTGAGGGATAATTTAAAGAGTAATTTAGATAAAATTGACAAATTGAATGAATCGTTATGACCCTAATTACTGATGAAAAATTGACAAGGAAATGGTTGACTAACGATTATAGTCTTAATGTTTGTGAGTAAATTTTACGAATTGCAAGAACTAGACAAATGAAATGGTCTTCAGATGCAGGGAAACGCTTAGGTGAAAATGAAACATCAGTTTCCTTGCCTGATATTCGTTCTGTGAAATTTGATGAGGATCCTGCTAATTATCATAAATTTCTGGTTTTTCGTTTGAGAACTTAATATCGAAATTATAGTTATCTAGTTTTGAAAAGTTTTCATATCTCTCGAAACAATTGACCGGACCAGCGAAAACGTAAGTTGAATCTCTTTCAGCAAGACTTGGAGTTATGAAGCGGCAGTTCAATTTACTTAACAGGGCCTTTAGTGACACGCTTACTCAACAGTATTCTGTCATTTCATCTCTTGGTAAACTCACTCTAAATGATGATGCTGTAGATGCATTTAAGTGGATAAGTCAAGCGCGAGTTATAAGAGATCAAGTTAGCACATTAAGAAATAGACGCAAGGTATCACAGCCAATATTTTTGTGGAATAGCTTGTGTGATACATTTAAGAAAGAGTCACACAGCTATTACAGGTAAATCAAAACCTAGTCTCGATGAGATAATGGATAGCGTTTTGAAGGCTAATGATAAGGTTTGTGCAAGTTCGATCTGAAGGTGAATACAGTAAAACCGAAGGTATTATCTTTTGGCAACAAATGTAACTGACAGACCTGATGGCTTCAAGATATAAGTGTAATCTGTGTTTCTATGATAAGGAACCGAATGCTGGGGACCATAGACACTTAGTTTCTGCCCGAAATATACCGATCCGAAGGAGTAGAGTCGATAGGCAGGGCTATAAACTGTTGCATTAAATGTGGATCTTTAAGACATATTAAAATTGTGGACTAAATTAAATCCTTTACCGTAGGCACCATTAAATTTCATATGTCCTATTTATGCTATCCCAAGTCTTAAATCTGTGAGAAAGTATTGAAAACCTAAGTTACTGAATAGACTCTCCGAACAAGGTAAGAAAAGTTGCTATAGGTAGCAAGAATACTTCCTAACAATGTTAACTGCTAATTATAGTTTACAAATCCACTTAATGACAATCCTTCCTACGGGGATAATGTTCGTAAACAGGGATGGATGTAGAACTCCTTGATCTTTAAAGATTTAGGATGCAAACTACACCTTTGTGAGGGGTTCACCTGATAATATTCTTAACTTACAAGAGCAATTGATAAAGTCAAACTGAACGTAGGGGGCCAGCTCTGAAGAACGCATGATTCCTTTTAGTTGAGTTTCCCGTCGATATACCGGGTCAAGGTGAACAGGTGATTAGAGCAGTTTGTCTAAAGACCATTCGGACGGCCATAGACGTTCCTGGACTAAAGTCCGTCGGCAAATGATTTCCAACAGCAGGGCACACAGGTTAGCAGATATCAATTTGGATAAGGTTAAAAGATAAGTAGACAATATATCTGTATTGTTGGGCAGTGACCAAAATCATATTTTCCACTCGTTCAGCATAATTTCTCTGAAATGGGTAAACCGCCTTCGACTTGTTTTAATACACCCTCTGGAATTATGTTGGCAGGTGAGTGTGTCTCAGTATTTGAGTAATATTAATGGTTGCCGAAATTTAAGCTTTGATAAGCCCTTATGACTAGAATGCGGTTCAATTAGTTCTTTGCTTAAAGAAAAGGATTTTGACCTCAAGATTCAACGAACTACAGAAGATTGTTTTTGGACGATATGTTGAATTCTCTGTATGTTCATGATGATGCCGAAGTACTAGTGTTACAGAAGAGAAAACTGATTTAGTTAATAATGTTCTGTCAAGCATAGAAGTTGATACAAAAGTCTGGACAGTTAATTGCCTTTCTTTGGAAAAAGAAATTGCACCCTCTTTATCTCCAAATTACAACACTTTCCAATTTAATAAGGTATTTTAAATTCTCAGAAAAGCTTTCCCCGAAATTGAAGAGTGATGAGGTTATCCATCAACAATTAATGGATGGGATCATAGAACGTATTGATAACATAGCCACCTATTCTGGGAATAATGACACACATCATTTTTGGCTCATAATGCAGTTTTTTCGGGAGAACGTTGAATCCATTAGGGTGCAGGTAGTCTTCTTGTCAATTTGGGTGTGAGAAAATGCTGGTGCTGGATCTTTGTCATAACCAATGTTCACTGGTGGGACCTAGCACCCGGTATTTTCACTAGGTGAACAAAACTCTGCAATGAATAACAGATCTCAAACTGCATTAAGCAAGTATCTGATGTTATCGGCTGTTCTATGATCCCCATCAAACCAGTGATGGATATTTCGTAAACTCTTCAGGCCTCGAGGGAAAATTCTTCTCTGAATTTAAACTACTCTTGCTAGAGCCATGATTTGAGATAAGAAGTGCAGCTCTTTCCAAAAGAAAAGACATCTTTCTTTATCAGCTTCTATGAGGCATTGTGGCCCAAAGTCGGTTTCTTCTGTAACCTGTCTGTGTCATCTGATGTGGCTCAGGGAGTCAGCCTGAAATCAAATGGCCTGAATCTTTAGTGTCAAATCACTATCTGGCGCAAAGAATAGTGAGCTGCATTCAGTGTATGAGCTTATCTTAAGCTGGCAATGCTGGTTACACTACCGCAACATATTCAGAGATAAATAAAGCGTCGGCGATTTTTGTTTCGAAAATTATATGACAAGATGGAAAAAATATGTTTGGTCACTGCCCAGCAATATAGATATGTGACCTCTATCTTTAACATATCCAAGTGATATCTTAACAACCTGCTTTGCTGTTGAGAAATCATTGTTGGACTGGTGAGAACACGGCCGTCGAAACTGCTCTGTCTGTTCACCTGTTATCGACGGAAGCGTTTCTCGGTTGTTTTATCGGCACCTGCGGTTAGGTATCGGTGAACCCTACGAAGGTGGTTACGTCTAAATCTTCTTCGAGTTCTACATCCGTCGCCTTTACGAACATTATCCCCATGAAGACACGTCACAATTTGTGGTAACGGTGCTGATGACCAAGTATTCTTACCTTTCTTACTGTTCGACCTATCTGCTTTCACAATTTAGTTTTGAGCTTAAATAGAACATATGAATTGTGCGCCTGCAGCGGAATTGGTATTTATTAATATGAATCACATTGCCTCTGGACTAACCTCAAGCCTGCTCATTCACTGCTCGAATCGTGGCTCGTCTGAATACAGCATTAAGTTCGCTATCATAAGTACGAATTGCTGCTATCTTAATCTCAGGCTTGTCGACATTTATTGCAAAATAATACCTTCGGTTTACTGTATTCACCTTCTTGGTGAACTTGCACAACTATCATTAACCTCAAACACTATCCGCTCATCTCATCGAGTTAGTGACCTGTAACAACCGTGACCTGCTAAATGCACAAGCTATTCAAAATATTGGACGAATACTGCTGCGTCCTTTGTGTGCTAGCAATCTTCTTATAACTGAGCTTGACTTTTATCCCTTATCTACATCATCGACTATGAAGTTTGAAGATAATGACAGAATACTGATAACGTCAATATAAAGCACCTCGGTCATCATTAATTTCACACTTCTCCTCCAGTCAAGCGAGGTGACTTAGCATTTCATGATGTCCAACGAGAAGTATGGCTTTAAGCCAAATAAATACTTCGTATTAACTCTCAGCTGAAACAAAATTATGATAATGCTTGAATCATCAAGCCTGATGATTCAACTATCAGTGAAAATCGACCTTTTACTGCACAAGCATTCCTGCGTCTGAACAGCTGTTTGTCTGGATGCAGAATGTAATTACTACAAACGACCAAGATAGATGGCGCAACCATTTCCTTTGTCAGACATTTCATCGGCTCAGTGAATCGCCGTCGAACCTTCATTCAATTGTCATTTTATCACAGAGCCCTTTCTTTAAATCATCAAGTGACATTTCAGCTTATCTCTTGTAAAACTCTGTAAGTCACTTATTGACCCTTGTTCTCCTCTTCTTGGTACTTGCTATCTTGAGATGGAAGATTACAGTATACGAAAAACATTTTGAAAAAATGTTGAGCTAACAAACTGTACGTATCAAGCAAAAAATTTTGCCTACCCCGTAAATCGACAACAACTACAAGGCCTCATCGTACGTTAAGTACAAGCAAACAAAATGCCTTTGCGACAGTACTGCAAAATCACGAGTGTAACACAAGCCTTATCTCATTTTTGGAACCATAACTACGACAAACCATTGTAAGAAAGAACTGCGTGGTAACAAATGAGCGCATCTGAGGCACAAGCTATGATCAGAAACCCGATCAGACACCTGTCACTGATAAGCGATGTTCACCAGTTACGCTGCAATAAAACATAAACAGGTGTGAAGACAGGGTGAGTAAGGAAAGAAAGACAGACAATATTATTTATTATTTTAGTAAAATTGGCTGCACTTTGTCAGCTCGTGCATTCCTGTAGAACCCGCATTCGAAGCTAACATTCACCTGTCAAAGGAAAGTTCGGTCACTCTGAGGTATTCAACTTCGCGTGATCAATAGCTGCAGTTCAACTGAAATACTCGTTCTTTGCTCAATTGGTTAAAAGCAGTGCTGAAAGAAGATTGCCGTAGAACGCTGGCAAGCAAAGCGTGACGCAACTGGCCTGGCTAAGCTTGCTGGCTTTTGTTTTACTTCACCCAGGCTGACAGCTTGCTACGAAGCATGAGCTGGTGATGGAGCACTAACTTTGAGGCCTTGCCCTTTCTCGAGCGAAAGCGCGGATCTGCGACTCACGCTCTCTTGACGCGGCTATATCCGCAGTTAACGCTATGTTTAAAGAGAGTTCTAAAAGATCTCGGCGTCTCATCTTGGCAATGCTCAGAACGGAGGCGCACAAAGCTTACGCTTGTCAATGAAATGATACCAGCTAACTTGTTGCTTATTTGTGCTGTGCTGACAACTGCTGCTGTACTTGTACTTGCCTGCCGGAAGTAAAGCGCCATATCTTGAGATTTGCTGACCTGACTGAAGTTCTGGATGAAGTTTGGCTGTCAATCCAACGTCCTTATCGAATCTGGATGACAAACTCAAGGTAGCAAAAGAAGGCTCGCCTTCGGAGAATACTGTGACACTATTATGTGTTTACGTAACGTCTCTTATTCTATTCTCCACTGGCTTTACTATATAAAGTATAGAATCGAAAATTGACAGCGAAAATCTGTACACATAGAAGCTGATTAGTGTCTGTGATATGCTGAACGACTGTGTGGCTAGTCGAAGTAATCCAAATGAATTTAGTGCTGCTCATTTAGTAAATCACCAGTGTTATAAACGGGATGGTGTCTTTGGGATTACTTCAGATTTCGCAAGTGAGCGGCGTGGCCTTGCGCAGATGGTGGACCAAGACACTGGTTCCCTGAGCTGAGCGTTCTTCGGTCGGTCGTTGACACGGTGGCTGTGCAGTGATGGGTGACCCGACCTGGAAAAAACTGGGTGTTCGGTATGCGTGTTCAGCGCTGAACAGTAGGCTTCGCTTTGAGAAATGGAGAAACCCTCCCGAATCAATCCGGACATGGACGGATCGGAAAATGGTGGCAGTCGTGAACATGAGCGAACCGTGAAGCACTATAGACAGCGAAGATCTCGTAATTTCGTATCTCCGAGCAGATGAAACTTTTGCTGGTAACTATTCCGGTGTGACTTTGATCGCACTCAACGGCATGCCGTAATCTCAGCGCATGGCTCACGAAGACAGGCAGCCATTCATAGGCTTCTGTATTTACAGTATGACGACAAGGCTCAATGTAACCTGTTTTCGTTTTGTACTCGCTACAGATACTGTCTTCTATGTGATGTTGCTAGCAAGACATCTCATTTGGGTAAGTAGTTCATGGCGATAGGCGACTGAGTGACCAGTGGACAGTGCTTGTTTGTGCTTTTGTTAACATGCATCTTTCGCATTCTGGTGGTCTGATCTCGCTCTTGTCAGAAGTAACCAGTGTACGCAGTATGCAGCTAAGTAAGTAACATCGCAACAGGGCACTATAGGATTCAGGAGTGCTTAGTCACGCTATTGTTCTGGAGGCTGGCAGAAGAATGCCGTGCAGCAATTTAGAAATTTAACGAAGTCAATGGTTCTGCATTATCTGTTTGCTGATTCTTGCTGCTGTGTTGCACTCTCTTGCTGCTGCAGATCTGCCTTCTTTGAAGCGGGCTCAGAGGTGGCGACCCCTGTGGCTCTTGTTCCCGCCTTGAATGGAACCGTCATTCTGAGTAACAATAATAACAATAACAATAATAATAGTAAATGTAATAATAATACTGAATATTGACGTCCACCTGTATGCTGGGATTTAGCACTGAATAAGTATGATAATCTTTAACCTACTGAGAAGGCAGATAACAAATCAGAAGTTATTACTCTGTCAGCATTTACATCTCCTGACCTTATGCTCATAGCATGTGTTATGGCTATTTCTATTTAACACTAAGGTATTTATTCACTTTGGTGTGTCAAAGGTCTGTTTTCTCGAGCGTCTGGCATCTGCCTCAGTTTGAGTCTCTCTCGTACTCGTATCTTAGCAGATTACCTTTTCACATGGTTATGACTAATCCTGTCATTTCAGCCAACCATGGCCATTCAATCCCGCTCTGCAGTCATGGAGAACCTGCTGCCAGCTGTCACCGAGGGCAGTTATCGTGAAATGAGGTAGGCCTTTCATCAGTTGTGACAAATTCAACTGGCAATTGAAACAATTATCAGGGTCACACTAGGCGACCTGTGTTTGCAAGTCGACGAAACTACTGGCTTGCACAACTGCCCTCCATTTATATTCTGCTTTCATCTTACTTTCCACCTTCTTATGTTCGTGCTCATATGCAACAGGTTTCAACGACTCAATTATCTGCAATGTGATGATCCCAAGTGACATAGTCTAGTGCCTGTTCGATTCCGCCAATAAACCAGTTACATCAGTACAAGCGTGCTGAAGTTGATCTCGGGCAGCTCGTGCTAAGCGAAATATCAGTGATTAGCTGAAGGCGTGCTACGAAGCTAATGGGATCGTACGAACACTTTTGTCTAACGGGGGCATTAATGTAAGACCATGAAACAGTCGCCTGCTGAACTAAGCGTGACGGTTGTGCATTCTGCTGGCTGTTAGCAAAAAAAAAAAAAGCCTTAGCATATGCTGCAGTTTTCATAGTAACTGCAAAAAATTTCCGAAAATGTTGCGCCTACGAGGCTGTAAACACCAGTAACATCTTCATATTGAGCTTAT
>NC_089770.1:16885234-16915234 GCF_040412425.1 Macrobrachium rosenbergii | reverse complement strand
TTTCCTCCTGTTACGCCTTTCAGACCTTGTCAGTTTTCATTTCAGCGCTGAATGACCTCGCAGGTTCAACGCGGCGTTTGGCCTCGGTGTGTTGTATTATGAAGAATTCTTAAAGAGAAAAAGAGATAGTCACATCTTCAATCATTACTAAACTGCCAATTCCAAAACCAAATTGTTGATCATTCAACGACCTGATCATCTTATCCAGGTTTGGCCTTTAAATCACAGTTTGGTAATGACCGAAGATGTCACTCTCTTTCTTTCAAGATCTCTTCTTCTAACAGGAGCAATAACTTTCCTCCTTTTGTTTTTCATTGTGCTGTAATCACCTTGCAGAGATCCATTACTCGCGACTGTAGTAAATGTTAACATTTTTTAAAACATTTCGCAAGGCACAACGGGATTTTAATCCGTTTGGTTGTTCATTATTTAGAAAATGATAATAAGATAATCTGATTCATGAGGGGCACAAATTTCTATCTCGAGACAGAGAACTTTGCTTGATGTTTCTTTATTCCATATTCATTTCGGATTCAAGGCCTTGTGATGACAAACGAATCCAAAAAGTTTGAAGAAGCCGAAAGGTGATAGTCACTCTGGTCATTATGAACATACGTATCTGGTAAGAAGTCACCAGTGTGTGTGTGTGTGTGTGTGTGAGGTGTATGAATGAATTTTATCACCGTTAAACTACAAATAATAAGCAATATCCACTTCGCTCTATCTTGGAAATAATATATATATATATATATATATATATATATATATATATATATATATATATATATATATATATATATATATGTGAGTATATATATGTATATATATATATATATATATATATATATATATATATATATATATATATATATATATATATATATATATATATATATATATATATATATATATATATATATATATAAAGCTTGCCTCAAAGAGGGCGTATGATAACACCTCGAAGTACCTCGACAACGTTGGTCAGCTTCAAGCCAGGCAGACATTATTCTCTCTCTCTCTCTCTCTCTCTCTCTCTCTGCAAACGCACTACTAACTAATCTAGGAATAATAGCAATTCATAATATAAAGCCAGTTTATTCATAAGACTAACTGAGTAAATGAACGGGACCCGAAATGAAATGGTGTAACTGTGAGGACAGAGCCTCAACCCACAGATGAAAGTAAGACCGACCCATGCACAACATAATGTTTTCAATATTGACTAAATAATTCTCCACAACATATAAGTCAGATATTTCTAACATGACCGAAGTCATGTTTACTGTCAAAGTTCCCTTTAATTTTTGACTTCTAGCAAAACATCTGAGAATCAAAAAAGAACTTCTAAAACAGGCACGTGAAGAAATAGTTGTGGGATTTCTCCCATGTTACTGATTCAAAAAAAAAAAAAAAAATCAGGTCAATGCAAGATAAAGTAGCGCTTAGAAATCAAAACCGAAATAAAACAAATTGGCATAAAAATAAAAATAAAATGAAATAAAAACAAAGTGGCATGAAATAAAAAATGAAATAAAACATCTAAAGCATAAGCCATATGTAAAAGAAGCGCAGGTTCAAGACAAGAAAAATAGTAAGATCAGTTTCAGCACTTTGAAAATCAAAGACTTGGCTCACCTTACTGGCAGCTCGACAGCGCCCCAACAAAAAATGGGTCTTTCAGAAACAGCGATTAGCACCCGAATAATTAACCTGTACTTAAAATTTAAAATCTACACTTCTTTTGTTTCATACATCAGAGCAGACTCGCTGAACGAACTTTCGCCGAATATGTCCATAGCGACTTCAGATTGCCAGAGTCCATGACGTGGGGGCATCGTTCAAGGAATCATGCGTCGGCGGGACCCCTCGGGAAGAATGCTCCCTGTCTCCATGGGCAGCAAGCTGACCTTCAGGCCTCGTAAGCACTGACACGCGATTTTCACTCCTTAAGAATATCTTCGAGCCAATAAAATGCTCAACTAAAGGTTAACATGAATGTATTTATTCTTATACTATAATGTTCTCTCTCTCTCTCTCTCTCTCTCTCTCTCTCTCCTCTCTCTCTCTCTCTCTCTCTCTCTCCCCTCATATATATATATATATATATATATATATATATATATATATATATATATATATATATATATATATATAATACTATATATATATATATATATATATTTATATATAATATATATATATATATATATATATATATATATATATATATATGTATGTATATATATATATATATATATATATATATATATATATAATATATATAAAATATATATATATATATATATATATATATATATATATAATTTATATATATATATATACATATATATATATATATATATCTCTCTCTCTCTTTTATATATATATATATATATATATATATATATATATATATATATATATATATATATATATATACATGTATATTATATATATATATATATATATATATATATATATATATATATATATATATATATATATATATATAATGTTAAGCATATGCACCCCTGTGTATGCAGAGATTCATGTATGAGAAGAAAAACTGTATTCATCACTCAAAGTAAATATCTTGAAAATTCGGATATTATATCTGAATGCAGTTAAAATATCTGAACTAACCAGCCATACGTCGAAAGATTTTAGTGTAGAACAATTTATTTTCATTTATTTTCCTTTTGATTGGGAATCTCATTCAGCTATCAACTAGCTTAAAAGATCAGGATTCCATTTGTGCATCTCCAGTATTTTATAATTTGATTTCCAATTTGTGGCAAGAACAGCAGAAGCCGTCATTGTGACAGTCACTAGATCTGATCAGTAACGGTAAACAACACATCAAAACTGGTATCTGCTCGGAATGTCTAAAACACCCAACTAGGTGACGGCTACGTCGATATTGTGTATTATTATTATTATTATTATTATTATTATTATTCAGAAGATGAAGCCTATTCATATGGAACAAACCCACAGGGACATTGACTTGGAATTCAAGCTTCCAAAGAATATATGGTGTTCATTCGAAAGAAGTAACAGAAGGTAATGGAAAATGAAAAATAAGTTAATGATAAAAAATAAATATAAAAATAAGTAAATGATTAAAAATACAAAGAGAAGAGCATTAGGGTAGTAATGCATTTCATCGTCGCCTGAACTTTTGAGGTTCCGCTGGCACGACATCCTCAGTAGGGAGGCTGTTCCACAGTCCAACGGTGTGAGGAATAAAGGTCCTCGGAACTTCGGAGAAGTTCGACAGCGCGGCACATTGACTGCATATTGGTGCTTCTGCTGTTCACAAATAGGCCACTGTGGTAGTTATCTGGTTCGGCAACATAAAAGGCCTCGTAATCGCGATCTCCGTGCCTCTAAGGGGACCGCCCGTGAAAGGAAGCTGTTCAGATTCCATGGGACCATCCCTGGTTTGTTTGGTCTGACTACAGAAGAGGCCTTCCCTTCCGTGCAAGATCCAGGGAAACCTACCCGAAGTAGTTCTCTTCAAAGACAATTTCACTTAGGCTGTTCTCTCTCTCTCTCTCTCTCTCTCTCTCTCTCTCTCTCCTCTCTCTCTCTCTCTCTCTCCGTTAACGTTTATAATGAACTGCTCCCTAGCAGACTCTCTCTCTCTCTCTCTCTCTCTCTCTCTCTCTGCGTTAACGTTATATGGTGAACTGCTCACTGAGACACATTCTCTCTCTCTCTCTCTCTCTCTCTCTCTCTCTCTCTCTCTCTCTCTCTCACACACACATATAAAAATACATTGAAGAATTGAGAAGTTAAGGGCATTTGTGTTTGTTAAAATCCATACGTATCTGGTAAGTATGACCAGTTGAGTCTAACTATATATTTCAGCCTAAAATCTATAGAATTAAATACTCCTCTGTGATGGTGAAATGGATCTGTTCCAGTTCTAGTAATGTATCTTAATTCGACAAGATATAAGTTGCGTATGAGCAGGAATAGCTTTATACTAGTGATGGTTCAGTTCACCCCGGACGCTGTTTCGAACAAGGTCTAAAGAATGCCAAGGTCAGACCGTCTCAGTTACTGCGCATATTTGTGACGTCACTGGTATGTGGCCATAAAAGAAAACCAAGAAAACAATAAAATGAAGGGGTCACTATGGAATTGTTTGCCCCACACCCATTCTCTCTCTCTCTCTCTCTTTCTCTCTCTCTCTCTCTCTCTCTCTCTCTCTGTCGACGGGTTGAAAGGTCCCGTTAATCCTCAGTATTGCTGAATTAAAGGATCTGAATAACCCTCCATATGTCTCTCTATTGCAGTTTAGCTAATGCAGTAGGCTAACCGTGTAAATCCGGCTAGGTGTGTCTCTTAAGACAAAAATAGTTAGAACCTCATGTTCATATTTTACAATTTCTTCACATCATTCAACATAAAGACAGGATGAAGAATTCTCTTTGAATTTCGTGCTGTTTAATGAAGTACACAGAAACAAGCTTAAGTAAAACTTTTAAATCTTTATTATGAAGTTATTTTGTTAATTTTGCATACTTTCTCTTTTGTTTCTCTCAGAGACATGTTTTGTTAGGATCGTATCCTAAAAACCTTGACACCTGACTTAAATAGGGCAATAGCCTCATTAGGTAAATTTATATTGATGCATGTGAAATTAGATTTTGGTAGCGTCTTTCCCAGGTTTCAGTGACTTCTCTCCATGATAGCAGACAGAATTCTTTCCATTTTTGAGCTCACTGAAGAAACACTCGGTGTCATTAAGCATTTCCTGACTCCAGCCCCTAACATTCATGTCCAACTGGAGTTTTACATGTAGAACCAGGATGTTGGAACTGTAAATCTAAAGCTATATCCTAATGGCCTGAATCCTTCTATTTTCATCTCATTTCCAGTTCTAAGGGGAGTATAGCATCATCACAATCTTTATCTGCAATATCTTTCCATCTCTAAGTTGTCAGGATCAGAAATTAAACAAGCATAGCAGATAAACACAGTTCTTGGTCTAAGTTGTTCTAATTCACAATCAATTGCCTGTACACTGTTACTTGAACATTGCGATATATAGTGTACCATAGTTATATCCTGCCTTTTTCAATATTGCAGTTCTCAGCAACCAGCTGGCTTTCCTTTCCTAAGATGTGACCTAATTCTATGTTAAAGATACAGGTGAGGATGTTCATATGCAGCACCTTTGCCTTAGACTAACAAACCAGATGCTTCAAGCCATCCTGGTTTAGCCTGTATGTTATGTAAATGCCATTCTTGACTTGACCATTTCATAAGTTTCTTTAAAGACTCCGAAGATACAACTAATCAACTACAGAATTATTGTACACTTGCTTAATGACTTTCAGAGTCTTTACGTATCTATCATACGGTTTAATGTGTTTCTTTGTGCTAAGATGAAGTCAAATGCGTATCTGGATGGTTTTTTATCGAAGGGCACTCTGGGTGTCAGATCAAACCATGAGTCGCACAGGTGGATGGGTTGACTAGATCTCTTCCCTTTGCTCAAAAGTCCTTGTTTCCAAGTATTTCAAAATCTTCGCAGTTGTCTCAGCAGACAGTAGTTGAGCTGCAAGCGCACATTCATTCTTTCAACACCAGCAACAGTAATATGTTTATCGGATAAGCGTGTGTTGTCTTCAGATCCACACTTGCACTTCTCTTGATAAGTTCTCTAACACATCCTCGATACGTTTCTCATTCGGTAACTGAAAACCTGAATCTGAAGAATTGTTTCTTACTAATATGATGAGATGCAGGGCGTCAGCAATACATACACTTCCTATCAGTACTGATGGATTTGTGAATGAGAATTTTCCAGTCTATCCTAAAAATCCATAATTTCATTTGTGAGGCCTAAATCATTCACCATACCAACAACAATAAACGCTGCTGCTTCCACCCTCCCTATGATATCAAATAAATCTCTTTAGTAATATCAAGTTAAAATTATAGTATATCAACTGCTTCCATGGTTTAATAAGCTAATCGCGACACACTGAACCCGGTTTTGGAGGATATAAAATATCTGTTCCCTTATCGTATATACATGCTTGAGCTACCCCATTCATCAAATGAAATGATACATAAACAGTCAGTTTCGAACATTACCACAGCTTTAACCTTCAGTAAATTTATGAATGATGACAATATACCTGGCTCATCAATTTTTGACAACCATCGATTTAATGTTGTTTAGAGGCAATCTACATACTTCCCGCAAACATTTGAGCTTTGGGCTTAAACTACACCAGCATTTCTAGCCTATCACCAGACCAACGATGTATAGGGTCCCATTTAACAAATATTCGTTTGTGACTCACTGAAAGAGGTACCCAAGCAAACTTATCTTGGCTAACAAACTTTGCATCTCTCTTTTTGAAAGAATCCTCTCTTTCTTCCATTCTTCTTTTCTAGCAAAGCATCTCTTTGCTTTTGACAACCTCAGTTCCTTTTGCATCGCCAATGCGAAGAATTTTCTCTTTGAAGATTCATTACCAAACTGGTCCTGGTTTTCTGGGGAGGACTTGCGTAAAGTTTCCACTGGAAAATCCTACCCTAGTACTGTTCCTTCTCCTGTCGTTCAATTGCAGCATTCCTGTAAAATAATTTAATTATTTTGAAGATACCATAAATACTTTCATGTGTACTACAAGATACACTACAATTAACAATAATATAATAATAAGGGTTGCGATGATTTGTAGATATTCTTGTAACTGATGTAATTTAATAAGAAATTAAACTTTGTTAGATTCTGTAGACCAACAGTTTTCAGTCTCGACCGAGGATCAGAATACCTTCATTACTTTCTTGATTTGGAGTTAGGCGTAATGGTAGCAAGCAAGTTTCCAAAGTGCGGAGGCTCGAGATATTGAGAAAGACGATGTGTTTATTGAAATAACATACGTATGTGGTTCAAAAGTGACCAAATTCTGAATACAGACGGATAAAATGAATTATTTTAATATGCGGTCCTCAATGCCGTTCATTCGAAGCCCGAGAAATGTTATGCTATTTTCACTAAAGTTAGTTTTCCACAAAACAATGTCAAAAAAGATATTATTATATGAAAGCATCTTTGTTTTATAGCTGTTGTCTAGTGATTGAGAATCAAAACTAGTAATTAGAAAAGAAATGGGCTCAGTGTAATTAAACAAATAAAAATGAGGCAGAGGAACTGAAGAAGAGTAAAGCAAAATAAACGCACAGTCAGTTAGCACTTCTTCCCTTAAGTTTTAAACTCCTGCAGTGGGATAGTGCCATCAGTGCACCTCATGCAGTGCACTGTAGACATTACGTAAAGTTCTTTGCAGCGTCCCTTCAGCCCCTAGCTGCAGCCCTCTTCACTCCGTTTACTGTACCTCGCTCTGTTCTCTTACTTCCATCTTACTTCACTCTCCTAACAATTGATTCATGGTGCAACTGCAGAGGGTTTCCTCCTGTTACGCCTTTCAAACCTTTTACTGTGAATTTCCATTTCAGTGCTGAATGACCTCATAGGTCCCAGCTTGGCCTTTGGCCTAAATTCTATACTCTATACTATTAGTTTTATACCTTTACGTCTTGTAATACCTCAAGTCATTCCGAATATGGTTCATGGTGCACTCAATTATCCGACGAACTAGAAACAAAATGGAGCATAATTTCACTTTGTAGCGTGACAGACTCTCTCCGTGTTTCCTGAAGCAGGATATTGCACTCAGGGCCTGAGACAGTACTTGGGACAAATAGAAAATCATTCATTTCAGAAATGAAAACTAAGTGCATTCATAACTGTGCTTATATTTTTATCATGCATCTTTACTATAACTCAGCAAGTATTTAAGTGTACTTAACCTAGAAATGATGTCAGTTAAATGAAAAGCAAAATATTTCCACTTCAGGAGGGAAAACAAAGACGGTATTTATAATTACACGTTTACATTTCTTTATTAACATCTCTGTTACAAACAATGCAGCAAATATGGATGTTGTAGTTGGCCTAGAAATGGTATCAGATAATCAAAAGC
This sequence comes from Macrobrachium rosenbergii, assembly GCF_040412425.1. Lineage (NCBI taxonomy): Eukaryota > Metazoa > Arthropoda > Malacostraca > Decapoda > Palaemonidae > Macrobrachium > Macrobrachium rosenbergii. The sequence continues at coordinate 16,907,219 of NC_089770.1, read as the reverse complement.
AAAATTCTTAGCATCTTTGTATAATTTAGTGCTTCTTGATTTCTCTGATGAGACGTCATGAATTAATATCATAATTGGTATTCTAAACGACATTTGAAGGTGAATTCTCGAAGGTTTGAGACAGACGAACTGGAGATTCCCCTCAGCGAGGACCTAGATTTGAAATAGAACTAGATGACCCAGTAGGGGATCTTGCCGTCAGTGTACCTCACGCGGTGCACTGTAGGTATTACTTTCTTTGCAGCGTCCCTTCGGCACCTAGCTGCAACCACTTTCATTCTTATTACTGTAACTCCAGTCATATTCTCTTTCCCCCATCTTACTTTCCCTAACCCTCTCCTGTCAGTCGTCTCATGGTGCAATTGCAAAAGGTTTTTTCTATCATATTTACATAACAATATCTTGTTCTCAATTTATCTCTCAGCATAGATTGACCTCATAGGTTTTGTAGCAGCCTTCGACCCTAAATTATATTCTGTTTGTTAATCTAGGAACTAAATGAGAACAACAGCCTTTGGTATTCTATTTTTGTGGTTTCCAAATATATTGAAAAATCAGGAATGGTGTACATCATGTGTCCGTTGTATTTCCAATATGAATGTTGACTTCATAGATATAGTAACATAATTATTATCAAACGGAAAAGTAAAAGATAGAACACAATATGGAAAAATATTATTATTATTATTATTATTAGTAGTAGTAGTAGTAGTAGTAATAGTAGTAGTAGTAGTAGTAGTAGTAAACAGAAGATAACCCCTATTCATGTGGAACAAGCCTACAGGGGTCATTGACTTGAAACTGAAGCTTCCCAGAAATATAATTTCTTTTAGAAAAAACTTTACAGAAGACCTTGAAATACAGAAGCAGTCCGTTATTGTAAGAAAAACAAGACGAATTAATAATTTAATAAATAAACGGATGCAAATATAAAAGAAGCGGCAAGAGACAAGTTGGACACAGTGCGTAACACACGAAAGTTATACGAGTTGGCCAAATGAAAATCGTCTTAATGTGGAGGCTTAAATTTAACATCCTCGAAATTGCCAGATGGCTGGTGGGAATCATGATTCACGCCTTTCGGTCCAAATGTTAACATTAGTCGAAACTGGTATAGCGTTTAAGGTCAAATGCTTGCAAGCACAAACCAAGCAAAGAGGTTCTAACCAAGACCAGTCACATAGGCATTGTTTAAGGTTCTGTGCAATGTCCCTTTGGCCCCTAGCTGCAGCCCCTTTCATTCCTTTACCTCCGTTTACATTCTCTTTCTTCCATCTTCCTTTACACCCTCTCATAACAGTCACTTCATAGTGCAAGTGCAAGGTTTTCCCCCCTGTTACATCTTTCGGGCCTTTTCACTCTCAATTTCCCTTTTAGGAACAAGACAAAAAAAAAAAAAACGTCGGTGTGCATTGAAGAAAATAAATACTCAAAAGCCCAGAACATCTGCCATATAAACAAGTGAGGGCAGGTGTTGCATGGATGATACTGATTACCAGAGAATTGATTTTAATAATTGCAATGATTCATACGCGACTCAATGTGGGAAGCTTCATTGAAATTTTATGAGGCTTTAACGCCTCCGTATCCCTTTTCCATTCGATGACTAATTAGTTAGCGATTTCTCTCTTAAATGACACCCGGAATCGAAATGATACCCTCCTCTTAGATATTAACCCTGCTGGCTTGTTTGTACTAAATGTGTGTGAGTGCGTGTGTGTATGTATATAAATATGTATTTATGCATAACCTTTTACCACGTCACCGTGTATGTTTGTACACAAAAACACAAGACTCGATGGATGTGCTTGGGTATGTTTGAAGTGAGTCTATTTTGAGTTAGACCAGATATTCGATTAAACATCCTTAGTGCCACGAAGAGAGAGAGAGAGAGAGAGAGAGAGAGAGAATCAATAGGTTTTCATTGAAAAGGAAGATTCCCAGGATTTACCTGCGGTGGGCATTATTCGGTTTCAATGGTTGCTTGAATTATTCGAAACGATGAATAACTTCTAATAATATATTCTTCTGCATGAACCAGATCGGAGAAAAACGGCAACATCAAGTTTCTCTTTTTCTTCTTCGAAAATCAAACAGATGAAATTACAACTGACAAGTGGTAGTCGCGGTGGATTCAACCACCGCCCGGACAACCTATGAGAAGTTACTACATATCAATTGTAATTACACTTAGGTAACGTTTCCAGGAAGAACAGGCTGATACTAAATGGTATTTATAGCTTAATGTTTGTGAATGTATATATATTTATATATACTCGTATATACATAAACACACATAAATATGTAATTCTAATAGCCACAATGCCTCTTGACTTCTCGAATTCTTCGCGCTTTTCTGGATTACGCTTGTAACTACAAGCCGGCATCAGGCACGAAATTGAAGACTGTGATGCCGGTCGCGGGACACGAACCACGTCGCCTTAACCAAGAAGGAGGTCACGTTGCCGGCCTGGCTATTAGAATTTTATATGTGTCTGGTAAAGTGACCAGTAATTCTGCATATATATTTCAGCCTAAAAGCAATAGAAACGGTTGCCCACTTGGCTACGATGGTGGATGGTCCTATTCAGCTCTAATAAATATATCTGAAAACGACAGGTATATGTATGTACGAGGTAATAGACTTTATCCTTCTCGTGAGTCAGGTCGGCAACGTGACCTGTGGTTAAGGCGGCGTAGGTTCGTGTCCCGCGACCGGTAATCACAGTCTTCAATTTCTTGCGTCTGGATGTACAGCTTCGTAGTTACAAGCATCAAAAAAGCATAGCTTCGAGAAGTTAAGAGAACATTGTATTTAATAGAATTACATGTATGTGTCTGATAAAAGTGACAGTAGATTCTGCACACATAAATATATATATATATATATATATATATATACTATATATATATATATATATATATATATATCTATATATATATATATATATATATATCTATATCTATATATATATATACACACGTACACACACGCACACACACACACACATGTATATATATATATATATATATATATATATACTATATATATATATATTTATTTATTTATACACAATCATTGAAGCTAAAAATGTCGTCTAATATACAATTCACACTATTTCAGAGACTGTCTGATGATTATCACGAAGAGAAATTTTAAATTGATAAATGGATCAGTACTTGGTCTCAATCCCCACGACACAGTACCTTCCAACGACTCCAGTCTGACTGTGAAACTCTGATATATATATATATATATATATGTTGAGACAAATTAACACCTTTTGAGGTGTCGTGCGATGCTCCAACGATCTTTATTGTGAAGCAGGCGTATGAGCGTTCGCTCACGGCAACCTTACATCTGGCCTGTCTTTTTCTCTCTCTCTCTCTCTCTCTCTCTCTCTCTCTCTCTCTCTCCTCTCTCTCTCTCTCTCTCTCTCTCTCTCTCTCTCTCTCTGTATGTATATACGCCTCTCTCTCTCTCTCATCGTTTTTCAGAAGTTCACCCACCAGTCGCACTCATTCTCACAAATCAATTAAATGGACCATTTAAAGCGCGTAGTTTCTACAAAATAGTTTATTATTCAAACAACCCAACAAAAAATGAATAAAACAAAGCAAAGATTAAATAAATAAATGAAATATCGAGTTAGATAACAAACTCTGAGCTACAAAACACTTCCTGATTAAAGAAGTCTCACTATAGCTATCAGCCTGAAAATATCCAAGCTCTACATACTCCCAAATCAATAATTAGTCATGTCAAAACCAGTCACCACCACATATTCACGAAACAGTCCCACTGTCCACCAAGCATCTGGCCCACAGACATCTGTCAGGAAAGATTAACTGATAGAAAACTCCCAAAACATATGAAATGCAAAACACAATAATGGAAAGTGTAAATGCATAATGAATATAGCAAACGTAACATGACAAACAATAATACAAAGAGTGTGAATATTCATGTAAATACCCACCAGTTCAAAAGTTCCTGTGATTAGAAAATCATGGTAAAAATCCTAGTCAATTTTCTCCCATAAGTAGAAATTTCAAAGTCTACCTTATCTGCAGATTTAAAGCCTGGATCTCTCCAAAGCTACGTCTAAAACAACACCAGTTCTATCACGTTAATGAGCGATCAAACTCGCACTTTAGGGCAGATTTTGCTTTACAATCTAGATCAAAGTGCATACGTACTCACGAATATACCGTAACACTTGGAGAGAATCACCTGACCACAGCAATAGTGCTGAGAATCAAACTGTTCTGAACACAAAGATTTACCTCAGGTCTGTCAACTCTTCCATCTTCATAAATTCTTTCATCCTCTTAAAGCATTGAAGCTACTAGAATGCATATGTCCTTTAAAACTGTAGCAGCCATATTTTCAAAATGAAGCTCCGTACCACGTAAGAGCGTCGCTCTCTTAACGACAAACTAAAACAAAAACATATGTATGAAACATAACGAGATGGGAGCTATGCTCAATTAGCAATGTCTGCACTGCAGCTTTAGGACTGCTCTCATGGCCTTCCAAAGTCACTAGGGTTGAGTTCTTAGAAACACGAACAAACTTTACTACTCCACAACAAAATTATCTAGTAAAACGACAAGACAATTAAAATTGTCGGCATATATTCTGATACTCCGAACATCAAGATAAGTCAATGTCTTCAACGAGTGGAACCGTCATTGGCACCCTTGATTTGTAAAGTACCTCCACTGCAAATGCTCGTTATCATTATGTGCCTAATTATCTTCTCAGTGTGAATACAACCATTTAAATCACGAGAAATTCGGTAAACAGGATTCTACCAGGATCGAATCAAACAGTTTGGATCCTCGGAGACTTGAATGATGAGTGACTTGTTGCTCTGGCATCATTGTAACTGCATACTCCTTGCAAAAACACAGCAGGGGAAGGTACAATTGGATATTGGTAATCTCGCAGGAACTGTCTAAAGTCACATTCTGTCGGAGTCTGTCTATGAACCAATGATAATTCACAACCCACCCACAGACACAACTCTGGCAAATACTACTGTCACACACACCTCTCTCTAACTAAAGTGCTTCATTCTTGAACATTTGATCTCCCAAGATGAACATGGTCTCTCTATCCCCATGTCACTCTGAGTCTCCCAAAACACTCGAAAAAGGTCTAATAACAAAAGGTTTCATGTTACTGAACCAAACCCAAACTACTAGTGCAAAAGTAAACACTCACAATGTGAACAATTCCAAGTTTGTATCTCAGAATAATCACAGTCAACTCTATTAAGCACTATCGACTGCAGAACTCACTCACAAAAAAACTCTATCAAACAGAAAAAATACTCAGAGATCTTATCGAACACTAAAGGTATCATATCTCGTAAAGACATGAAGTTCTACTCAGTTAGCAAATATCTCGCAACACCTGACTAACTCTCAACAAATAGCAGTGTATGGCAATCGGCTCCCACGATCTGCTGCTACAGTTACTCATAACTCAGTCTATTCATTTTAAAAAAGAAACTGGAAAAAATCCAAACACTCAAATACGATCTCCCAGCCGAAAAATGATCAGACATGCGGTCCGATATACTAAGTACCTCCCCCAAAAAGATAATCTAAACAACACCCATATTGCGTCAGATGACAAAACACCTCGTAACACAATAACACACACTAACACGAGTCAAATCTCATATGAAACTATGTATGTCTCAATTCCTAGAATTATTCGAAAACAAATGACTAAGAACTTCAACATCAAATGAACAGAGACAAAAAAATAAAAAAAATATCATATATATACAAATGATGTATCCTCTAACTATATACAAGCGTTGTACATCCCAACTTTCTTCCTTTAACTGAAATATGGGTCAATTTCGTCCTCCAGTATTTACATCTTTAACTTCTAAATCCTATTCCCTCTTTTGATCTCTACAATCTCAAAGGTCAGTGAGTTTCGGACTTAATTTATAATTCAGATCATTCGAACATTCACTTTAACAAACACTCTATCACCACATCAGAAAAAGCTACTCCCCTGGATTTACAGCGTTACTTTTCTCACTACCATTGCCCATATGAACAAGTTCAAGTTCTTTACTGATACGTGCAAATCTTTCTCTCCTTTGTATTTATCAATGAAGTGACTGTAACATCACCCTAGACACACTCAGTAACAAATCAAAGGTCCTTTCCAACTTGTATCCATAGCTTCTTTGGAGATATCTTGTTGTGTCATTCATCATAGTATTGATACTATATGTCGCCTTCTGTCCCCAATGTGTGAACCTCCCACCCGTCATGCGCGAAGCTTAGGTGCTCGTTCGCCCTCTCACACAACCATTACGCTTCAGGTCTATGCGGATTATAGATACTTTCTTTATCCCCAACAAATTATGAACAATCTAAAGTCTTAAATAATAGACTCATTGTCTGTGATCAGACGTTCAGAACACCATATGACAAATTATCCCACTCCAAAACGCTATAGCAACTTCTCCAGTGATTTGTATTTCAGTGGGAAAATCTCGACAAAGCGAGTCAACTCATCAACAACTACTAATAAATGTCTATAACCATAGCGACTCTGAGAAGTTACAGAATATCCATATGCACTCTCTGAAACGGCCTATGTGGTATGGGATATGAACCCAAGCGACCACTGACACTGTCGTCATACAAACTATTCGCATTGCAAATAGCGCCTATTCAAGGCTTCTATAAGGAAAGCTTATGTTTTCAAAAGAACTTTTGACCTGGCGTTTTCATCGTCTTGTCTACACCAAATGAGGAGAACCAAATTTACAATGTACAATGTCTAGAACTTGTGGTGCAGACTCTCTGTACGATGATTTGTGTAATCTCACCAGTGCTTGAGTGCCATGAAGTTATGTAACTTTCTGTAATAAATTATTCTCCAACTCTAGACCAGAAAAAGGCAACATACCTTTCTTCAGTGGCTACACTTAAATGCCTTAGCATCTGACAACAATTTATCTTCATCTTGCTTTTGTTCCAGCAAACATGTCCCTAAGTGACATTTTCACCCGTAATATAACACCTCACGTTACTCTCACTATCACGAATAACAATCTCTCCAGGACTGCTTGACTCACTATTTCTCCCAGTATGCACTGTAGGAGCGTGTATGTCCCTCATGGGTCTCTCAGAACTACTAATATCAGAGACATTAGACACCAAATATTTACTCTCTTCTCCACGGGATTCGGTGTGTATTTCCTCATCCTCGATCGGAGAAATATCTGCTCAATGCATCTGCAACACATTATGCTTACCTTCAATATTTGAGGTTTGTCAAAATCTCTCAATGTTAGGAATAGCGTGCTCTTGGGCACAAATTTGGCTTATTAAAAATACAACAACGGTTGATGATCTGTAAAAATCTCAACTTTATTTCCCAACAACAACATCTTAAAATGAACAAGGCTAGAGACGACTGCGAAAGCCTCCTTGTCAACAACTGACATCAGCCTTTCGTTACTACCACGCGTTTTGAACTTTCTGCTATAAAAAGCAATTGGGGTGTAATTTCCCCTCAATTTTTCACCGTAAACCACGCTTTATACCTTCTGACTCGCGTCAGTCACTAAGATCAACGGTTGACTAAATCTGGAAACTTCCAAATTGAATTAGGTTCACCAAAGCGTTCCTAAGCTATAACGCTAATTGGTGACTATCACCCCAAACAAACTTAACGTCTTCGTAGCTCAAATCTGTCCAATGGGGCATTTATTGTAGAAAAATTCCACTAAAGCGGCAGAAAGAAACTGACATACCTAGGAACGAACAGATCTGTTTCCTGGTTTTGGGGAACTGGAAAGTGCAATGGCTTTAACTTTCATCCTTCACTCTAACCCCTCTTTAGAGATAACATGTCCTAAATAGACAATTTTCTCTTCAAACTCACATTTGTAATTTGACCTTTTAGCAGCGAACCGTGTCAGCAGGACTTCTTTTAACACCTTTAGATGTTCTTCAATTGTATCTGTGCATATGAGAATATCATCCATGTACACAAACACCGACTTTCCTAACAAGCCATGAAATTACTATATTAACCAGTCTATTAAATATTATTAGAGACCCTTGTAATCAAAAGGCATCCTATTAAACTCGTAATGTCCTTTAGTTACCGAAAATGCTGTATATTGCAGCTACTCTCACAAAGGGAACACATAAAAACCCTTGCATAAGATCCTGAATGAATATATATTCTTGCCACCGATCTCAACAAACAAATCAGCAAGCTGCGGATATCTATCCAGGCATGTTTTTCCATTCAATTTACGAAAATCTACACAAACTCCCGATACTACCGTCTTTCTTAGGAACTGCAAGCAAGGAAAATTAAACAGAGTGGACAGTCTGATAATACCTTCAAACTCCCTTCTGAACCTATTTCTACTTGCTTCTCTGATCTTAAAGAGAATTCGATATGCTGGAATATATATAGGTTGTACCCTTTTCTGGCTGGTTGAATGTTCTAAACATCTTAACTCTAATTTATCTCCCTTCAAAGCAATGATATCTAGATATTCTTTCAGCACTCTCTACTTTATCTGAATATTCAGGATAATCCAACTTTGTAAGTGTTCATGTAGACCTGACTTGGAACCTGTTGCTCCTTGTTGGAAACATATTCCGTCTCCACAAAAACTCACTAATTTATGCTCTTCTAAACTCTTCAAAATCAATACATAGTACCCTTGTGATATTTTTCACTGAGTCTTGATAGCTAATTCTACTGAAGTCACGCCTCGACTGAAATTTCATTCACTGACACGTACTCACACGCGTCTTTAAATTTCTACGGTTCCCTCAACAACGCACTTGAGAAGGCTTTTCTCTTTCAGCGACACTTTAACTAATATTAGGAACTTCCTTGGTTGCAATTCAATATCTTCAACAAAAATCCTTTGAAAGATCTTCACGGAATATCTTCACTCTCTAATGAATGTATTTTACACATGTCTCAGACTGTGTCTTAGGTTTCTCACAAGTTTCTTTCCTGTGTATATATGAACAAAACAACCTGACTCACTATTGTATCCCTGAACTCCCGTAGAATGTTGATGTTATGTCGCGCCACAAGAAGGGTGTCTATAAAACCATTTACCTAAGGCTAATCCTTCTATGACCAAAATGATTCTACTGTTGTCTTTACGCCCGATACAAAGCGTAGAAATGGCAGACCTAAATATTCAGTTTCCTCAGCTTTGGCATCACACACTGTCTCACTAGAAAGGACTGTTTGCACTCTGAAACCTCAGTGAAAAGGTCAGCATTTACTAGTTAACAGGCTACCAGAATCGTAGAAAATATGAATTTCATTGCCATTAGAGAATCCACATTACAATCAGCCTGGTTCTGAAGTGACTCTACAACTGATTGAGTCATTATCTGTCCTTCTGTTTTCAGACTTATCTTGTGAAAATTCTGCTGTTCCTTTGTGTATCTAGAACTTGCATCATGTGGAATTCTCCTGTCGTATCTAGAAAAACCTCCCCGTGACTTCCCTGAATAATCTCTATTCTTCGTGGCTGGGCAAAATCTCCATCCATGATCTGAAGATTTGCAAACTGAACAATATCTCACTCTGCAATTTGACTTACTATGGCCCTGTTTATCACAATTAAAACAGCGTATCGTTGTGTTGATCTCTCTGGAATTTTCTTGATTCTACTGCGTTGCATGTCTTAGCTGTTGCATCATTTTCTACGAATACTGGCGACTATCATTATTCTGTGGTTTGGAAACCATAGCTGACATCTTACCTCCTATACAAAACTACTGTCAGTGTCGGGCATTTTATAGATTTTGTTAATCTGTGCAAACAAAGGATTAAATCTGTATCCTGATCGATTCTCTTATCAAAACTATCTACAATTACATCTGGGACCTTGGCGTTAAAAGGCAAGCAAAGTGTAATCTTTCAAAATTATCTAAGGAGATATTATTTCCAGTTACCCATGGAGAACCTGTTATAGATTTCTTTTAACTCAACTACCATCAAATAAATTACGCACTGTATGTGACTGATGAATCATTGCCTTTCTTATTTTGAAACTCGCCAAAATTCGAACTGCGCATTCACGTTGAACTCCATATAAGTAGCTAAATGAAATTTCTGGATTCATTCAAGTTTTACACCTTCTGAACGAAACTGCGTGCTCGTTTCTACAATATCTCCTTTATCGTCCAGAAATGATTTAGCCTCTGTTAAGCTTCAGCGTATTGTAATTTTCTTGAATTCAGATAATTGTTCACTGACTCATGAAGTTTCTATGTTTTGGGTTATTCCCTCCTTCTTAGCATTTGTAATTCCGCGCTAATGTTCGTCACTTTATGCACACAGCTGATTGGGATATTAGCACTGCATCGTCGGCATTTTTGTGAAATAATCTGCGCCCTGGCGTAACAACATAAAAAGAAACCAAAGAACACTAGAGAAGGCACAAGTTACCTCTAAAGAAGAACAGAAAGCAGCGTTCTAGCAACTTCACGAAAGAATGGGGTACTTACCAATTTTGAAACAGAAAGCAGTACCTATCTCTCAACTTGCTAACCTGTGACGTCACCTTTACTCAAACTGGCTCAGCAAAAGAACGCAGTAGCGTTTCTAGTTGAATCATCACTTTGCGTAATTAACTCACAATCGCCACTATTCGCACTTATTTGGGTATTTTATTAACCCCAAAATTGCTCTAGAGATCCAACCAGATCTATTTCACAACTCCACTCCCAGTACTCGAATAAAACGGAAAAAAGAAGAAAGGTTCCCCGTATTTTCCTACATGTCGACCTACTCAGTCATTCATACTGACCCGTCATAGCTCAGGTGAAGTCGCCTATGCCTTGGGCATCAACGTTACTGCTAGTCTGATAGCAATCCCTCTTTCGCCATCATTAAAGACATTAAAAATCATGCCACCATTTAAAATCAAAGACACCGCTGCGCCATTTCATTCAGACCAATACCACCATTATTCGAAACAGCGTCTGAGCGTTCGCTCAGTAACACACTTACATCTATTTTTCTCCTCTTTCTCTCTCTCTCTCTCTCTCTCTCTCTCTCTCTCTCTCTCTCTCTCCCCGTGTATACCTATCTCTCTCTCTCTCTGTGTATCGCCTCTCTCTCTCTCTCATCGTTTCAAGTTCACCCACCGAATCGCCTCATTCTCACCAAATCAATTAAATGGACCATTTAAAGAAACGCAATAGTTTCTACAAAAATGATTTATTATTCAAATAACCCAACAGAAATGAATAAAACAAAGCAAAGATTAAATGTAATAAATGAAATATCGAGTTAGATAACTAAACTCTGAACTGCAAAACACTTCTGATTAAAGAAGTCTCACTATAGCTATGTACAGAAAATATCCAAACTCACACATACTCCCAAATCAATAATTAGTCTTGAAACCAGTCTACCACATGTTATTCAAAGCACAGTCCACACTGTCCACCGTGTATCCACAGACTCTGTCGGAAAATTAAACATGACTAAGAAAACTCCCAAAACATATGAAATGCAAAACACAATAATGGAAAATGTAAAATGCATAGCCAGATATGTGGCAGTAACATGACAAAACAATAATGCAAAGGGTATGAATATTCATATTAAATCTCTCACCCAGTTCAAAGTTCATAATGATTGAAAATCATGGTAAAAAATCACAAGTTCAATTTTCTCCCATAAAAACAGAGATTTCAAGTCTACCTTATCTGCGATTTAAAGCCTGGATCCTCTCCAGAAGCTCGTCTAGACAACTGCAGTTCTATCCGTTAATGATGATCAAACTCACTTTTGAACGGATTACGGCACAATCTAGATCAAGTGCGCCGCGTACTCACGAATATACATAACACTTAGGAAGATCACCTGACCGGCAATGTTGCTGATCAAGCACCAGCAAAACATCTAGACTGGTTGTAAGAGGCTTCATAACTTGGCCAACAACACGATGGCGGGAACACGAAGCGGCAGACAGCATATCTGAAAAATCTTATACTCCACGGTAACCAGAAGCAGCGCGCAGAAGCATACGGAAAGCGGACATCTGGAACCAGGGATCAGAGAAAGACCAAGGTCAAGAGAGGTGGAAGTCACACAAGGAAAGACTAGGCGATTATAAGTTAAAGTACCCAACACACAGATATAAATACAGCCCGGACTATCGTTTGCTCATTTATACGGATGCTTGATAATGTGGACTGTTTGTCCAAAGAAAGCTTGTAACTTTTGAATAAAGCCATTAATACCATCCAGTTTGAATAAGTCGCTTTTGAATTCTACTATTACGAACAATTGTGTATGTGATAAAGTTAAATACGTATATGTTTTTGTGATTTTTTTAGTAATATAAATATATACATAAATAGTCCGTCTTTTAGATGATAAAGTAAATAACAACAGATTATGTTATGATGAGCAATTATTCATCTCACTCTGATTCATTTTGGTTACAGCATTTTTATTCCCATGTGCCATTCTTATGATACTGATTTGTTTTTGTAATCTGGCGTTGCAGTGAACCTGGTCACCAACTCCGCAGTACCTAGATGGAATGCCCGTTTATCAGAGCAGCTGAATACATGTATCATATAAAACCAACGAACAGTTAAAAATAATAAAATAAAAAAGCATCTCATAGCAACTGGCTTGTTCTTGATGCTACAGAAAATCTTTCAGCACAAAAAATATTATTGAAATCAGGTTCAGCTTTGAATACAATAGCCGGCAGAAAGGCACTATTAAAATAAAGTGCTATTGGGAATACATCAAGATGTTGTATATTGAAAATTAAAAAGTATCTGTTATTCAAGTTTGCAGTTAAATGGAAGTAAAACTCCTGCATGAACACTCCCGGAATGGAGTAATTGAGTGTTTTCCTAGTTCTTTCAAGTTCTTAAATCTCTCTCTCTTTCTCTCTCTCTCTCTCTCTCTCTCTCTCTCTCTCTCTCTCTCTCTCTCTCTCTCTTCCACCCACCTTCTCGCTGTTGATTCATAGTGGTGAAGCTGGGTTTTCTTCTGTTACAACACCAGAGCCTTTTTGCTGTCATTCCAGTCTCAGCGCTGAATGACCTCATAGGTAACTTGTCCTTTGGCCTAAACCCTATATTCTATTCCATGCAGATATTTCAATGCAGGAAAGGATTAACTCTTCTTTTATGCTACTAGTTGTGTGATAGCTAAGTGCATTCTACTGGCTTGAGCACCTGACTCCCGCACCTCCCCACTATCGCCCCACAGCCTGGTGAAATCTAATTTACCCTTTTCCGTGGTAATCGAATTCCATCAGACTTATTCGATCACTCCAGGACCGGTGGGTCTGGTTCATCGATCATTCATCTTATATGTAATTCTTCATTACCTGACGAGAATAAGGCCTTCACCTGGCTTTTGTGCTTTATCTATGTGTGTTTAATATTTTACTTGCAATTTTATTTATTTATTTATTTATTTATTTATTAATTTGTCAATTTATCATTTTTTTATTAGTGACCTCTCATTTTCTGGCCTTCTGTTGCTTCTTTCAAGATAGATACTATATTTTTTGGATGGTTGAATTTTAAAATTAATGGTCTCTACTAGTGAGCTTGTTCATATGAATGTGTTCACCTTCTGAATAATAATAATAAATAATAAGCCATGTAATAATAATGTAATAAGCAATAATATGTGATCTCTTTCATTAAGTGATAATTGCCCTGTTCTAATATCGACTGGTGAAACATTCCTTTTTGTACTGTTGCCTTTATTTGGACTCAAAGGAAGGATCCATGTTACCCTTCTGATACAAAGCAAACAAAGTTGACCTTTGTGTTTATGCCGATAGAGGAATTAGAGAGGATCAAAGTGCTTTATCATCCTTCAAAATTTTAATCCACGCTGTGATCAAGCACAAGCACCAGGTATTACACAAACCTCGAACAAGGCACAACACAAACAGATTGCAGTCTATAATGCCTGAATTATAATACAGTACATACATTGTAGATGATTTCATTTATCAATGAAAGAGATGTATATATATACATACACATATATATATATATATATATATATATATACATACATGTGTGTGTGTCTCTTCTTCTTCGTCTTCTTCTTCTGCCTTGAGCGTAGTTTTATCCGGAAGTTTTCATTGCCCCACAAATACCAGAAGAGAAGATCCTTCGAAAGGTCAGAGGTCAGACACGGAGAGTATAAATGGACCCCATTCATTGTGTTCGCCATACCGGGTTTGGGTTGTGGGTATTTGGAATAAAACTATTTTATTTTAGATATTTTGTATTTATAGGCTTCTCTAGTTTATTTAATGAATTATGCATGTTTAGATTTTGATTTTTTGCAGATGAGTTTTTAGATATTAATTTCATTAAATGAAGTTTTATGTATTTATAGAATTTGTTCCCATGAATTGAACTTTATTTTGAAACCTACTGATTTAAAAAAAAAAAAAAAACTGGTTTTCATTTGGATTAAAGTAAAATTCATAAAGGGTATTTTATCCAAGTTGACTGTTCCATAAACAAGAACATTCCATTTTACGCGTTGTTGGATGACAAAAGCTTTTTCATAAAAGATAAATGAACTCCATTGACAGTCAGCACATTTGAGTTGCAGTTGTTTGAAGTTTGTGGTGACAAAACTTGACCTAATTCTTAAGTGATATTCATACGCTCAGTATTGCCTTATTTTATTCTTGAATTCCTGGGAATTGGGAGTTGGGTATACTTTAATAACACTAATTCTTTCTGAGCTTGAATAATTTCATTATTAAATAGATTCCATTTATTGATTTATTGTGAACTTAGCTTTTAATGTAATTAAAAGAGATTACATTTGTCATTTCGAATTTAAATGATTCAACATATATTCATTCAAATGAGTATTCTGTTCCTCCTGAACTTTAATGATGGTCTTCGTCTGTCGTCGTAAACTCTCATCTATTTTGTGAGGAAAAAATTGGTGTCATTTGAATGCAATGGAAGGTCAAGTTTTGGTGAGCTTGAAAATTCCTTATTTACTGGTGATCTTGAGCGGTCCTGGTCGTTTCGGCCGTAAGTCACTTTAGGCCGTAACATCCAAAACAATGTAAGACGTTATGTTTATGGTATTTACCATTATTATTTCATGTTTTACGTACATCCCCAAGGGGCTGGTACTAAACACGGCGCCCATTTTGCACGTAAACGTGCTTACGGCCGAAACGACCCGAAGGCATCTTGAGGAATCAGGCTAATTTTCCGCTCAGCTTGGCCAGTACTCTTGACATCCAGATAAATATCCTTGTTAATATCCTTTATAAAAAGGTTATTGTATTTTTTATTTTAAGAAGCATTGATATATTGAGGGTTTTGTGAAATGGTCTCCACTCACTGGAGGCTTCATTAGAACAGATCGGAAATTTTCCCAGATTATCCGGGGAAAATTCTTCCACTTGTTACATTTTTATTCATTTAATTGATTTGAGATTACGGAACACCTATAAATGTTTTGCAGATGCAATCATTAGTTTAGGTGATCGCGTTTCTCTTTATACAACGAACTTTAAACGGAACAAGGATGTGCACTCTTGCCCAGCCCCATTTTTAAAACAAATGGACACACATATACAGTTACTCGTACACGTGCACACACGCTTGCTCAAGTTTTGAATCTAAATTTGGACTTACAGCCTGAGACTATCTCAAACTGATTAGCACCTGTTACTTTGAAGTAATAAAGATAAGAACTGCAGAAAATAAAACTGGAAGGTAATTTAGTATTTTCTCCTTTTCCTGTGTGCAAATACATTAACTATAGTACTATACGATAAAAATAACATCAGTCACTATAACAGGGGAGTTTTTTTTTTTTTTTTTGTCAAGATAAACAGGCGTAGTTTGCGAATTGTAATCTTTCACACTTTTGTAAACAAAGTATGTTGTCTGTCAGATTGTAAATGCTACAAAATGCAGTGGAGCTTTTTGCCCAGGTTAATGAAGTATATATAAAAGAATAATGAAATAAATGTAAATATACCGGGTTGAATGTCAAAGAATGAGAAAATGAAATTGAGCAGATACTATATCCCTTAAGTCTTTTTAAAACAAATGGATCACCAGCATCCAGAACCACTCCGTATCTGTCCAGAGGCAAAATGTCAGGAGAATAAAAGGGGCTCAGCATCAATCGCCAGGCAAACATTATTCTTTCGACTCGTCCGGTACTTGTCACGGACATTCGCTTAGCGACGGATTAGGTCGGGTTTGAGCGGGATGATTTCCGATGCAGCTCAGGATCGTATGTAAATGGTGTTTATTTATTTATTAACTTTTCATGCAAGCGGTAAAACCTGTTTATTTTGATCCGTTACTCCTGAAATTTGCTTTATGTCTTCTTTACTTTGTTGGTGATGTTTTTCTTCGTTTACGTTGGACTGACTGAAGCGACTAAGTGTTAGGGTGCTCCACACAGCAGCAAAACATGTCATAAACACTCGTCGGCAACTTATGGCGCACACATCACAAACAAGTTGAATATAGGCCTCCGACGTATCAGTAGTCCTATCGAGTGCTTCATACGATTATTCAGCATTTGTCACAGATTCGCTCTCCACTCACAGTCGTTGACTTGTTTCCAACTTGTATGTGGTATGAATGAGACAAATGTGTGATGTGTGTTTATGACATGTTTTGATGTAGTGCGGACACCCTTACTGTGCAGTGTTTAATTATTTGATATAGCGTTCTGTATGTGTGTATTTATGTATGTATGCAATCTCATACATACATACACACACACACATTATATATATATATATATATATATATATATATATATATATATATATATATATATATATATATATATATATCATATATATATATATATATAGATAGAGAGAGAGAGAGAGAGAGAGAGAGAGAGAGAGAGAGAGAGAGGCTTACTCTACATTCTTCCCTTTTGAAAAGAAGAAGAGTTTTAATAAGCCTGCTCTCTCTCTCTCTCTCTCTATTCTCTCTCTCTCTCTCTCTCTCTCTCTCTCTCTCTCTCTCTCTCAGCTAGGGAACATAACATGATTCTTTAATGTAAAATATAAATGGAAAGCCCTTGGAAAATAGTGCTGTAAATTTTGAAATTTGACTGAAGGAAGATGTTTAAACGGAGTTAATACGTTTTACAAATTCATCTGCATCTTTTATAAATGAGGTGTGTGAATTTGTAACGAACTGCAAGCAGCAAGTTCTTAAGACAAATTCCCAACCGGGGCGATGTCATTAAACTAACGTTGTTGATATAATTAGAATCAATGGTCAGAGATCTCTTGGTCATGTTGCGATTTATTAAATAGGAAAAAATCGCTGAATATATTAAATTGAAATCCATCCTGAAGATCTAACATTAAATTATTTTGTTACAATTTGTACAGAAGGCCATTGATAAAACAAACTTTATTGTTTTCTTTCTTTATGGTAAAGAGAGAACTAGTTTTGTGGCTTTGTCCGTCTCAGTCAGTGAAAAATAATATTCAGTCATTTCATCCTCAGATTTTTGTAATACGATATCATTCTTCAGAATGTCAGTTCCTTTTCCTTCTTGCTGTTCCTTTCTTTCTCCAAGTTTGGAATTGGTGAAGTCATTATATTGTCTGTTCGTCAGCCTTCGCTTCCATGAACTGAAGACTGTCGTAGCATCTATAATGGCTCATCAGTATTGCAAAGTCAGGAACATGTGACGTAATTAAGTGAGCGGAATTTCATCCGTACTCGGCTGAATAGAGGAGTAAAGGGATAACGAGATTAGCTAATTGTGCGTCTGGCCCCGAACAGCTTTTATGATTTAGTCGGTATTAATTATGGCTGATCACTTCACCACTTTAACAATTCGCTCTGTTGCCTTTTTCGTAATGAAAAGATCACGGGAGAAAATTTTAATGTATTTTCCTGTCAGTTTCCTACGCTAGAGAATAACTGGCAAAGGAAAATAAGTGAAAAATATAGTAGGATTCTTCCATGTCTCTTTAGGTTAAAAAATTAAAGAAAATCGAACAGACCGGGGGAAAAGTAACAGAAGAGTACCTAAAAATGAAAACCAAATACCGAATTTTCCCATTGGCTCTAATCATTTCGTTTAAAAAATGCCGCAAGTGAAAAGTTTCTCCTCTCCGTCGATTTCGAAAAAAGGGGAAAATGAGTGTGATCCAGAGGAAAAAACGAGGGGAATTTTCCCTTTTTTTTTCCTCCGGCTGTTTTTCCTCTCCTTAGTCTAATGATTTTGAGGGAGAAGGATTCGATGAATGCGGGTCTCTGCCCGCCCCGAATTTCGGTGCGTTTATGGGAGGTTTTTTTAAGTCTTTATTTGGCTATTTATTTTTTATTGCTATTTTCCATACAGGCATATAGTATTTGTTTATTGTTTTGTTTATTAGTTTATTTATCCTGAAAACCTGCCATGTTTTCAGTTTTTATAATTATTTCTTCATTATTTTACCTGATTGTTAGTTTCTGAATTTTTGTTCAGTTTCTGTTTTCATGAAGGTAATTTGCTCTCATTTTAATGAATAGCCGATTATTTCACACTATTAATTTTCACTCTGGGCATATTGTGGTTAATTGTTCGTTACTTGTTAAAAAACAAAAATTATGGTAGTTACCATATAACAGCAAATTGAAACAGTTTACTTAGAACAACCGCAGTTAAAATGAGTGTTCAGATACCTTAATATGATAATAGATAAAATCAATGGGAATTAATGGAAAATTTGTTTTGATATCATTGAAATGAAATATAATTTGAAACAACTTTCAACATTGTGTTTGTTGGAATAAAAGACTAAAAGATGTACAAACCAGTTAAGTAACAAATATGGAAGTTGATTTTATTGTTATTTATATTAATATATGTGGTGTTAATGTTTTGCCGAGGGGTGAAAGGTTTGCAATAATAATAATAATAATAATAATAATAATAATAATAATAATAATAATAATAATAATAATAATATCGGTAAAATGCAGAGCAATAGAAAAGTTATGAAAATAGTGAATCCAAAATAGAATTAAATGATCGATGACAATAATTTAAATATTAAAGTAGTGATAGCAATCGCATTAAGATTCCACTCAAAATTATCAGAGTAATCATATTAACAGCATTCACTCTTATCCCGGTACCCTTCCTCCCAACCCCCAACCCCCACCCGGCAAAAAAAAAAAAAGCTAATAACGATAATTAGATATTTCTTTACAAGTTTTCGACGAAGACGGGCTGAAAAGACTCCGCGGCCTTTTGAGCGGAATTTGAATGGCGCTCAGGCCAAGAGCAAATACTCCCAAGACTCGCTTTCAGGACTCAGGACTCAAGACTCAAGACTCGGGCTCTTCTTGGGAGTCTTCTTTTCGGTGGTGGGAGTCTTTCCTTTTTTAGAAATCATTCTCGTGCTGCAGTAGTGTTTTCACACCTGGTTTTAATTTGATGACTCGTGTATTCTTGTGTGTGTGTGTATACACATATGGATGTATACATACATAATATATTATGTATATATGCATATATGATTGTCAGCAGTCTTGAGTCCCCTGTTCAAGGATAGATTTAGTACTGACTCGATACTTGATTTAATCTTTCTCTGTAACCTAGAACAACAAAAACAATAATAGTAATTTTAATATTAAAGTAGAGCGTAGGTACTTCATCTTTTGTACCATTTATATTCCTTGACACCTTCCTCGTTCTGTCGCCTGTCAAGAGAATTTAACGTCAACGCAAAATGTACGAGACAGGAAGAGCGACGAAAATGATTTGCAGTGGGAAGTAAATAGCTTGGCAGATCATCCCCGCGTGAGAAGTTGATGCTGAAAAGCCGCAGAGGAAACCTTTAAGCAATATATATATATATATATATATGTGTGTGTGTGTGTGTGTGTGTGTGTGTGTGTGTCTGTGTCTGTGTTGATTAGTTTTATATATATATATATATATATATATATATATATATATATATATATATATATATATATATATATATATAACAAGGAAAAAGGCATAGAAGATAACAATATAGTGGCTGCCACGTCCTCCATCCTTTAAATGACTAATTGAATGATAACGGGTGAAACCATGAGCATGAGACTTCCCCAGCATCAGCCATTTCATAAACTTACACATAATGATCCTCAGCACCTCTGGAACACCGCCCTTCCAGCATCCTCTGTCTCCTTTTCCTTCCTCCTCCATTTCCTTCAGTCCAAGGCCAGGTGCCTAAACAGCTTCTTAACACCCCTTCGTTTCACCTACCTTAACCTTTTCAACTCTCCAATTGTATATATTTCTCACCCTTTCCGCCATTCTTAAGGTGCGTCCACACCACAGTGAAACATGTCATAAACACATGTCGGCAACTTATCGCATATGTATCACAGACACGTTGAAGACGTGTCAACGACCGCAAGTATATTATATATATATATATATATATATATATATATATATATATATATATATATATATATATATATATATATATATATATATATATATATATAAGGGAAAAAGGCATAGAAAATGAAAATATATTGATGCCACGTCCTCCGTCCTTTTATTGACTAACTGGTTACCAACATCAGCCATTTCCTAAACCTCCACAGAATGATCCTTGTGTTGACACCTCCCATCCAACATCCTCTGTCTGTTTTTTCCTTCTTCCTCCTCCCAAGCTGAGTTACGGTAGAGCTGTGGACTGTGTGTTTTTCCGGCCGGCTTTTCCTTATCAACATTTTCTATAATGTGGTTCGGATTTTTCACATAAACACGTAAAATAAGTTTTTAATCAGCTCAGTGGTCTGGTTAAACTAAGTTAACACCTCCTTACATTGTACATTATTATTATTCTTTTATTATTATTACTTAGTTTATTATTATTATTTATTACAAAATATAGATAATAACGGAATGAAGAAAATAAAGAAAAATAAACCGTAAAAAAGACTTAATGACTTTCACCTCATGGGGCTGGGTAGATGTCATATTAAGATTGGTTTCATTACATTAAGAACCAGTCTTAGAGATAATAACTATGGAGGAAAATCTGGAAAAAAAAATCGATCTCTTTCACCTCAGTTTAAAGAACCTCTATTCTCTCTCTCTCTCTCTCTCTCTCTCTCTCTCTCTCTCTCTCTCTCTCTTCATGCAGCTGTCGCAAAAGTTTTTCTCTGCGTCACCTTTTTCTCCTCAAATTAACGTTAACGAAGGAAGTTCGAGCGTTTTTCTTATCCTTCCCGGATTTCTTCTCATGATATGTCTCGGTTAAGGATACACAGCAGTTAGGGCAATTATAGCTCCCGGCAGACAGACAGACAATAATTTCATGTCAGATGGTTATTATTTTAGTCGTTTTCATAATTTGGGCGCTCTTAGATTCTCTTCTTAATAATAACAAGGAAGAGAGAGTTTTGCTTCCAAGGAAACCATTATTTTGTCACACAAACCTGTAATGAACGGAGGTGAACCCTCCATGTAATATACGGAGCTGCTGTTTTCTTTCCTGAATACAACTGAGTGTTTCAATTCTCTGGAAATAAATCCCCCCCTTCCTCCCCTCTCTCTCTCTCTCTCTCTCTCTCTCTCTCTCTCTCTCTCTCTCTCTCTCACACACACACACACACTTATCTTCAAAAGCATACCTTTTTCTTCTCATTACTAAGTTAGCATACGTAAGGTATGATAGTTTCCTTACTCTTTTTTTAATCAGCATATTACAGTGTCACGAAATAAGTATTTTAACTGCTTTAGATACAGCTAATAAAGGAAAAATACTGAAATACAAACCCCACTTTCAAAACGCACTCGCCGGAGAGAGAGAGAGAGAGAGAGAGAGAGAGAGAGAGAGAGAGAGAGAGAGAGAGAGAGAGAGAAATTTTCACATGACAGGATATGCATTCGATGACTGAAGACTGATGTGGCTTT
>NC_089770.1:16817734-16880234 GCF_040412425.1 Macrobrachium rosenbergii | reverse complement strand
GGTAATTAATGCGATAGGAATGCAAAATATAAAGCGAGTTCACTTCCTTCTTAACTAAACAGAAAACTGATTATTATTTCCATCGAATATCATGACAGAAAACATGGAAATTACCATGTACTGGTGAGCATTAATGCAGGAATTTCAGGAACTCCATCACTAGTACTACTGTAACAGTAGTTAAACTCCGAATAAAGTGAAAATATTAAATACAGGGTTGTTGTCCCGCAATGAGTATATATATACTGTATATATATATATATATATATATATATATATATATATATATATATATATATATATATATATATATATATATATATATATATATATATATTCCTTTGTATTTAAATGTAGTCACAGAACATTAATTAGTTGCATCGTTGAATAGTGTATAAAGCTTAATACGTCAAGATGTTAACTAATGACTTGTGATAGGAGATGCTATATATATATATATATATATATATATATATATATATATATATATATATATATATATATATATATTAATCCAATATATTAAGAGGATTATAATATGAGTCCATCTTTTCTAGTAAGTTATTTATGAGTATGATGTACCATCAAAACCCATTGTGCCTCTGTTGTTCTAAATAGTAAATTAGATACCTGGTAATTATTCCACGTTAGAGCGTCTGAACCAAAGTGGATATGTCTAACAGCCTTGTCCTAAAAGAGAAACACGTCCTAGAAAACACACACACCTACATTATATACAGTATATATATATATATATATATATATATATATATATATATATATATATATATATATGTGTGTGTGTATGTGTGTGTGTGTGTGTGTGTGTGTGTGTGTGTTTTGATAGGCCATTTTTCCCCGTAGCTGGCGTGTGTTTTTCCACCTCTAAAAGTGCTGGACAAAAGCGAAGCCTTAATATTTTGCCGGTCAGTGTCATTTACATGAATTCCCCTCAGTGCCATTCTCATATCCTTTTCTTCTGTTGTTGTTACTCCTGCTGTTAATTGTTTTTCCTGTTTTGCTGTCATTCTCTCTCTCTCTCTCTCTCTCTCTCTCTCTCTCTCTCTCTCTCTCTCTCTCAACTAATTTTGTGCTCTTGTGCCGAGAGGGAGCCATCAACAATGCATGGAGCTCGTCCATCCAGGAGCGGGGAGAAACGTCCTGACTAATTGAGAGTCTTTGAAAGGGATACGGAAAGGGAAAGGTCGTCACGTGTTAATATTCCGTTTAATTCTGGCTATTTATAGTTGTACCTCCTCCATTAGACTATGCTGGAGCGGCCAGTTAGGCCTAGGAAAGGAAAGGTTAGCTTTAATTCTTATGATTTTACTGTATCAATACTGTATTCATAATGTTTTATGGGGTCTTGTTTATCTTGGTTAAAATGTCCTGGTGGTCAGCCTCTTCTTTAAATAGAAGAAACGAAAAGATGAGCAACATTGCGTCCGTTACCTTCTCGCGACTTTGGCGCATGCGCAGAAAGCAAAGGACTCTATAGCTGAGTGCAAGTTACTTCGCCCGTCTATTATGAACGCTTAAAGTTTCGTTTATCAGTGAATTTCGCCATGAATTCGATAACGCGTTGTGATTTTTATGATTTAGTGAGCGTTTTTGTTTTTTGTTTGTTTTTTTCAACCTTGCTTCGAATACGAAGAGAGAAGTGCAGAGTATCCGTCGTGAATAGGAGGTTTGGGGATTGACCTTCGGTTTCAAGGTTGGTTTTGCTTTTGTGTTTTCTTTTTCATTGAAATAAGAATTCCATCAACGTGTGAGGACTATTACATGTTATAGTTTTGTCTTTTGTGTGTTTTTGTGAATGTGATATATATGCCAAATAATTTCTACTCATATTTAAGTTAAAAGGCTTGTAGCGAGGTAGACTAGGTTAGGCCTACCTAGGGTTCTGGGGCAGGTGTAGGCCTATTTTCGCAGTTTTATCAGAGAAAAGAAACCTGTCGAAATATGGGGTTTCAGTGCATTTACTTGTATTTGAAGCGTATAGGGTATGGATTTTCTGGTAAAACTTGACTTTAGTTGCGAGGCCTGATTCCCACCAGTTGCCAGCCAGGACAGGTTACCCCCGGCCAGGCCAGGGCACGTCACTCCAAATTAGGTTAGGTAGGTAAGATCTGGTTAGGTCAGGACCTGTCATTATAGGAAAGGTTATGTCTATTTGTGTATGAGGGACCTGACCTGGTCGATGACTGGCGGAAATCAGGCTGCACAACTAAAGTAAAGTTTCACCAGAAAAGGAAAGTGAAATTTGTCAGTCGATTACTTTATTGAGGTAGGCTACAGGAGGCTTTGGTAAATTTTTATTTTAAATCATAATGTATTCTGGAATTAAAAATAGGATTTTCCTTGGTTTCAGTGTGTTTTGAACTATTATGACCTTAATTTCAGTAGCAGATTAGAAGGTTTAGAGATACTGGACCCCTCTTTTATCCTAAAAGTAGGCCTACGGGGAACCAAAGTGGGAAACCAGATTTCTGGGTGGGAAAAGCATGAAATGAGTGAAATACATTTTTGTATTCTATCCTACCTTAACCTTGAGAGATGGAGGTCTTACCTGGTCAGGGGTCTTTGGCCCCTGGGCTCACCTTCTAGCCCAACTGAGGGCACTGTTAACTGCAATAAGTAGTAGGGTTGTGATCCAAGGCAACCAGGCCTAACCTAACCCAGGATGCTGAGCCCTAATCCTGGCCAGGGGGCTATGCCCCTCCTGAACCCACTCCAACCTAGCCTAGGGCACTGTAAATTAAAATAAATACAGTAATCTCTTAGTTATCCAAATAGAGCCAAGGGCCTGTCTGATGAAAATAAAGCTCTATGAGACTAAAAGGGCAATGCCATACCCTACCCCCCTACCTTGTCAGTATGGCATTAGTGTGAATGTTCAGTATGCTTCTAAACAATAACCATCATACTTTAAACTGAAAACTTGATGCAAAAGGCAGTTAGCTAGTTTATTCTCCGTTTTTTTAACAAAATTTATGGTATAAATACACTTGGGAAAAATAATTAATCCCTTTTTAGTTTTCATAAAAGAAAACTATTGAGATGGCTATTTGTCTGTCAGTCTGCACTTTTTCTGTCAACCCTTAGATCTTAAAAATTACTGAGGCAAGAGGGCTGGAAATTGGTATGTAAATCATCCACCCTCCAGTCATCAAACATACCAAATTGCACCCCTCTAGCCTCAGTAGTTTTTCATTTTATTTAAGGTTAAAGTTAGCCGTGGTCATGAGTCTGGCAGCTATAGGCCACCACCGGCCCATGGATGAAAGTTTCATGGGCTACGGCTGAGAAACTCTCAGCTGTGGCCCATATAGGGAATAGGGCTCAGCTGTCTTCGCGTAATTTGGTGCCCTTTAAGTATTTGGAGAAGGAAACCCAACTTTCTCCTTCAAATAGAGCATTTTTCATAAGTTTACTCGTACTTGGGTGCACAAAGCTCCCTTTAGGTCTGCTGAGCTTGAACTCTGGTTTTTTAGAAAGTTGTGGAACATCAACTCTTGCGATACAGGCAGGGCCGTTTCTAGCTTTGTGGGGGCCCAAGGCAAGATGCTGTTTGGGGACCCTAGATAGATACTTTTGAGATAATTCAAGGTAAAGACGGCAAAGTTTTTTTTATGTTTTTTCTTGATTATTTGATGATTTTTTTCGATTTTTTAAGTTTCCTGGCATTGATCCTTCTTTTACAGCCTTCCTTTTCTTTCTGGTCTTTTTCTTGAATGGCAAGTCCATATTTACATCTAACTTGGTTAGGTATGATGATGAAATATTAGTGCGCTGGAAGCCAAGACAGGTATCTAAGTGACTGGCCTTATAGCCTACATTATAATTAGCAACTGCCTGTGCAGCAGCAAAGTCCAGCATCTGTTCTCTTGTGGCAGGACCCATCAAATGAGACATCCATATGCAATAAGTCTCCCTAGGTGCAATGCAATGTTTATCAATATAATACTTGAAAAGTTCTATGGTATTCATAAGTAAACTTCTCACTTTTGCTACAGCCAATTCAGTAATGTGTTGAGCATATCTTCCATAAGTTTTATTATTAATTTTTCCTGAACTCAAACACCCAATCAGTTTTGAAAACCCATTGTAGCCTAACCTCAACAACATTGTTACATAAACAACCATAGAAGTTAATGGTAAAAAGCTTGATTTACATATATCATCATTTATAATAATTTCACACCCTCTGCACATAACTAAAATGGAACAGTCAAGTAATTTATATAATATTTTCACGTCAGTATCAGAATTTTCACGACAATATGGACAGGCCATTTTTCTAAATGCACCTTCAATATAATCACATTTCATAATACAGTACTTCCCAATGGTTGCATCAACAGGCTTTCCACTGAATACGATTTATGTTCTAAAAAAGAACGTTTTATGGATGGACTTTCACCG
The DNA here is from genome assembly GCF_040412425.1 of Macrobrachium rosenbergii. Lineage (NCBI taxonomy): Eukaryota > Metazoa > Arthropoda > Malacostraca > Decapoda > Palaemonidae > Macrobrachium > Macrobrachium rosenbergii. The sequence goes on along the minus strand of NC_089770.1, from coordinate 16,875,809 downwards.
AAGATTTTCTTTTCAGTTTCAAGTTTTTGCTTGAATGCTTCACCCCCTAAATGTGCATCCTTTCTGTTTCAATTGTTTCCCTGGCCTAGGCATCCTGGAACAACTGTATAACGAATCGAACTAAGTAATATTAGATGGAAAAACAAAGGAACATAATAAAATCCTTGAATTCAGTCATTCATGGTACCTCAGACTAAATGTAAACAAACTCTCATGGAGACAGTATGAAACGACCTGCGATACAAAGTAGTTGCTTGCCAACTACCTGCCTTTGGTATGAAATGACTCGAGGACAAACGTTTATCTATCCGAGAAACGTAAACATCGCAAGAAACCACGAAAAAAATGAGAAAATCCGAAAGTAATAAAGAAATTGCGATCTGTAATGTTTTGGCAGAAGTCAAGAACGACCATTTGGCATTTAAATGGAGGGTGGTATTTAAACATGAGCGCGCGCAAACGCGCTAAAACCCACCGAAACTGAAAGTACAACGTCTATAGTATACTATGGGTTGCTTATCTAGATTTCGGTTTGGCCCCAACTTAGGGAGTTTGTGAAGCCAGTTTTAAGGGTTTTTTGGTGCCGGCGGGAGTTCAGCGAAGGAGAGTTAGTTTTTAACTCATTTCTTATGCTGCAAGCTAATGTTCTCATGCTTTTACTAACTTGGTTTGGAAGAAATGAGAACACTTATGCTCCTATTTGTAGTAAAGGCTTATGCTGCACAGGCTAAGGTGACAAGGGAGTATATATTGGTGCCAGTCTTATTTTATACCTTTTGGGGATAAGTTCAGCCTTCAGGTTTTGGTAGATGGCCAATTGCAAGCTTCCTGGCTTGCTTGGAGGGACTTAGGGGCAGAACCTGACGTGGTGGAGGCAGTGAAGGAGAGTTTTGATGCCTCTTAGGTTACCCTCCACTGGTTTAGTCTCGTATAGCTGTTCCTTTGTCTTCTCCAGCAGAAGTCTCTCTTTTTTTTTAGTAGGAGGTTGTAAATTAGAGAGAAAGAAATGGACCAGGCAGTAATTCACTGGGATTTTACCTCTTGACTTTTTCATAGCTCCATAATTAACTGGAGATTGGCAACCATTGTTGGATACACTGTGACTGAATGACCTGATGTGTCTGTCCCCATGATTTTTGTTTTTTCAGCGTGGTTTTAGTGACTCCAAAAGAACGGTCCGATGTTTTGGTGGACGTACAGGAGACATCATTCTCATACCAGTACATCCTCAATCACCCAAGTTCCTTTGAGGTATATTTACAGAGGTGGTATTGCAGTTTAAGGTGCTTTGTTTGGGCTCGTGTACAGAACCTCTATACGTATTCACAGGGAATTTATTGCCGATAGTTGGATGGGGTTGATTTTTAGGAGCAAGAAATCTTTTCTTCTAAGTCAACTGGTTCAAGTTGGCCAACTCTTGGCAGTATGCCAAAGGCCAAGGATCTGTTGCTTCACCTGGCTCAGCCTCTGTGCAATATGATTTTCAGTTGACTTCCCTAACTCTTCCTCATTCTTATCTAGTGATGTGGGGATGATACTTGAATTTGTAGGCTTGTCTGTCAGAAGACAAATTGGCACTTGCTCCTTGAAGAATTTTAACCCTGAAGGAAGCTTCCTAAGTGGTAAGGGCTTTCTTTGTTAAGAAACATGGCCTCCCTTCAGATTTTGTCAGAATAATCAGGCTCAATTACAGTACAGTCTTGGCATTAGAGATTACGACTTACAGATAATGTTCATTAAACTTGTAAGTAATCCAGGGGCGCTGAAACCAGACTGAGTAAAATCAGGAAGATGAAATAAGTAGGAATATTTTAAAGAGTATTAAGAAATATTCCTGTGATTGTAAGAAGAATACAAGGTAGTTAATCATGGGGATACTCTAGATAATCAGGGAAGGGGTTAAAGAAACAGGTTCTTCGCCTTCTCATGTACTTTGCAAAAATTCTTACCAGGAGAATAGGTGCCCAGAGCAAAATTTGAATGCAAACATCAACAAAAATTATGCACCACATATTAAAAACCAACTTATGAATAAATGAGGATACGAATGGCCGTTAGGAATGTAACTCGTTCGTAAGTGGGGTAGCATCTGTGTATGGTAATTATTAGACTATCCTAACTGGCATTTTCAAGTTATCATGTAATTTAGGAGGCATGTAAAATCCCATGTTGACATGTACAGCAGCATGGTATTTTGCATGTTATGTCACCAAAGCGTATTGCATAAAAATGAACTTGCTTGACTTTAATCACTATCATCATGTGAATGTTCACTACATTTGTATTTTCATATCAGTGAAGTAATAGTTCTAGTAGGAAAACAGAACAGTCAGCTCAAGCACTTATCATACCCATACTAAACAGGCATGAAAGATATCCAGAAAAAATCAGGTCCAATATTTTTAAAGATCCTGATATTTTGGAACATTAATTACCTGCTAAGAATGATGATGATCTTTGCGACGATATGCATGAACAACTGTGAGTAGAGTGTGTGGATCAAGTCACTAGCCTGCTTATGTCTGATCCTCAGTTTCATAGCTCCTTTCCCTACCTCTGACACATCAGCAGAGATACTAAGCCCCCAAGAATGCAGAGACATTTTTTGTAGAAGAGACCTTTGTCGGCTGCCAAAGCTGGAGTTGTGGACTCAGTGCTTAATTTCATTCGTCATTGTGGTTGGACTTTGTGTGTGTGTGTGTGTGTTCTGGGGAAGACCATATTAAGAAGGTTGGGGAAGGACGTGACCTTTCTGTTGAGCTAATCTCTAAACAACTATAAAAACTTGGTCTTGAGTCACTAATGCCATTTTTGTTTGTTTCCAAGACAGATTTTTTCCAAGAACATTCTCTCTTTGGAATGGGTTGGTGCTCTTTCCAAAGAGTAAGGTCGAGACAAGGGTAAAGAAATGGCTTTTTGATGGTTAGGACTCTTATTCACTGTGCAATTTCCTGTGAGGTACTTTTGGGGTCTGCAAAGTGATCTGCAACCAAGATTTTGGTATGGCTATGCTGTTGACTTTGGACATCAGTATAGGACAAAAACATCATCCAAACCCTGCCTTGCAGTGTTCTTATGCTTTGGCCTGAGAGGGAGGGAAAGGAGGAAAGAAGAAAAAGGTAGGAGGACACTGAGGCTGGCAGCCCTCCCTCTCCCTCTTGCCATGGATTGAGGGATGCCTGTCATGTCATTGGTCAGTGTGTTAGCAACAGGGAATGGAGCCCCTAGTACTGTATGTACTTTAACCCAGTTACAGTCTATTTTTCAAGGAATGGTACTCTCCCATTTTTCTCTAACCACTCCTGCTCACAAAATATTCTCCAGAACTGTTAAAGTCCCTCGCCTTATCTGCAAAGGTATGGGCAAAGCTGGGAGTCGCCAACTACTGTTTTCCAGGCTTCTACAGTAGACATCTCTTGGTGGTTTTATCCGTCATATTTGGATGAGGATTGAAACTTCCACTCTGTGTTGGATTCTGTTAGAGGGTGACATTTTCTCTTTGATTGATTTGAAGGACTTTCTGCAGTACCTCCATTTAGTTTGTCAGAGGACTGTCGCTTGGGACTGTTGACTACTTCACTGGTGTTCATGCAAGTGTACACCTTGGTATTAGGTGGGACTCCTTCACTGAGGAGCTTTTTATGACTGGATTTATGATAAGCTGGTGCTGGTGTCTGTCTCGCAATGTTCAGTTGCTCTGTGATTTGAACTGATTGCTCTCATTCTATGTTTATGGGATTATGATGACCTGAGAAAAGTCAGACCTTGAGCCCAAGCAGCAGACAGAGTACCTGGTCTTGCTGATTGGCACAGTAGAGGGTTAGTCTTACCTACAGAAGGGATCTGCCAGGTTTCCCCAAGTGTTTCATCTCGTGTAGAAGGAATGTTGATCCTGCACCCTTTTGGGACCAAGACAGGAAGCAGTCAGCCTACCTATGATATTTTTGGTGCTTTGCTCTATAGTGTCCCTTAGAAAAGAATTTCATGGTGACTGGCATTACACATGAGTCTGTTGTGTAGTATCAATCAGTCTGATGATGAATTGGCAGCTCGCTCTCCCTGTATTGTCCTAGATTGCTCTCCTTGGTCCAGATCAAGATTGTACACCCAGTCTGCATTGGGCCTGTCATGAATGCTTCCAGAACAGGAAATTGGGTAATGGCTGACTGTTATTACTTTCCATCGATCTCAGCCAACAACTCACAGACTGTTCATGGTCCATTACTATTTCTGGAATATTTAGAATATTTAAAAGTAGAAAAGATTGAATCAATATTCACACAATTAGAAAACAAATAGACTGGAATTGCAGAGGATTGCTAGTAGTATAGTACAATGTGTGTTAGTATATGGACATAGAGCATGGCATGGCTGTGAAACTGTTTCTAGGTTATTTAGACTTTAAGAAAAAAAGCTTTAAGATGACTCTGAGGAGTCAGATGGGTGGGTGGAGTGAGAAATTATGAGAATTTTGTACAAGGCATAAGTCATGACGAAGGGAGATGGAGATGGAGACGGTTTGGATATATCAACCAACTCTTTTGGTGCCCCAAAAGTATTTAGATTTAACGAAGGGGAGATGGAGATGGTTTGAACATAGCATCCAACTGTTTTGGCGTCGCAAAAGTATTTAACTTGCAGGATAGTGTTAAATGACAAGTATCCAGTGTGAGTCCTTTTTAATTAGATATACAGTGGCAAAAATAGGCACTAAATTCTTTAATCTTTTATTCCTATGAATCAGTTTTCAAAACCTCGACCAAGAAAATTCCATGCATAGATATTGATGTAATGCTGATCGCGTTTATGAAGTTATTCTTCAGGTGACGCTTAGAGTATAAAATTCTTTGGATGGTTACCGTTGGGGTACATTGACCTAAGTTCCTCCTCCTTTTAAAGTGAGATTCTGAAGCTTTCTTCCGCAAACTTTCGTCTCAAAATGAGCTGCCGTCATCTCACGCCAACAAAGAGGAAGAGTTAGCCAAGGACACTTGTTTTAGGGAACAGTTAGGGATGTTCTCTGCAATTTTATTTATTGGTTTTGCAAATACACTAATTTGATTACAACGTTTATAATTTGATTCCAACTTGTGTTAACAAATTGCACTGTTTTATCTTCAAATTGGCTTAGTAGAACGTTATTATAGTAAAATAAATATATGTAATGGCAGAGGGAGTTAGGTACCAGGGTTACTCTCTTGATTGCAGAAACAGGTACACCATGAACTGAAATTACCCAATTTTTGACATTGTTTCGTCAACACTGTCCCAGATGCTGTCATTGATGAAGATTCTGTTTACGTTTTCTCTACCACATCAGGTTCCTCTTCCCGAAAGAAATCTATGAAAACATAACTGGGAAGTTTAGGTTTTTGGGCCTCATTATGATGGATTGCCACTTATACCAAGCCGCAAAGGTTTGTGCATGTGTCTGTAAACCCTTGTTTCTCCCAGGCTGAAAAACGTTATCCCTGGCCACAGCCCTTCTCTTTTGTTTATGTTTCAGAAAGGGTCTGCAGAAGTATGACGGCAATAGAAATGTCAAGTTTCCAGTTTAACTTGAGACTTCTTCCTCCCCCAGTTATTGGTCTCCTCTTGATGGATGATGATTCTGTCATCTTCATGGGGTTGAATTTGCCTGTTCAGCCGTCTTCATCATCATCATAGTCATTATCCGTCCATATCTTTCCCTTTACTGCATCAGTGGGGTTCTTAATTTGATTCTTGTTCCTGGCTCATTTTAAAAGATACATATATATATATTTTTTGGGGGGATGATGATTATGGTGACTGAGTTTAATTCACTCTCAGCGCTCCAGTATTTATACGATTGAGGGGTTTTTATTTAGTCAAGAGGTAGAGAACGAAATTAAATTACTGGAACTTCTCATGAGCTAATTTATTATATTATATATATATTATATATATATATATATATATATATATATATATATATATATATATATATATATATATATATATATATATATATATATATATATATATATATATATATATATATATATATATATATATACTGAAAATTGGTTTAATATAAGTCTGTGTAAAGTAAGTCAGTTATAACAGAGTAGATGTTTAATGTTGGGTGAGTTTTGAAAACATGGGGGAATTATAAAATCGGCTATATTACATCTCCATTTGGTCATATAACCATAATGTACAACTTAGCTAAAATTGTAGATCCAGAAAATGTTTGTTTATTTTTCTATTTTTCCATTTTTAATCTTGTATATGTATTTTTTCGGCATAAACATAACTGGAAAAATTATTTTTTCCAATTCCTGTCGACGTCGCATTTGTAGGTTGAATGTCTGACCACTTGAGGATATTCGGATGGGTATTTTCTTTTTGAAAGTTCTTCATTACTTTTTATGTGCAGATTTATTGATAGAGGTGCTCCCATTAATAATCCTTCGATAGCTTCAAGTGTTTGTTAAAGTTCAGTAGCTGTTTAATATTTTCTTTTATTTATAGTAATTGATTATTTTGACATCTCCATTATCAGGATAATGAGAAAAACGTTAAGAATACAGGATTTAGGCCAAAGGCCAAGCGCCGGGACCTATAAGGTAATTCAGCGGTGAAACTGAAATTATCAGTAAAGAGGTTTGAAAGGTGTAACAGGAGGAAAACCTCGCAATTGCACTATGAAGTAATTGTTATGGTAGGGTGGAAACGGAGATGGAAGAAAGAGAATATGAACGGAGGTACAGTACAGCACTACTCTCCTACTGGGGAGAAACTTTTAAGTTCACATTCAATATTTACGTACAGCTCAACATTGTAATTAAAGAACTCTCTGGAATTCTTGAGTGAAAGATGGTCGTTACGATGACTTTTTTTTCATTTATAATTTAGTTTGTTTGTAGACAACAATATAGGGTAGATTGGGGCGAATTTTGGCTAATTCTTACGTTATCCCAGGTGGGTTATCCGCTTTTATTTGTATGTAATCCCATTCTTCTTTTGCTTCTTGAGGTCTGCAATTTTGCCTCTGTTCTTAAGATCTTTGTTAGAGGGTTATCATGAGGACGATTTTCAAAAGTCGTCACTTTCGCTTTCCCATTTTATTTATTTTGTGTTATTAATTATTATTACGCCTTAACCTTTATCAGCCCTCGTAATATGTAATATCAGTTTATACAAAATTTCTAAATATGAATTGACATGCGTTTCATTAAAATAAGATATTTTCCTACTTCAGTGCAATACTGAAGCCATTGTGTTTTTCAGCTTTAATGCAGTATTGGAGTTTATTTTTCCTCTGTCTCGGGTTAATAGGGTAATTAGCTTGGAAGATATAAAAAAGCACCTTAGATAAATATAGTTTATTTATCTCATTCTAAGTAGAGATGACCCCCACGTTTGTCTTCAGATGTTAATACTGTACTTTGAAAATATATTTTGTAAGTAGCCTATATTTACTAAGGATATTGGATAGGATATTAAATAAGATTGAACAGCTTGATCCAAAAAATACACTAATTGGTACACTTCCAATTTATTTGAGTCGAGATTATGCCAGGAGTTTTTCTTGCAAATGGTTGAAAAAGGCTAATATTGTAAACTGCTGGATTCAGTTTTTTAATCCCACTGACATGGAGAAATGAAAAACAGTAAGGCCAGTTTTAAGAAAAGAAGAAAACGATTATTGTAAAATTTTTTGAAACGAAAGGAACGGAAACTGGGCCAATAAACTCCTAAATTACACAGAGTGGAAGGTAAAGGTTTTTCAGACACGAATTACTCCGAGGGAATGAAGAAAAGAGAAACCAAGGAACTAACCATAAGGGCCGCCAGTAAAATAACGGCCCGGGCCGGGTATAGGACCGGACTCGCATTATATATATAATATATGAAGTACTCCTGTAGATAAACAGACTTATCTAAAAAACAATAACAAAAATAATAACAATAACAAGTGATGGTAAAAACTCAAGAGAACGGAGGGATCCGCTCCCCTTATATAATGAAAAATCTTCGCCCTTACTTCCCCGCCGGAGAAACAAGACGGGTAAAATGCTCGTATGTTCATAACATAGGCTGAAGCAATTATATTTTACCGTATCAACGTAACCCGACGGGGAGACGAGAGGAATGGGTAGTGACTGAACCACAGTTGAAATCATGAACCACCAACCCCCAATACAGCGATGCTAGGGGCGATGGGGAGGAAGCTAGTCCTCTACCAACCAGGAGAGGGAGTCCCTGAACTTCGGAGAAACGCCATCTAGCGTCACCGGCGCGAGTAGAGCAAGGCTGGAGAGGAGGGGGAGGGAGGAAGTAGGCTACCAGGAAGGAACGAGACGAGGAGAAACATATCACCCGCTCAACTGCATCCTCCAAGACAATGAATCTTGGAAGGGTAGTCTACTGGAAGCAAGCATGACAGAAGCCCGACTCCCTGCAGGCAACCTAATAGGACTAACCTGGTATAGGCTAGGAAAAAGGGAGGAGTGCAGAAGGGAGGAGGAAGCAACAGGGAAGGAAATTTTGTGCCGAGAACCAGCGGGATCGAGAATGGCGGGCAAGGAGAGGCGACTAGCCTGGGAAACACATCCAAGAACTCGATTCCCCCAATTGGAGAAGAGAACTAAGGCTCCACTCTGCCCACCCAGCGACCCGGGAAGCAGCAGCAAAACTCCCTCAACCTGAACTCCCCACCCAGGGCAAGGGGATGGAAGCAAACAAGCCTACTCCACAAAATAACCATCACACATAAAGAATGGAACCAAAATGTGCTCAATAGAGAGCGTAGCCTACCTCGGGGAAGCGGTTAGATCTGAGGCTGCAGCCACCTTGCCGAGGTAAACCACCCAATAAAATAAATAAAATTAAAACAAAAAGCACCATCTTCAAGCAAAAATTAATTAGCTAGCAAGACCAAAAATAAACAGGAACCCAACCTGGAGGGGTACCTAGGCAGACATCACCCTCACAAGGCCGATAGGCCAATTGAGCGTAATTCATAGGGAGCCACCATAAGGAACCACCAGGAAGGGAACCAAGGGGGCAAAATCTGTCTATAACGACAGTAACTCAACTAGAAAAGAACAGAAGGAGTGCGCCTGCGTCCGACATGTGGCGAGGGCGCGTGGCGACATAATAAGATCTCAATATTTATGAAATACTGAACCGTAACAGCCAAAAAATGAGAGCAAAACCCCACAAGAAAGATGGTACTTAACTTAGAAATGGTAAAGCTGCTCGACGCCATCATAGATGTAAGAAAATCCAAATAAAAGGAAGACGAGCACACAAAAGAAACGGTGAATTCACGTGCTAGAAAATGGAATGGTGGGAGTGGGCGCTGGTGTGCTTCGTCCTGGCGGGTGTTAGTGTAGGGGCTGTAGCGGCTCCGCTCTGTTCGAGGATTTTTGATGAGAGAGATCTTTTCAGTAAGGTTTCATTGGTAGTGGTATTCCTCACCTTCTTTATACGCGTCTTCTAGAAAGGCGCTCGACTGAGGTAGTAACCCCAGCTTTCCTGAAAACTCTTTTTTCTCTGAACATATCTAGCAGTATTTATGCCTAGAAATTGGGTGCTATGTGTGGAATTTCACAAACTGTGCAGGACTGGACTCAAATATATATATATATATATATATATATATATATATATATATATATATTATATATATATATATATATATATATATATATATATATATATATATATATATATATATATATATATATATATATATATATATATATATATATATATATATATATATATATATATATATATATATATATATATATATATATAACATATATATATATATATATATATATATATATATATGATGATTATTATCACTTTTTGTACGTGATTCATTTGTCACACATTACAGGTGAAAATAAGAAAGCGGGTGTGGGTCCTGACCGGTTTGAAGCTTTGTTCCAACATTGGCGATGGCTTGGAAATAAAAGTCAAACAATTAAATTACCCGTTTCACCACTAATGAATATGTGTGACTATATATATATAATATATATATATATATATATATATATATATATATATATATATATATATATATATATATATATATATATATATATATATATATGTATTATATATATATATATTATATATATATATATATATATATATATATATATATATATATATATACTATATATATATATATATATATATATATATATATATATATATATATATATATATATATATATATATATATATATATATATATATATATATATATACAGGCAGTTACCGGCAGGCTCGGATTTTACAGGCTTGTCTAGTGATGAAAATCAGTGCAATTTTCAACACCGAAAATCACTGATTTCTGCTTATCAGCACCGATACATACCTAACAGAGGCACCAATAACAAATAAATCGGCAATTTTCGGTTATGGCGATTTTGGTTATCATTATATATCAGAATGGAACCCTGCTGATAACTGGGGACTGCCTGTATATATATATAATTATAAATATATATATCTATATACATGTATATACATATATATATATGTATATATATATATATATATATATATATATATATATATATATATATATATATGTATATATATATATATATATATATATATATATATATATATATATATATATATATATATATATATATATATCTTTCTTTATATATATATATGACATGATTCTTGGTCATATAAAGGTTCTACCAGTACACTTAACACAAGTGTATTTTCGTTAATAGTTACAGAGCGTGTTCCTATTATTACACTACTTAATTATGCAATTATAGTCAGAAGGTACTCTGAGGTGACAAGCACTGATCACTGTCTTAGAGATGTGTCCCAACCCATCGACTGCTAATCCCCTACTGACTATTAACTTTTCAAACTGAACTTGCTTAGGTCATAGACCTCAGCTGATTGGTCTCTTATAATCGAAAGGAACCAATAAGGGTCTTCGATGTATGGCACTCATTTGAATTGCCCACGCCAAACCCCAACGATCGTATGGCATTCGATGAATCAGCAGTATCTGTTCATTACTCTCAGATCACAAATACATACAAGCAACTAGCAGATTTTCTGTTGTGTCTCAAACTTGAATTTCTATATAAATCAGTTCACCACTCCCCCCTAAAAGTTCTACGTCTTGCAGAACTCACAGCACTATTTTTTTTTTTTCAACTAGTTTCTCTGCTATTTGTGCACTGGCATTTGAGTACCTTACCGCCTGACATTTGTTATCAATAATTCATGCAGAAAAAAAACTAAAACTTAGCAAGCCAGGGTCAGATTGCATGGTTACTACTGGCAATTTACAGTGTTATGAATTCCATGCATCACATTGCTATGATTTTTTTAATAAAAAAAAGAGAATTATATAGGATCAATGGAATAATAATGTTTAGCTCCACACATTAACACACAGTTTTCTTAGAATTGGAGCTTAATAACCTGCAGTTCAAACAATAAAACAAGACAAAAACCAATTTTTTATCAATCATCAAGACTAAATAATTTTGTAAAAATCACAGAAATTAAATAAAAAGAACAAATGACCTCAAGTAGACGTGAATAAAATCAACCACAAAGAATTAAATAAAAGAATATAGACTGTAAGTACACAGAAATGTTTATGATGTTTTCTTTTCACAACAGAACATGACACCAATACTTGTAACCTTCGTCCGTATGTGCATTGGGTGCACCATTAATGATCCCCAGACATGCCTGCACATCATCTTCACTCTCCTCCCCAAGATAGCCAGGCAGTCCCGGAAAAGGGGATACTGGCTAATTCAGGTGCCACATCGAGGTATCTTCTTTGACGGGATGCATCTGTGATAGGTGGTACTCGCCTTGGACACTGGTTTTAATGTGCTGGATCACTGTGGTGTCGTTTTTAATTTCTTTCACATGATACGGTCCTAAGTAGGCGGGTTTGAGTTTACGTTTCCTCGGTTGCAGCCTTTTAGGATAGATTCTGTACCCTATTTGTATCTTAGACATTTGTGTGTGGAACTGCCAATCATATTTCGTCTGATACTTTTCACTGGCCCTCAACAGAATCATCTGCATTGTCTGAAATACTATTCAGGTAAGGTCTAGAACATCACCCAGTATTGTTCGACATTATATAGCCAGGTAAAGTTCTAGGGTCAAGTCACAGTCTATGGCAATGAAGGGTCTGTCCATAGGCTAAAAAAATACAGATATCTCTTATGGAACAACTATATGCCATATTAAGTGCAAGTTCGCCCATTGGCAACATCTCTACCCACTGATCTGGACTGTCTGCTACTAGATATTTCAAAATATTTGTTACACCTCTATTATGGGATTCAACTAACCCATTGGCTGAAGGCCTGCCTGGCTATCTGGGGGAGGAAAGTGAAGATGATGTGCAAGCATGTCTGGGGATCATTACTTCGTTAATAAATTCAGTCCATTGTTCCACTGATTAATGTAGGGGACTGCCGAACTTCACTATGAGTGAACTGAAGGCTCTGGCAACCAATATCACCGATTTATTCACCATCTCACACGTGTGTGTATACCATGTGAACTCATCAACCATCACACACATACCTGAATTGCCCGTCCCCTGGGGGGAAGGGTTCCACAACGTCAATGTGTACTCTAGCAAATTTGATGGCTCCACTGGCCATATTCAAGCCTTCAGAATAATATGTCAATGGTTTTTCATGGTATTACAGACGGTGCACTGAGAGATGAATTTTTCAATGTCTTTTTTCATCCCTACCCAAAAGAAGGATCCTCCTGCCCTCCTAAGGGACCTTTCTATACCTATATGTCCTGCATAGGGACTTACATGTATCATGTGGATGCCTTCCTCTACCAAAGAGGGAGGAAGGACGATGCAAGATTGGATATCGTCCATTCGCTTCCCATATTTACAAAATAAGATATCTCCTTCTAGGAAGAACATATCTTTGGGCACCATTAGGAAATCGGGAAACTCATTACTCATGCCCTTGTGTAAGCCTTAACCTATTTGATTCCATGGTTTGGATTTCTGACCCCTTATCACCTCTTCCACACTCCAACACAAATCAATCACACACTCTCTCTCACTCCCAGGGCATTCACTTGCTGGCCCCCCTGGCAGATCAGCCCTCTCATTCTCACAGCAGGTTCGACTCGTATCCCTTCTCTCTCTCCCTAACTCTTGAGTTGCTGAGTTATTCCCACTTTCTACATCAGGTGCCTCTGAGGCATGCAACAGTTTCTTTCGCCGTGGTTCCTCTCTCTTTGCTGCTCAGGTTGTAACTCCCATTATGGCACTCCTGGACAGAGTATCAGCTACTTTATTTGTTTTCCCTGCTATATGTTCAATCCCCACAATATCAAACTCTAAAAGCCGCTTGATCCAGTGAGCCTGGCGAGTGGTTAAATCCCCTCTTGAATAGATCTCTGAATGGGGATAATCTATTTATTTTGACTTTATTTCCCAGCAAAAAGTAACATCTCTCCAGCATCCATAGAATCACCAATGCCTCACTATCAAAGGTACTGTAATTCTTCTCTGCCCCTTTTAATGCTCATGTTGCAAAACAGATTGGTTTTTCATACCCTGCATCATCAACTCGAGAAATTACTCCCCCAATAGCTATACTGCTCATGTCGGTGGTTACTAGAAATGGTTGATCAAACTTTGGATAAGCTAACAGTTCATTACTAGTGAGTGAAATCTTTAATTCTTGAAAAGCTATTTCTTCCTCTTGGCCCCAATGAAAATTCAACTGTTTCCTCAATGAATCTAGTGGTCTTGCTATTTTGCCAAAATCTTTTATGAATTGACGATAGTAGCCTGCAAGCCTGCAGAAGCTGGCTACTTCTTTTGCATTCTTCGGATGGGGAATTCTTTAATTGCTGCTACTTTATCTGCACGAGGCTTAAGGCCTTCAGATGTTATGATGTGCCCCAAAAATTCAACTTCTTGCTTAAAAGAATCTACATTTGGTTAGATTAATTTTCATACCATGTGTCACTTTCAAGCTTCTAAGACTTCAATGAATCTTCTTATGTTTCTTCTACTGTGATCCTATTATGATTGTCATCTAAGTATACACAAACACCTTCTGCCCCTAATAGCAAAGCTATCTGAGACATCATAACCACGTGAAAAATGGGCAGGAGCGTTCTTTACTCCAAAAGGAAGGTAATTATATTCAGACAATTGATCATTAGCTATAAAGGCTGTCTTTTCTTTGCTATTCTCGTCTATAGGTATTTGATGATAACCTGACTTTAAATCCAAGGTGGTAAAGAATTTACTATCTCTGACCATAATCAACAATTCTTTGATAGAGGGCAATGGAAATGCATTGTCTTTTGTGGTACTATTTAACTTTCTATAATAAACACATAGCCTAAGAGAACCATCCTTCTTTTTAACCATCGCGAGGCCCATGGAGATTCACTTCTCTAATTGTTCCTTCTTCCCTCAATTTATTAATTTCGTTCTCCATTTCCTGCAGATAACAAACTTGAATTCTATACAGCTTAGATCTTATGGGTGGTTGATCCCTGGTCTCTTTAACAAAAGGAAAATTCTGCCTTGGGTTTCGTCGCCAATTTCGATTACATTTTGATAACTTTCTATAATTTCCTTGACAATATTTTGATAAGTAACAGGGGTAGACCCACCAGCTGTTTGCAGGAGTCTGCCTAGACATTCTTCACCGTGACCCTGACGCATGCTACTCAAGGTCACAGGTGTGTGAGAAGCATCTACTATTTCACAAGGTTCAAGGTCGTATATCAACCCACTGTCTAATACAATATGCTGATCGCTAATGTTGATAAATGGCACATTAACCTCGCCATGCATTGCCTCACTCATACCAGGAATGATGAAATCTTCCCATTTGTGATGGGGTCTGATCATAACTAAGGTGCCTTCTGGTAAGTTCTGTGCGGGTGTCACTGTGAGAGATGAGAGGGTAGTGACACGTCTCCCGCCTCTGAGGCAGCTGGGACTTTCCTCCCACCACCCTTCGATCTTAGGGAGACTCGTAGGCACCTCAGTCTCTCCCCGTCTGTGAGGATTCGTTGTCCTTTTAAACATACTTCGATCCCCTTCCTGTCTGCGCCAGCTAGTATTATTTTGTTCCTATCCACAAAATCGATTCCTAAAATAACTGAAATTCCTTCTACTGGTAATGCTGGCACTATATAGATGGTATGTGTCACTACTTGCCCATTGATGGTACCTGTTGCTTCACATCATCCGGGTTACCATCTGATGGCTGCCTGCTGTACTTAAAACTAAACAACCTTTCATAGGCTGCACTGACCTTGTCACTAGGTGTTATTCTAACAAAGACACTTGTGCCAGTGTCGATCAACACCCTTCCCTGTCGCTCTCCTACCCATATTTGCACAATTGGCACTGCGGCTTCCTTCGTGGATTGAGGGCAGCCGATAGGCTCTTGCATTACCTTCCCTCCTGGCACCTCAACGTTCAGGTAGGGGCAGCGACAGTTGGTGGAGGGCTCTCCACTACTTTTCGGGGGTTGGTTAACTCGCCCCCACTCCCCAACAGACGTTCCTTGTTCCACCGGGGGCACAGTCATTGTTTGGACCTGATGAGAGTGGGTATAGCCGGGGGTCCTCCCGACTCCTCCTCCACGCCATCTTTCCCTTCCTCTCCTTGGTGCAGGGGGAGTGTTGTTCCACTGGCTGTCGTCTTTTTTTGAACAAGCAAGTGTTCACGAGGTGGTCTGTTGCATTGCATTGAAAACAACATCGCGGCTCAGTGAGAGAGGGGCACTTGGCCCTCATGTGGCCATCCCTTCCACACCTCCAGCAACGGTTAACTGCCTTATTCCTGGCTGGTTTCCCCTTGCCTCTTCGAGGTTCCTGGGTGTTTGATCATACCCCCTGGATGGTGGGTGGGACTGGCTGAGGACTCGCTTGGTCAGGTTGTTTAACCATTGCAACAAACAATTGGGAAGTGGCCTGCCCCCTCCCCCTTGCTTGTTGGCATTGTTCTTGGTCTAACAGGAGTTGTACCTTCGGCAGCACGACTTGTAAGAGCCTCTCGATGTCAATAAGAAACCCCACTTTGGAGGTGGGAAGAATTCACTTCAGCATGCACCAGCAGAAGGCTTCTTTTCCTTCTACAGTCTGGTCACTTTCAGGGTGAGGGACTCATAGTCTTCAACGACATGATTACAGAATGCTGAGATCGACTCCCCTACCCCCAGTGTGGGGTCATAAGCTTCCATTAGCTCTAACTTCTCCTCTCAATGTAGGGCTTACTGCTGAGTGAGGTGCTGTTTAAAAGTACCCCAGTCTGCTGAGTAACTGACGTCCCAACTCCTGATTTACCGTACTGCATTCCAGATCACTTTTTGTTTTTTTTGCACAATTTTTTCTCTATTTGTCCACCCTACTGTGATGTTTTCCATACACTTTATGAGGTCTCGATCAAAAGGAAACCTTCACCAGTGAGTGTGTTGTCAAACTCAGGCACTGATCCATGTAACACTGCCAGTTTTTTCTATTTTCTCGACAGATCGCACTTGTGGGGACGACACGACATTAGCTGAAATTATGGGTGGGTCAACGGACTTTTTATTTTGTATTTCATTTGTTAATTTGTGTAGCTCTTTTAACGTCATTGGATAATTGTCTTTCACACTGTCCTGTTCCTTGGCACTGTTATTGTTAGCACTGGTACTGCTAGTATTGGCACTCCCGCTGTCGCGCGCCAATTTTCTTCGAGTTTGCATTGTTTATTTAACCTCCATAATCACGCTGTTAATTATTATGTACTGGCTAGACCCCATGACTGACATCAAAAATATGAAATGATTCTTGGTCATATAAAGGTTCTACCAATACAAATGAAATGCATAAGATACAACTAACGCATGCATGTGTATTTTCCTGAATAGTTACACAGGGCCCTGTTGCTAATATTACGCTACTTAATTATGCAATTCCAATCACTATCTTAGAGACGCTCCCCAACCCATCGACCGCTAATCCCCAACTGCCTATTAACTTTTCAAACTGAACTTGCTTAGGTCATAGGCCTCAGCTGATTGGTCTCTTATAATCAAAAGGAACCAATAAGGGTGTTCGATGTAAGGCGTTTATTTTGTCATAACCTTTGAACTCGATAGCATTGTTAACAAACATAACATAAGTTTGGGAGAGAAATGTAGGTTATTAGAGATTTTTCCACCTGGATAATTAAGTGACAATATGATATGTAATGATATTATTTAGACATGATACATTCAACCAATAATCGTCATGTAAAGACGTCAGAAGTCTTCTTTTCCCATTAATCACAATCATGTATTGCATCTATCAACGCTGTGAGAATCTCATGTATATATTTGTATGTAGAATTTCCTGGCCTTTTCTCCAATATATATTTTATCAATGTATGTTCGTATGTCTCTTATTGCTATTTGGTGCCTGTTAACAAACACAAATTGCTCTCCTCAGCTGATAGAAGTCCACGGTGTCGAAGGTCGGGCACTTCGTTTCTGTCCGCACGCTGCTATGTATACCTTTCCCCAGGTAAAGAAATTAGTCAGTACCCAGTTCTGTCTCTTTGATCTCACAGTCAAGTTACCGCCCACTTTCAAGTGCATTTTTGCCAGAATAAGAAAAAATAGATTGTAGTTTTGTTATTTCCAAATATGTTTGTCAACTCCTTAGCTTAATTTAGAAAGACATATTGTATTTTGTTCCAAAAATTTCCTCAAAAATGGTACGATATTTTGTAAGTTTATTAAAAATATGACACTATCTTGACTGCTGTCAAATGAAGGAACTTGTTTTTCTGATTCCAAATACGTATTTATCATGTATCAAGCTTCCCTTCTAAATGTGATTTTGTAATTTGGCTCTTTTAAACCCATGTGTAAGGACCATATTTAAAATAAAAAAATGGTTTCGACGCCAAAATATTCATCACCAAAGGAATATTGCCAAAATGGATTTTCTACCAAAACAACTGTGCCAATTCACCTGCACCAAAACAACTTGACTAAAACATTCAAAACCCCTTATTTCTGTCCGTGACAGCAGGTTAGGCCAATAAAATTCGTCAGTTGTTTGGAGGCATTCTGTCATGATGCATATTGCATACTAAGGTTCCAAATACCCTTTGGCTTCCTGGATTGCCACTCCATCCAAAGGAAAGAATCACCTATGCAACAGCCTTTGTGCATGTTAGAATGGCTTGCAGAAGTTACATCATGGTAACTGAAGAGAGGGTAGGAAGGGCTCCATATCTGCCTCTTCGTTTGCATTGCCATAAGGGCAGTGGCACTCTGTCTGCAAAACACTAATAGTATGGGAGTTTATCTGCACCAAGAGACAATTCCTGGCACATCACAGACTCTCAAGGGCATTCAGATTGAGCAATACTTCAAGAAATTCCTCAGACATATCATTCATAGTCTTAAGGTCAATAATTTCATTATTGAAAGTGACTTAACCTAGAGATTTATCATGCCTAGTCCTTGAATGAGGCGGCTACAACCAACAGTTGACAAGCACTGTTAAAAGTCTAACTCAGCAGTATTTACTCTTGCAGAAAGAAACTTGAAGAGACTGAACTGACCATAGTTGCAGCCAAGGAGGACATCATTAACAGCCACCCTCTATCTTTGTCAGGAACAGCAAACTCATCTCCCTCCCTTTTTTACTGAAACAGAGTAATTTCTCCTTTCCCTTCTTTTCAATTCTTGTTAAGTAATTTCATAAAATTATGATTAATATTCTGGATAAAGACTGATGTAGTAAAGTGTATGCTAGTACTCAATTTTCATAGTAAATTTATTCAGTCTTAATTTATTAATTTTTACATCCTTTTAATAAATGCTTTCAGTTAAATGCACCAGTAGAGTATGTAACTCAGTCCTTACGACCTTGTATTTGACCTGGAGCCCTACAATCCATAAACCATCCCTAAGGCTTCCTTACTGCAACAGAAGAAGGGGCAACGACTACAACCACAGTGTCTACAACAACAACTGCATCCTTTTCAAGGTAGACAGATATGTGATTATTGAGGAAAAGGAAAGGAAACACCTGTACTGCCCATTAAAGGCAAATGAAGAAGCGGAGCTCAGTAGGATCTGCTAGGCTGGGGGTCGTCTTGCATAGTGTCACATGCAGTAGAAGCCCTCCCTTGGGAAGACAGCATCATTTCCTGTGGGTCAGCTTGGCAGGGTCTCCATCGCCCCCACCTTTCAAGGCAATTTCCAGCAAAAAAGTCACCTCCTTGGAAGAATCTGTATAGAAGGCTCTCCCTAAGAGAACCATAGAGGAAGTCATGTTTATTTGTCATCAAGTACAAATCTTAAGGATCCCCAATAAGGACTCCTCCAAACACAGAGTGATCCTTGACCTGTCAGACCTGAACAGCCTGCTGTGTGCTGAATTACGGATGATAATGTTTAAAAGTACATTCACTCATTCTGTGTTGGATCTGGACCACCTTCAATCTGAAAGATGCATACTAACATGCTCTATTAGTTACCTTTGCCCTTCCTCAGGTTCTGATAGGAACTGAGGAAGGAACAAGTAACTCATTATCTGTGCATCTTTCCAGGTGAAATGATCCAAATCAACACAGAAATGATGTTGTACCCCAGGCATTGTCATCAGTCGCTTTAGTCTGTTGAATCAGTGCAACAGACTGGAGGAGTCACTGTGAGAGATCACTGGAATTTGTGCCCGTGACAAACTAAACTCTGTAATTCTCTGGGAGAAAATTCTGGGTGCTCCAGAGTAACGATGCTGCTGAGTGACGATGGGCTGCCAACATTTATTTGAAACTACTGTTTTATGCGACAGCCTGCGCTGGCTCGCTCTTCATTGCCTTTGTGGCAATACCTCTTCCTTTCTCAATATTGTGAAGGTGTTGAACACTAATGGTGTAATCTGCAACAAAAATGATTTATGAGCAACAAACTCCAGGTCAAACTACAGATCATGAAGACGAGTTACTCTACTGTTTAACTGAAGCGACAAAGGATGTGAAACCAGTAAATTGAACTGGATAAATTTACTGTAGTGATACTTGCTGCTGCTATCAGTCTTTATCGAAGATATTAATCATCAATTTTCAATGAGAATATAGAGGTGAAAAGAAGGAAGAGAAACTCGTAAAGGAGAATAGTTTATACGACAGAGGAGTGGTGTGATATCGCGGCTGCAACTATGATCAGTTCGGTCTCTTCGAGTTCTTTGCGAAGAGCTCCAAGGAAAATAGAGCACAACGGTGCTGTCAACTGGTGATAACAGCCGCCTATTCATGATGACAACTGTTCTGGCTGGCAGTATTGGTGCCGCAAGTCTGTGATGGCCGATAGCTGGCAGTGCAGTAAACTCCTTACTGGTGTTTTGCGAGCAGAAAATGTACTACCACTTATGTTGTGCATTTCAGGTGAATAATAATTTCTATATTTACTGTGCAACTACTGCAAGCCATTCACAACATGCGCAAAAACTGTTGCATAGGTATTCCTTTGAATGGTAACGGCCTCCAACAAAGAACATTTAGTATGCAATATGCATCATGTTCAAGTGCTACCAACAACTTTGACGAGCCTGACCAACTAACCTAAATGCGTTGCAGCTTATGTTTTAGTCGGTATTTTGGTACGAGTAACAGTTGTGCTGGCGCAACTATTCCCTTTGTTGACGTCTTTGGCGTCCAGCTCATTTGACACAAATATGATCTTACACATGGAGTTTAAGAAACGATATTTAAAGAGAAGCTTTATGATAAATACAGCCGCTGGGCTGACGGCACCGGTCAGACCAGTGATCGCTGTGCAATGAAGCTTTACAAATATCGTACCGGTAGCTGTGTCTTTTCTGAAACCAGCTGAGAACCCGACTGGCTGCTGATCCAGCGACTGCGGCAAAAAATACGCTTGTGACGTGCTGTGGTCAGTACTGACTGAACACAACTTTTACCTGGGAAAAAATACATAACAGCGTGCGGACAGCAGTGCTTGGCTTATATGACCGTATTTACTGTAGTGAAGCTTTGGTATTTGTTTATTGCTGAAAACATCATCTTTAGTAATAAGCATAATGAGCTATACATGATAAATATATGAAAAAACAAGCTTCTACATACAACTCTATACGTGAATTACCACAGCGATGACCTGTTGTGATTAATGAAACTTCTGACATGACATTATTAATGTGCCATCTGTCACAAGCTAATATCATTATATCATATTGTCACTGTAGTGGCATCAGCAACTACATTTCTGCTTTTATGTTATGTTTGTTACACAATATATAAATTCAGAACATGACAAACGCGCCTTTGCTCGGCTGCCACAATGATTCGACGATATAAGGGCAATCGCTTTGAGCCTATGACTAACAAAAGACTAATTTAGTTAATAGGCGGTATGAGGCGTCTATGTGTTAGTGTGTACTATAAGCTTTGAACCTGAACATGGTAAAAACAGCGTATGTGCAACACAACAACGACAAGCTGCAGCCAAACCGACCAGACCCGCTCTTGCGGAAGAACTGCTATGACCGAAGTCATTCCTTATTTTGATAATGCGTCTCATCATTACGCAACGAGCGCGTGATATGAAATTAGCAAGCAATACAGCTTCGAAAAGCTGGCGGCAGCAGCAATACCAACCTTAACACGGTACTAGCTGGCGGTGAAGTGAGACGATATTGAGACTGGTATCAGCAAGCTACACAAGTAACTGAAATGAATACAAACTCAAAGTCGTTGATACCATATTCGGCAATGTCGTGCGAATCACAAGTAACATTCTGTCGAGAAAACAAGAGCTGGCGGTACATGGTCGGTGCTACGAGTTGACAACACGCTCACTGGTGGTTTTCACGATCGTTCTCATAACTCAGCCCATGGAAGCGGTAAGTGAACGACAGAGAAAAAATTGATATAAATGAAATACGTACCCGGCAAGTATGAGTTGGGAAAAGATAAATTCTCGGCAGACTGAGGTACTGCCTCGCTCGTTCCGATGGAGAGGACAGAAACAATGAAGCTTATGTTACAGAACAGGAGTCGATCTCGGCGACTATACTAGTTGTGCTCCTAACTCCTGAAAGTGACCAGACTGTGAAAGAGAAAGAAGCCTTTGCTGCTGAGACATGCTGGTGTTCTTCCCACCTCCAAAGTGGGACTCTTGACATCGAGCTTACAAGTCGTGCCTCCCAGGCGTGCTCTGCGTGTTCGTTGCAATGGGCTTGGCGGATCTCGATCCCGCCCACCATCGGCTGATCGAGAACCTCGAAGAAGGCAACCGAAGACAAACGAGGATGACATGAGCCAAGTGCTCTCACGACGATCATTTTCAATGCAATGCAACGAACGCACTAAATGTTGCTAACTGTTCAAAAAGGCGACAGCCAGTGAACAACTGCTCCCCTGCATGAAGGAAAGGAAAGATGGCGTGAAATAGGAGGACACCCGACCTGTCAGATCCCAAGCTGCTGATGAGGAGCTGAAGTCTGTTGAAGGTGAGGGGCGGACAACCCCAGCCAGTGGAGAGCCCTCCCTGTAATACTGCCCTATAGTTAAGTGCAGAGAAGATATGCAAACTATCGACTGCCACTCGTCAGTATTAATGCAAGTATGGTGAGGCATTTGAAAGAAATTGTTGACTGCTGGCACACAGTCTCAACGAATAACACTGATGTTTAGGTCGGTGCGCAGGCTGTTGGTTAAGTACGGCAGGCAGCCGTGAATGTTGGCGATGTGCTCGGCTGCAGGTACCATCAATGAGCAGCTCAGTGACCCATACCATCTATATATTGGCATTACTTCAACAAGCTTCGGTATTTTGAATCATTTGACAAAGGCTAAAATAATACGGATCAGCTCTAGTATTTAAAGGACAGCAGTCACGAACGAAGGAAGCTGAAGGCAATCTCCCCCTAGATAGAAGGGTGGTGAGAGAAAGTTCCAACTGCCTCAGAAACGAGGCTCACCTCATCTACGCTGAAAACTGCCAGAAAGGCACACTGGTGTGAGCGAACCCCCATCCTGAAAGCTCAGGAAAGACTCATCATTCAACAATACGGCGGCTTATTTATCAGCATTAACGATAAACAGCTGTGACCAGACAGTGAGTTGATATACGACATGAGGCTGATACTCTCACACACCTGTTGGTAGCGAAAAATATTTCAGGCAATCACCTGGCTGTGGTGGAGTGCCTGTTACTGTCAAAATATTCGAAAACCATGAAATTGTCAAGCTGTATTTGAGAGTGACGACAGCTGGGCAAGGCTCGCTTTGTTAAAGAAGACCGAGATCAACCACACCCTTAGATACAAGCTTTGTATGAGAGAAATCCGAAGTTTATTATCTTGCAGTAATTGAGGAAAGAGAACAGTGAAGAGGTGAGTACTCATGGGCCTGCGATGATTGAGATGGTTCAGTATAGAGGATTAAATGTTGCCGCAATGTCACTCGCCTCTATCAGAATTGTTGATTACAGTCGAAGATAGTGAAATTATTTTACCGCTTGAATTGGAGTTGTCATCAAATACTATGAACAGTATGAAAAATTTTGGCACCTTTACTGTAATGATCAGACAGCTCTGAATATATTACGCTACTTTAGGCAAGCTTTCTACTGACATGCTTATTGAGGCATGGCGTGTTGTATACTTAGACTGTTTGATAACAGAACTTACGTGAAAAACATAGAAAGATGTAGAAACTTGGCCTGTTTTATGTTATGAAAGTGACTCTGGCAAATATTGAACTAACTTTTAAGCTGAAAGTATTTTGAACTGCATCATGTCTGAGAAGGCAAGCCGTTGCGGAAAACCAACAGCAATTGAAATTACGTCGAAGAATGCAAAAAAAGCCAGCCGGCTACTTATGACACCTTATCATTCCGATTCGCTCAGTTTTGACGAAAACTAACGGTTACTAATTCTTGAAATGATTGGTTAGAACTAAATGGCTTTCAGAAATTAAGACTCGCCACTTAGTAATAATTTGTTAACTTTATCAATGTTTGATCAACCATTTCTGGCATGACTTTGTGCTATTGAAGGTATTCAATGCAACTGGCGGTAAAAAGTGAAAACTGCCTTTGATAGTGGTGTTCTATGAATCTTTCGGAGAAATTTTTTGCTGAAGCAAAGTCAAAATAATGGATATGTTCAGGATTGTTCCCTCTTGAGCTCACTGGATCTTTAACACAAGTTATTGTGGTGTGCAGAAAGCTAAATAAGTAACTGATACTCTGTCAGGAGATATACAATGAGGATTACAGCCCGAGCAGCTGAGGAAGGCTCCACGACGCTGATTGCATGCCTCAAGAAGGCACCTGATAACAGAAAATAACTCAGCAACTCATGAGAGAAGAAGAAGAGACCAATGAAGGCTGATACCGAAGCTTCCAACAATGTTCTTGGAAACAGTGTGTGTATTTGTGTGGTGGAAACAAGAAGGTCGAAAGCTCCCAAACCAGCAGAATCAACATGATGGCATATTTACATTTCTAATGAACAGTCATCGACTACAGAAGGAGGCCATTTTTATGTATGAAGGCCCGGTGGGCGACTGTCCCAATGCTCCTAACATTGAAGAAAGTCATGTTCGCTATGCGGACATCTGCTGAGTCTGAAGTGGGGATGAAAAACATTGAAATTCGTCTCGATGCGCAGACAGCGTACCATTGACACCTCTGAAGGCTTAGTATGGCGATGAAACCATCAGCTATTCATTCCATTGACGTTGTGAAGACGAGCGAGTGAGCGACAATTCACATCCCACGCGTGTGAAGATGATGAATCGTCGACGATGGTTGCCAGCGCTAGTTCTCATAGTGGTTAGAGGTCCCCTTCCTGAATCGTGATGAACCAATTTATTGGCACAGTATTTCCCCAGGCACATCTTCACTCGCCCCGAATAACCGAACGGATGATCCCCAGCAACAGAAGATGGCTAAGCATGTTTTTGAAGTAATCTGGTAGCTGATCCAGCTCGTGGTGAAAGATAACGATGGCGAACTTACGTAATATGACATAACGCTCCGCGAATACTCCTGTTTCAGCGCATGGACGAGACCGCTGCATTGCCATGAACTGGTCATGGACCTAGAGCACTTTACGCTTATATATCGGCAATGCTAACGGGCACTGAATGTATTTCAGCAATGCAGATTTGCTGTTGAGGGCAGTAAGAAATGTCGGGCGAAGTATGACGGCGATTCCGCACAAATGTCTAGACAAATAAATTGCAGAATCTATCACAAGGTACGGCCAGAAACGTAAGCTCAAGCCACTGCGTGTCATGAAAGAACAAACATTTGCCGCATCCAGCACGTGCATTCCGGTGTCAGGCAGTGCTGTCGTGAAATGCGCGATATTGACACCTGAGTAACCGGTGTCACCGGGCTGCCTGGCCCGAGGAGAAATGTGTGTGTGCGAGTATGAGGATGTTGCGCCCAATACTGCGGGCGAAGATTACAAGCGTATTGTGATAAATGTTGTTGAAAAGAAAACATCGCCATTCTGTGTACTGTATTCTTTTGTTCGAACTAACGTGATTAAACTCTGCGAGTCATTTGGTTCTTTTGACTGAACTGCGTGATTTACAAAGCCAACGATGATTGATAAAGAACAGTTTCTTTGTTTAGTGAACTGCAGGTGATAGCTCAGTTACAAACACAATGTTATGATGACAATTAAACAGTATTATTCATTGATCCTATAATTATGCTTTTTATTAAAAAAATCATGTGTGTGATCATGAGTCATATTTTATATAGTAACTATGCAATCGACCCTGACTGCCCAAGACACAGTTTCTGCATGGTATTGACTAACAGGAAATATGGGTGACTCAATGTAGTACTTTCTTGAAAACTTAGTTGAAAAAAGAAACCAGATATGTGTCTGCAGGCAATCAGAAGACTTTTGAGGAGTGACAGACTTTGTTTATAAATTCGAAGTTTGAACACAACAAAATACGCTAGTTACTTGTATGTATTTGTGATGCAGTATTGTTTGAATACTGGAGACTAAATGTTACCACGTCGTTGAGGTTTAGTGAGCAGTAATGAGTGCCGCTTGTCGAACCGCTTATTAGGACCGCTTTTACGATATGAACGTCGGCGGTCTGCTAAGCAATTCATTTGAAAGTTAATAGACGTGAAGACCGGCGATCGCGGGTTCATCTTTGGAGCGGTGATCAAATTAACTGACTCTCAGTACGCTGCGACTGCTGTTGCATGTTGAAAACAACAGCCTGTGTAACCATTAACGAAGCTACGCGGTATTAAGTGCTGGTAGAAGTACCAGCATGACCGAAATCTGTCGCCTCATATATATGCTGTATATGTATATATATATATATATATATATATATATATATATATATATATATATATATATATATATATACATATATATATATATATATATATATATATATATATATGTATATATATATATACATATATATAAATTGTATGTATATACATGTATATACATATATATATTTATAATTATATATATATACAGGCAGTCCCAATTATCAACAGGAGTTCCATTACAGTGGCATAATGATAACTTGAATCGGCCATAACACATTGATTTTGTTATTAGTGCACTCTGTTAGGTATCGGTGCTGATAAGCAGAAATCAGTGATTTTTAGGTGGTTGAAAATTGCTGATTTTTAAATCACTAGACTCTGGCAAAAACCGAGCCTGCGGTAACTGCCTGTATATATATATGTATATATATATATATATATATATATATATATATATATATATATATATATATATATATATATATATATATATATATATATAATATATATATATATATATATATATATATATATATATATATATATATATATATATAATATATATATATATAATATATATATATATATATATATATATATATATATATATACTCTATATATATATATATATATATATATATATATATATACTCTCTTTCTATATATATATATCACACATTACCACAGGTGAAAAATAAGAAAGCGGGGTGTAGGTCTGGCCCGGTTTCGACTTTATTTCCCAGCCATCGTCAGTGGCTTGAAATAAAAGTCGAAAGCAGTGTTTTCCCACCAGACCTAACTATTTTTCACCTGTGCTATATTCAATAACAAATGAATCACGTACAAAAGTGATAATAATCATCATATATATATATATATATATATATATATATATGTATATATATATATATATATATATATATATATATATATATATATATATATATATATATATATATATATATATATATATATATATATATATATATATATATATATATATATATATATATATATATATAACATATATATATATAATATATATATATATATATATATATATATATATATATATATATATGTATTTCTGAGTCCAGTCCCGTGTCAGCCGGTGAAATTCCATTACAGCACGAATTTCTAGGTATAACATTGCTAGATATACCAGAGAAAAAGAGCTTTCAGGAAAGCTGGGGTTACTACCCCCAGTCGAGCGCCTTCTAGGAAGACGTCGGTATAAAGAAGGGTGAGTGAAATACCACTACCACGGAAACCTACTCGAAAGATCTCTCCCTATCAAAATCCCGAACAAGCGGTGAGCACGTTACCTTCACACTCAACACCGCCAGGGCGGGCGACACCAACGCCACCTACCTCATTCCATTTTCTGTGCATTGAATTCACCGTTTCTGTGTGCTGCGTCTTCCTTTTATTTGGATTTTCCATCTATGATGGCGTCCGAGCAGCTTACCATCTCTAAGTTAAGTACCATCTTCTTGTGGGGTTTTTGTTCTATTTTTGGCTGTTCACGGTCTAGTATTTTCATAAATATTGAGATCTTATTATGTCGCCACGGCGTCCCCCGCCAGCCATGTCGACCGCGAGGCGACTCCTTCTGTTCTTTTCAGTTGAGTTGTCTCCTCGTGGATTATAGATAGATTTGCCCCCTTGGTTCCCTTCCTGTTGGTTCCTTATGGTGGCTCCCCCATATGAATTCGTTCCAATTGGCCACTCGGCCTTTGTGAGAGTGATGCCCGTCTAGGTACCCCCTCCAGGTGGTTCTGTTTATTTTGGTCTTGCTAGGCTAATTAATTTTTGCTTGAAGATGGTGCTCTCTTTTTGTTTTAATTTTATTTATTTTATTGGGTGGTTTACCTCGGTGTGGTGGCGGCAGCCTCAGATCTAACCGCTTCCCCGAGGTAGGCTACGCTCTCTATTGAGCACATTTTGGTTCCATTCTTTATGTGTGATGGTTATTTTGTGGAGTAGGCTTATTTGCTTCCATCCTTGCCCTGGGTGGGAGTTCAGGTTGAGAGTTTTGGTTGCTGCCTCCGAGTCGTTTTTCGGTGGGCAGAGTGAGCCCCGCCAGTTCTTCCTCCCAATTAGGGAGATCCGAGTTCTTTGGATGTGTTTCCTCGACTAGTAAGCCCCTTGCCCGCCATTCT
Organism: Macrobrachium rosenbergii; assembly: GCF_040412425.1. Classification (NCBI taxonomy): domain Eukaryota; kingdom Metazoa; phylum Arthropoda; class Malacostraca; order Decapoda; family Palaemonidae; genus Macrobrachium; species Macrobrachium rosenbergii. The sequence continues at coordinate 16,847,302 of NC_089770.1, read as the reverse complement.
CGATCCCGGTTGGTTCTCGGCACAAAATTTCTCTCCCTGTTGCTTCCTCCTCCCTTCTGCACTCCTCCCTTTTTCCTAGCCTATACTAGGTTAGGTCCATATTAGGCTTCGCCTAGGTAGGAGTCGGGCTTCGGGTTGCGTTGCTTCCAGTAGTAGACTACCCTTCCAAGATTCATTGTCTTGGAGGTAGGATGCAGTTGAGCGGGTGATATGTTTCTCCCCGTCTCCTGTTCCTTCCTGGTAGCCTACTCCTCCCCCTCCCCCCCTCCTCTCTCCAGCCTTGCTCTACTACGGTGGCGCTAGATGGCGTTTTCTCCGGTTCAGGGACTCTCCTGTTGGTAGAGGATTCGCTCCTCCCATATAGATCTAACATCGCTGTATTGGGTTGGTGGTTCGTTTACTCGAGCGTGTTAGAGTCACTACCATTCCTCTCGTCTCCCGTCGGATTCGTTGTCTGATCAAATATAATTGCTTCAGCCTATGTTATGAACATACGAACATTTTACCATCTTGTTTCTCCGAAATGAGAGGAAGATTTTCATTATATAAGGGAAGCGGATCCCTCCGTTCTCTTGAGTTTTACCATGTTATTGTTATTATTTTTTGTTATTGTTTTTAGATAAGTCTGTTTATCTGGGAGTACTCTCCTTTATATATTATATATCACGTGAGTCGGTCCTATGCCAGGGCTCCGCCGTTATTTTACTGGCAGCCCTTATGGTTGATTCCTGGTTTCTCTTTCCTTCATTCCCCTGGAGTACTCGAGGTCCTGGCAGCACCTTCACTCTGTGTAATTTGAGCTTATTGGCCCAGTTTATGATGAGGAGTTCTTCTCCGCGGGTATTCCGGTTGTGATTGAGTTCGGCCTTGCATTTCACAGGTGCACTTAGGGTGAGAGTTCATCTTCACCCCTCTGCCTGAGCTGTTGCTGTGAGAGACACAGGTGTACCGCCTCCTCAACAACCTTACGGTCACATAGTATGCCGGACCCACGCTGGTTGTGCGGTCCGACTGGATGACCTGGTTGTCTGGCACCCCGATGGTTGTGAGGTTTGCTTCGCTCTCTGCACAACTGTCCAGGATGAGTCGGTAAGTGACAGTCTTTTACTCTTTTTATGCTCCTCATATTGTATATTGTTTATGAGTTCCCTGACTGGTTTTAGTTCTTAGCTAATTGTTGGTTTTTCTTCAGTGGGACAGCTTCAAGAAAGTCTGCCTTGGAGTCCTCCCGAGGCCTGGGTGGCTGGGTTTGGCAGGAAGCGTTCCGTCGGAAGCCCTCGTCCTCGGCCTTGGAGTTGAAGAGGACTTGCTCTGCAGTAGCACGGGTGGCGGCCGCAGTGCCTGAATCTTGCCACCCCCCCTATCATCCCAGCAAATCCGGGATGAGGCCAGCCACCCCAAGTGGATATCCTCTGCGCTGAGGTCTCGGAGAGATGTAGCATATGGATCTTAACCTGGAACCGATGAACACAGAGCAGGACCAGGTGGTAAGTGGTGAGGTAAGTGAGGTTGTTGGGGCGGGCCTTTATTTTGACTCCCCCTGTGTCCATCTCTTCTTTTGCAGGTTTAAATTACTTGGTGATGAGAGCTCCTGCTATCCCAAGTTGAAGTTGAAGACTTCATGGAGCGAAGGGCTACAAGTCCTCGACAGAAATAAGCCCTTCCCCGTCGAGCTAGGTTTCAGGACCTGTGGCCTCCGGGAGCAAGAGTCTGGTTCCTCCCGGCAAGCGCGAGTAGAGGGGCTGCAAGAGCCAGAGTCCTCTCGCCAACCTGCTTTCGGCATGAGGCGCTTTGCAAATCAGCTCTATAAGAAGTTTACAGAGGACCTGAATGCGAGATTTGTAAATCTCTGAGAAGATTGTGATCATGATAACATACTGGCGGGAATAGGCTCACCCACCTTGCCCGAACCACAGTATGTTATCCCGACCTGCGGACCTCGCGTTGATGTCGGTAACGCTGGCGCCACTCGGGCCATCCAACATGATAGCTGACACTTGATAGTCTTAGCGCGAGGCGGTTGGAGGAATTGGATTCTTCCCCCTGCCCCTGCAGGCACCGTGAGGCTTACAGAGGCTTGGATTAGGTCGAGACAAGGTTCCTGGGAGACTGTCGCCGTCGGGACCAAGCTCGGTCGGCTCTTCTGCGCACTCTGACGGGTGGCAGGCAGACAATACGAAGTTGACTCCTTTCAAGGGCAGCTTGACCAAATGGAAATGTAATATAGCCGATTTTATAATTCTCCCATGTTTTCTAAAAACAAACTCTACTCTGTTATAACTGCCAAACTTCTACTTTTTCTTACATATATATATATATATAGACAAATATATTTTATATATATATATATATATATATATATATATATATATATATATATATATATATATATATATATATATATATATATATATATATATATATAAACAATAAAAATTTAAAAAATAACAAATTAGCTCATGAGAAGTTCCAGTAATTCAATTTCGTTCTCTATCCCTTAACTAAATATAAACCTCTCAATCGTGTAAATACTGGAGCGTTGAGAGTGAAATAAACTCAATCACAATAATCATCATTCCCAAAAATAAAAATAAAAAATATCTTTTATACGGAGCCATGAACAAGAATCAAATTAAGAACCTCACTGATGCAGTAAAGGGAAAGATATGGACGGATAATGACTATGATGATGATGATGATGATGATGAAGACTGCTGAACAGGCAAATTCAACCCCATGAAGATGACAGAATCATCATCCATTAAGAGGAGACCAATAACTGGGGGAGGAAGAAGTCTCAAGTTAAACTGGAAACTTGACATTTCTATTACCGTCATACTTAAGCAGACCCATTCTGAAACATAAACAAAAGAGAAGGGCTGTGGCCAGGGATAACGTTTTTCAGCCTGGGAGAAACAAGGGTTTACAGAGACATGCACAAACCTTTGCGGCTTGGTATAAGTGGCAATCCATCATAATGAGGCCCAAAAACCTAAACTTCCCAGTTATGTTTTCATAGATTTCTTTCGGGAAGAGGAACCTGATGTGGTAGAGAAAACGTAAACAGAATCTTCATCAATGACAGAATCTGGGACAGTGTTGACGAAACAATGTCAAAAATTGGGTAATTTCAGTTCATGGTGTACCTGTTTCTACAATCATAAGAGAGTAACCCTGGTACCTAACTCCCTCTGCCATTACATATATTTATTTTACTATAATAACGTTCTACTAACCAATTTGAAGATGAAACAGTTCAATTTGTTATCACAAGTTGTAATCAAATTATAACACGTTGTAATCAAATTAGTGTATTTGCAAAACCAATAAATAAAATTGCAGAGAACATCCCTAAATGTTCCCTAAAACAAGTGTCCTTTGCTAAACTCTTCCTCCTTGTTGGCGTGAGATGACGGCAGCTCATTTTGAGACGAAAGTTTGCGGAAGAAAGTTTCAGAATCTCACTTTAAAAGGAGGAGGAACTTAGGTCAATGTACCCCAACGGCAACCATCCAAAGAATTTTATACTCTAAGCGTCACCTGAAGAATAACTTCATAAACGCGATCAGCATTACATCAATACCTATTCTTGGAATTTTCTTGGTCGAGGTTTTGGAAACTGATTTATAGGAATAAAAGATTAAAGAATTTAGTGCCTATTTTTGCCACTGTATATCTAATTAAAAAGGACTCACACTGGATACTTGTCATTTAACACTGTCCTGCAAGTTAAATACTTTTGGGACGCCAAAACAGTTGGATGATATGTCCAAACCATCTCCATCTCCCTTTCGTTAAATCTAAATACTTTTGGGGCACCAAAAGAGTTGGTTGATATATCCAAACCATCTCCATCTCCCCTTCGTCATGACTTATGCCTTGTATAAAATTCTCATAATTTCTCACTCGACCCACCCATCTGACTCCTAAGAGACATCTTAAAGCTTGTTTTCTTCAAGTCTAAATAACCTTCTAGAAACAGATTCACAGCCATATCATGCTCTATGTCCATATACTAACAAACATTGTACTATACTACTAGCAATCCTCTGCAATTTCAGTCTATTTGTTTTCTAAAATTTTGTCTGAATATTGACCCAATCTTTTCTACTTTTAAATATTCTAAATATTCCAGAAATAGTAATGGACCATGAACAGTCTGTGAGTTGTTGGCTGGGGATCGATGGAAAGTAGTAACAGTCAGCCATTACCCAATTTCCTGTTCTGGAAGCATTCATGACAGGCCCAATGCAGACTGGGTGTACAATCTTGATCTGGACCAAGGAGAGCAATCTAGGACAATACAGGGAGAGCTGGCAATTCATCATCAGACTCATGTATACTGCCAGCCACCATGAAATTCTTTTCTACGGGACACTATAGAGCAAAGCACCAAAAATATCATAGGTGGGCTGACTGCTTCCTGTCTTGGTCCCTAAAGGGTGCAGGATCAACATTCCTTCTACAAGAGACGAAACACTTGGGGAAACCTGGCAGATCCCTTCTGTAGGTAAGACTAACCCTCTACTGTGCCAATCAGCAAGACCAGGTACTCTGTCTGCTGCTTGGGCTCAAGGTCTGACTCTTCTCAGGTCATCATAATCCCATAAACATAGAATGAGAGCAATCAGTTCAAATCACAGAGCAACTGAACATTGCGAGACAGACACCAGCACCAGCTTATCATAAATCCAGTCATAAAAAGCTCCTCAGTGAAGGAGTCCCACCTAATACCAAGGTGTACACTTGCATGAACACCAGTGAAGTAGTCAACAGTCCCAAGCGACAGTCCTCTGACAAACTAAATGGAGGTACTGCAGAAAGTCCTTCAAATCAATCAAGAGAAAAATGTCACCCTCTAACAGAATCCAACACAGAGTGGAAGTTTCAATCCTCATCCAAATATGATGGATAAAACCACCAAGAGATGTCTACTGTAGAAGCCTGGAAAACAGTAGTTGGTGACTCCCAGCTTTGCCCATACCTTTGCAGATAAGGCGAGGGACTTTAACAGTTCTGGAGAATATTTTAGGAGCAGGAGTGGTTAGAGAAAAATGGGAGAGTACCATTCCTTGAAAAATAGACTGTAACTGGGTTAAAGTACATACAGTACTAGGGGCTCCATTCCCTGTTGCTAACACACTGACCAATGACATGACAGGCATCCCTAATCCATGGCAAGAGGGAGAGGGAGGGCTGCCAGCCTCAGTGTCCTCCTACCTTTTTCTTCTTTCCTCCTTTCCCTCCCTCTCAGGCCAAAGCATAAGAACACTGAAAGGCAGGGTTTAGATGATGCTCTTGGCCTATACTGAAGCCCAAAGTCAACAGCATAGCCATACCCAAAATCTTGGCTGCAGATCACTTTGCAGACCCCAAAAGTACTTCACAGGTAATTGCACAGTGAATAAGAGACCTGACCATCAAAAAGCCATTTCTTTTCCCTTGTCTCAACCTTACTCTTTGGAAAGAGCACCAACCCATCCCAAAGAGAGAATGCTCTTGGAAAAAATCTGTCTTGGAAACAAACAAAAATGGCATTAGTGACTCAAGACCACATTTTTATAGTTGTTTAGAGATTAGTTCAACAGAAAGGTCACGTCCTTCCCCCAACCTTCTTAATATGGTCTTCCCCAGAACACACACACACACACACACAAAGTCCAACCACAATGACGAATGAAATTAGGCAACAGTCACTGAGTCCACAACTCCAGCTTTGGCAGCCGACAAAGGTCTCTTCTGCAAAAAATGTCTCTGCATTCTTGGGGGCTTAGTATCTCTGCTGATGTGTCAGAGGTAGGGAAAGGAGCTATGAAACTGAGGATCAGACATAAGCAGGCTAGTGACTTGATCCACACACTCTACTCACAGTTGTTCATGCATATCGTTGCAGAGATCATCATCATTCTTAGCAGGTAATTAATGTTCCAAAATATCAGGATCTTTAAAAATATTGGATCTGATTTTTTCTGGATATCTTTCATGCCTGTTTAGTATGGGTATGATAAGTGCTTGAGCTGACTGTTCTGTTTTCCTACTATGACTATTACTTCACTGATATGAAAATACAAATGTAGTGAACATTCACATGATGATAGTGATTAAAGTCACGCAAGTTCATTTTTATGCAATAAGCTTTGGTGACATAACATGCAAAATACCATGCTGCTGTACATGTCAACATGGGATTTTACATGCCTCCTAAATTACATGATAACTTGAAAATGCCAGTTAGGATAGTCTAATAATTACCATACACAGATGCTACCCTACTTACGAACGAGTTACATTCCTAACGGCCGTTCGTATCCTCATTTATTCGTAAGTTGGTTTTTAATATGTAGTGCATAATTTTTGTTGATGTTTGCATTCAAATTTTGCTCTGGGCACCTATTCTGCTACTAAGAACTTTTGCAAAGAACATGAGGAAGATGAAGAACCTGTTCCTTTAACCCCTTCCCTGATTATCTAGAGTATTCCCATGATTAACTACCATGTATTCTTCTTACAATGACAAGAATATTTGTTCATACTCTTTAAAATATTCCTACTTATTTCTATCTTCCCGATTTTACTCAGTCTGGTTTCAGCGTCCCTGGATTACTTACAAGTTTAATGAACATTAGCTGTAAGTCGTAATCTCTAATGCTGAGACTACTGTAACTGAGCCTGATTACTCTGACAAAATATGAAGTGAGGCCACTTAGGAAGCTTCCTTCAGGGTTAAAATTCTTCAAGGAGCAAGTGCCAATTTGTCTTCTGACAGACAAGCCTGCAAATTCAAGTATCATCCCCACATCACTAGATAAGAATGAGGAAGAGTTAGGGAAGTCAACTGAAAATCATATTGCACAGAGGCTGAGCCAGGTGAAGCAACAGATCCTTGGCCTTTGGCATACTGCCAAGAGTTGGCCAACTTGAACCAGTTGACTTAGAAGAAAAGATTTCTTGCACCTAAAAATCAACCCCATCCAACAATGGGCAACAAATTCCCAGTGAATACTTATAGAGGCTCTGTACACGAGCCCAAACAAAGCACCTTAAACTGCAATACCACCTCTGTAAATATACCTCAAAGGAACTTGGGTGATTGAGGATGTACTGGTATGAGAATAATGTCTCCTGTACGTCCACCAAAACATCTGACCGTTCTTTTGGAGTCACTAAAACCATGCTGAAAAAACAAAAATCATGGGGGCAGACACGTGAAGTCATTCAGTTTCAGTGTCCAACAATGGTCGCCAATCTCCAGTCACTTATGGAGCTATGAAAAAGTCAAGAGGTAAAATCCCAGTGAATTACTGCCTGGTCCATTTCTTTCTCTCTAATTTATAACCTCCTACAAAAAAAGAGACTTCTGCTGGAGATGACAAAGGAACAGCTATAGGAGACTAAACCCGTGGAGGGTAACCTAAAAGGCATCAAAACTCTTCACTACCTCCACCATGTCAGGTTCTGCCCCTAAGTCCCTCCAAGCAAGCCAGGAGGCTTGCAATTGGCCATCTACCAAAACCTGAGGGCTGAACTTATCCCCAAAAGGTATAAAATAAGACTTGCACCAATATATACTACCTTGTCACCTTAACCTGTGCAGCATAAGCCTTTACTACAAATAGGAGCATAAGTGTTCTCATTTCTTCCAAACCAAGTTAGTATAAGCATGAGAACATTAGCTTGTAGCATAAGAAAAGAGTTAAAAACTAACTCTCCCTCGCTGAACTCCCACTGGCACCAAAAAACCCTTAAAACTGGCTTCACAAACTCCCTAAGTTGGGGCCAAACCGAAATCTAGATAAATAGTATACTATAGACGTTGTACTTTCAGTTTCATTGGGTTTTAAACTTTGATGCGCACTCATGTTTAAATACCACCCTCCATTTAAATGCCAAATGGTCGTTCTTGACTTCTGCCAAAACATTACAGATCGCAATTTCTTTATTACTTTTAACGGATTTTCTCATTTTTTTCGTGGTTTCTTGCGATGTTTACGTTTCTCGGATAGATAAACGTTTGTCCTCGAGTCATTTCATTTCATAGAATGGTCAAAGGCAGGTAGTTGGCAAGCAACTACTTTGTATCGCAATACTGTCTCCATGAGAGTTTGTTTACATTTAGTCTGAGGTACCATGAATGACTGAATTCAAGGATTTTATTATGTTCCTTTGTTTTTCCATCTAATATTACTTAGTTCGATTCGTTATACAGTTGTTCCAGGATGCCTAGGCCAGGGAAACAATTGAAACAGAAAGGATGCACATTTAGGGGTGAAGCATTCAAAAAAACTTGAAACTGAAAAGAAAATCTTCAGTGAAAGTCCATCCATAAAACGTTCTTTTTTAGAACATAAATCGTATTCAGTGGAAAGCCTGTTGATGCAACCATTGGGAAGTACTGTATTATGAAATGTGATTATATTGAAGGTGCATTTAGAAAAATGGCCTGTCCATAATGTCGTGAAAATTCTGATACTGACGTGAAAATATTATATAAATTACTTGACTGTTCCATTTTAGTTATGTGCAGAGGGTGAAATTATTATAAATGATGATATATGTAAATCAAGCTTTTTACCATTAACTTCTATGGTTGTTTATGTAACAATGTTGTTGAGGTTAGGCTACAATGGGTTTTCAAAACTGATTGGGTGTTTGAGTTCAGGGAAAATTAATAATAAAACTTATGGAAGATATGCTCAACACATTACTGAATTGGCTGTAGCAAAAGTGAGAAGTTTACTTATGAATACCATAGAACTTTTCAAGTATTATATTGATAAACATTGCATTGCACCTAGGGGAGACTTATTGCATATGGATGTCTCATTTGATGGGTCCTGCCACAAGAGAACAGATGCTGGACTTTGCTGCTGCACAGGCAGTTGCTAATTATAATGTAGGCTATAAGGCCAGTCACTTAGATACCTGTCTTGGCTTCCAGCGCACTAATATTTCATCATCATACCTAACCAAGTTAGATGTAAATATGGACTTGCCATTCAAGAAAAAGACCAGAAAGAAAAGGAAGGCTGTAAAAGAAGGATCAATGCCAGGAAACTTAAAAAATCGAAAAAAATCATCAAATAATCAAGAAAAAACATAAAAAAAACTTTGCCGTCTTTACCTTGAATTATCTCAAAAGTATCTATCTAGGATCCCCAAACAGCATCTTGCCTTGGGCCCCCACAAAAAGCTTTAAACGGCCCTGCCTGTATCGCAAGAGTCGATGTTCCACAACTTTCTAAAAAACCAGAGTTCAAGCCCTGCAGACCTAAAGGGAGCTTTGTGCACCCAAGTATGAGAAAACTTATGAAACACGCTCTAATTGAAGGAGAAAGTTTGGGTTTCCTTTCTCCAAATACTTAAGGGGCGCCAAATTACTTAAGACAGCCGAGACCTATTCCCTATATGGGCCACAGCTGAGAGTTTCTCAGCCGCAGCCCATGAAACTTTCATCCATGGGCTGGTGGTGGCCTATAGCTGCCAGACTCATGACCATGGCTAACTTTAACCTTAAATAAAATGAAAAACAACTACTGAGGCTAGAGGGCTGCAATTTCGTATGTTTTATGATTGGAGGGTGGATGATTTACATACCAATTTGCAGCCCTCTAGCCTCAGTAATTTTTGAAATCTGAGGGTAAACAGAAAAAGTGCAGACTGATAGACAAATAGCCATCTCAATAGTTTTCCTTTATGAAAACTAAAATGGAATTAATTATTTTTCCCAAGTGTATTTATACCGTAAATTTTGTTAAAAATAACGGAGAACAAACTAGCTAACTGCCTTTTGCATCAAGTTTTCAGTTTAAAGTGTGATGGTTATTGTTTAGAAGCATATTGAGCATTCACACTTATGCCATACTAACAAGGTAGGGGGAGTAAGGATATGGCATTGCCCTTTTAGCGTCACAGAGCTTTATTTTCATCAGACAGGCCCTTGGCTCTATTTGGATAACTAAGAGATTACTGTATTTATTTTAATTTATGCCCTAGCCTAGGTTGGAGTGGGTTCAGGAGGGGCATAGCCCCCTGGCCAGGATTAGGGCTCAGCATCCTGGGTTAGGTTAGGTGTAGTTGCCTTGGATCACAACCCTACTACTTATTGCAGTTAACAGTGCCCTCAGTTAGGCTAGAAGGTGAGCCCAGGGGCCAAAGACCCCTGACTAGGTAAGACCTCCATCTCTTAAGGTTAAGGGAGGATAGAATGCAAAAATGTATTTCACTCACTTCATGCTTTTCCCACCCAAAAATCTGGTTTCCCACTTTGGTTCCCCATAGGCTTACTTTTAGGATAAAAGAGGGGTCCAGTATCTCTAAAACTTCCAATCTGCTACCAAAATGAGTGTCACAAAAGTTCAAAACACACTGAAACCAAGGAAAAAAAATGGTATTTTTAATTCCGGAATACATTTATGATTTAAAATAAAGATTTACCAAAGCCTCCTGCAGCCTATCTCAATAAAGTAATCGACTGACAAATTTCACTTTCCTTTTCTGGTGAAACTTGACTTTAGTTGTGCGGCCTGATTTCCGCCAGTCTTTGACCAGGTCAGGTCCCTCATATATAAACAGACGTAACCTTTCCTATAATGGCCGGTCCTGACCTAACCAGATCTTACCTACCTAACCTAATTTGGGGCGACATGCCCTGGCCTGGCTGGGGGTAACCTGTCCTGGTTGGTGACTGCTGGGAATCAGGCCGCGCAACTAAAGTAAAGTTTTACCAAAAAATCCACACCCTATACGCTTCAAATACAAGTAAATGCACCAAAACCCCACATTTCGACAGTTTTTTTTCTCTGATAAAATTGTGAAAATTGGCCTACACCTGCCCCAGAACCCTAGGTAGGCCTAACCTAGCCTACCTCGCTACAACCCTTTTAACTTAAATATCAGTAGAAATTATTTGGCATACATATCACATTCACAAAAACACACTAAAGACAAAACTTATAACATATAATAATCCTCCCACGTCGATGGAATTCTTATTTCAATGAAAAAGAAAAGACAAAAGCAAAACCAACCTTGAAACCGAAGGTCAATCCCCAAACCTCCTATTCACGACGGATACTCTGCACTTCTCTCTTCGAATTCGAAGCAAAGTTGAAAAAAACAAAAAAAAACAAAAACGCTCACTAAATCATAAAATTCACAACGCGTTATCGAATTCATGGCGAAATTCACTGATAAACGAAACTTTAAGCGTTTATAATAGTCGGGCGACGTAACTTTCACTCAGCTTTGGACTATGGAGTCCTTTGCTTTCTGCGCATGCGCCAAAGTCGCGAGAAGGTACGGAGGCAACGTTGCTCATCTTTTCGTTTCTTTTATTTACAGTAGAGGCTGAACACCAGGACATTTTAACCAAGATAAACAAGACCCCATAAAACATTATGAATACAGTATTGATACAGTAAAATCATAAGAATTAAAGCTAACCTTTCCTTTCCTAGGCCTAACTGACCGCTCCAGCATAGTCTAATGGAGGAGGTACCGTCTATAAATAGCCAGAATTAAACGGAATATTAACACGTGACGACCTTTCCCTTTCCGTATCCCTTTCAAAGACTCTCAATTAGTCAGGACGTTTCTCCCACGTTCCTGGGCAGACGAGCTCCCTGCATTGTTGATGGGTCCCTCTTGGCACAAGAGCACAAAATTAGCTCAGAGAGAGAGAGAGAGAGAGAGAGAGAGAGAGAGAGAGAGAGAGAGATGAGACAGCAAAACAGGAACACCAGGAAAAACAATATTAACAGCAGGAGTAATAACAACAGAAGAAAAGGATATGAGAATCGCACTGAGGGGACTTCATGTAAATGACATTGATCGGCAAAATATTAAGGCTTCCCTTTTGTCCAGCACTTTCAAGAGGTGGAAAAACACACGCCAGCTACAGGGAAAAATGGCCTATCAACAAACACACACACACACACACACACACACACACACATACACACATATATATATATATATATATATATATATATATATATATATATATATATATATATATATATATATATAATAATATGTGTGTGTGTTTCTAGGACATGTTTCTCTTTTAGGACAAGGCTGTTAGACTAATCCACTTTGGTTCAGACGCTCTAACGTGGAATAATTACCAGGTATCTAATTTAAATTTAGAACAACAGAGGCACAATGGGTTTTGATGGTACATCATACTCATAAACTATAACTTACTAGAAATAGATATATTTATTATAATCCTATATATATGGATTATATATATATATAATATATATATATATATATATATATATATATATATATATATATATATATATATATATATATATATATATATATATATATATATAAGCATCTCCTATCACAAGTCATCAGTTAACATCTTGACGTATTAAGCTTTATACACTATTCAACGATGCAACTAATTCATGTTCTGTGACTACATTTAAATACAAAGGAATATATATATATATATATATATATATATATATATATATATATATATATATATATATATATATATATATATATATATATATATATATATATAGTGTATATATACAGTATATATATACTCATTGCGGGACAACCCTGCATTTCATATTTTCACTTTATTCGGAGTTTAACTACTGTAGTACTAATGATGGAGCTCCTGAAATTCCTGCACTAATGCTCACCAGTACATGGTAATTTCCATGTTTTCTGTCATGATATTCGATGGAAATAATAATCAGTTTTCTGCTTAGTTAAGAAGGAAGTGAACTCGCTTTATATTTTGCATTCCTATCGCATTAATTACCCGCTGGAGCATGACATACTCGTCAATTCTGCGCCCACAGGAAAAAAGATAAAAAAGAAAAACCTATCCGTGTGATGCTGGAGTGAATGTGACCACACAGATGAAAGTAAAATAATTTTCTTTATCTTTTTTCTATCCATTTTTGTTGGGATCTTTCCCACGGTACTATCCATCAATTCACAGTAAAAGTTACGTAGATTCTGAGCTGCATGAGCATTACTCCATTTCTCGTATTCTCGCGCAACATTACCCGACCATTTCGATACCTTACATAATTTCATTGATGTATTATTACCGCAACATGAGACGCCGTCCGTAGGTGTTGAATTCAGATTGCTGTCTTACCTCTTATCTGATTCCTTCTATGTACTCTTGAGATTACGGAAACTTGCCACCCAAAAAGAAATTTACTCAAGTCAGTTCATGGCGTAAAAAAAATGGGTTTTAGTTTTCTGTAAAAGAAAACTATTGTGCCGGCTTTGTCTGTCCGTCCGCACTTTTTCTGTCCGCCCTCAGATCTTAAAAACTACTGAGGCTAGAGGGCTGCAAATTGGTATGTTGATCATCTACCCTCCAATCATCTAACACACCAAATTGCAGCCCTCTAGCCTCAGTAGTTTTTATTTTATTTAAGGTTAAAGTTAGCCATAATCGTGCGTCTGGCAACGATATAGTACAGGCCACCACCGGGCCGTGGTTAAAGTTTCATGGGCCACGGCTCATACCGAAATATAGATCTATTTTCGGTGGCCTTGATTATACGTTGTACAGAAAACTCGATTGCGCCGAAGAAACTACGGCGCATTTTTTACTTTTTTTCTTGATCAATTTTGGTATTATTTGGTATTATTCAGAAACTGTTATTCATGCATTTTCTAATATCAACAAATATGATAACTCCTATTAAAACCAAACGGCAAGAGATGCATTGTTCTAAGGAGGAATTTTGCCAGTAGCTTTATTCCAAATATAAATGAATTAGCCACATTATTCATTAGAAGGATGCAGTAACATCATCTGAATCATATATAATAAAAAAAAAGTTTGAAATGGATTAACAACAGTCTAGATATATATATATATATATATATATATATATATATATATATATATATATATATATATATATAGAGAGATAGAGAGAGAGAGAGAGAGAGAGAGAGAGAGAGAGAGAGAGAGAGAGAGAGAGAGAGGAGCCCTCAGTTTTAAAACTATCGTCAACATTTGAAGGCATCATTTTATTTTGTTTACTAACATGATTTTTTTATTAGTAAAAATGTTTACAAAGCATCGATAAATTGTTTGTAGCCTCACAATTATACAAACAATATATATATATATATATATATATATATATATATATATATATATATATATATATATATATATATATATATATATATATATATATATATATAGAGAGAGAGAGAGAGAGAGAGAGAGAGAGAGAGAGATTCTTAATCAAATAGTAAATAAATAATGAAAGAAGTTGTCCTTTTACCTACAATGGCCGAGTCATGACGCAGAACACAGGTCCAGAATCTTTCAAACCTTAACCAAATCCTCGGACTTATTATACCCAGTGGTCTTAATACCATGGACTTCGTGATCCCTCCGCTAGCAATCTCTAGCCCTCTGTTCTTGCAATCTCACCAACTCCTCTTCCTTCTTGATTTTTTCCTCATAAGTAGTAGAATGTTTAGAAACTGGGTCGGAAGAGAAAAAGGCTTCTCGGACGAAAATACAATTCGACAGAAGCTGTCAAATAAATTTCAGAATTAATGGGAAAGATGTCTTTGATACGCCATGTTGGAAGGGTTGGTTTTCATGGAGAAAGTTATGATGACGATAATGCTGAGAGAGAGAGAGAGAGAGAGAGAGAGAGAGAGAGAGAGAGAGAGAGAGAGAGAGTTAATATTAGCCCCTCTGCCTAAATATAGGTATTAAAGAAAAGGGGACCTCAGTATCAAATCAGGTATCCCTTTATACCCCCTCAATCTCCCACTTAGCTCTAAATACTCCAACTTCCTTCTTATATCATCCAAAACCTCTCACTTCGAACCCTCTTCCTTCTCACCTCCAACCCTCAACCTCTTCCTCCTTCCCGAACCCTCAAAACTCCTCTTCTCAAATCCGGAACCCACCCTGCCCCCAACCCGTGCCATAACACCCAACCTTCATTCTAGGATCTCTCTCTCTCTCTCTCTTCTCTGACATCGACCCCCAACCCAATAGCCGCAATAAATCTGTCAGTCCACTTTAGGACAGGTTTTGTCAAGGGGCGATCCTGGTTTTTGTCTTTTTCTTTTCTTCAGTTTATATTTATATTTCTCTTGGCGTCAAGAGAAAGGTTTACAGGAGCTGTAGCATTACTTAAGGGAATAACATAAAAAGACCGAAGTCAATGCAAACATGAAATTATTCATTTTTAATCAAAGCTCGAAATCCATACAACTGTTTTTCTTTCCTAAAATAGAAATCTCCATATAATGGAAAGGTCTGTGTTGCTTAGTTACAAATCTTGGAGACAATATGCAATGTGCTCCTAATCAGTGTGGCAGGTATTTTAAGACTTTTTGTCCTTGACTGTGCCGTAAGTAGAGCATAAGTACTGTGATACAGCTTTTGTTTTATGGGACTCCCAAATCGTCTTTAGATTTAGCAGCTAACAATTACTGATCACAGAATCATAACTGGTCTTTGATATCATCTGAATGGTTACTCTTGATGACCTATTAAGCGAAATAAATTCATGAGCCCAAATAGAATGTATGCGGTTATGTTGTTTTACTAACGCATGTATATACAGTATGTACATGAATGTATATATATATAGTATCATGATGTACCGTTTATAGGTCTGCAATGTGCTAAAAGGTAATGTGCAAATGTCATTTGTTATATGTATTAGAGTGTGGACTGTATGTTCAATATGATATTAGTAATATATTTATGGTATATATATTTCTCGCTATATATATATATATAATATATATATACAAAGTAACTATATATATATATATATATATATATATAAAACTTTATAATCATATATAGTGGTCTATTACCTTTAAGGTATTTAAACATTACCTAAAAAATGTTATATTTATACATGTATAAACTGTATATATATATATATATATATATATATATATATATATATATATATATATATATATATATATATGTGTATTTATTGTATATTTATATGTATATATATATATATGTATATATATATATATATATATATATATATATATATATATATATATATATATATATATATATATATATATATATATATATATATATATATATGACAGAGACAAAAACGTATAAATTATATATATCTTTAACCTGGTCTCTTCCCCCCTACGCAATGACAAAAGTTCACCAGGAACCTGAAACTGAAAGAAAAGCGAAAGCGGAAGAGAAGAGACGAGCAATTCTTGAGAACCGCCACTGAAAGGCCTTCAGGAACAGAAAGAGAGTCATTCAAAAGGAAGTCGAAAGGTGGTCGCCATCTTGGGCCTCTTTTGTCACATCCCGCTTGGAATGGCGGCGGCTCTGAGGAAACCACTTTTTCCTTTTTAGATTTATCTTTCTGATGCCTCGAATTTCCTCTTTTGGGCGTCGAGGTGACTCCAACTGAACAAGAGGTTCGAAGAAAATAAGGCATTTGCTTCATTTGGGGTAATAACGCGTTGACGGTGCAGTGAAAATTATGATTTAAACTTGTGGAAGTTATGATTTAAATGCACAAGACCCAGAGGACTGTTTATGATATATACAGACACATTATTACTGAGATGAAGAGAGTCAAGCAAGGACAACTGACAACATGATTCGAATCAAGAAAGAAAAAAGTTAAGTATACCTTAGAACCCGAGTCTAAGAACCAATTGGTTATCTTGCAACAAGGAATCAACCAATTATACCGAGAAATGAATTTCAACATGATTCGAATCAAGAAAGAAACCCACCCGTCCATGAAAATCAGCAAAGTGCAGCATCATATATGTATTATTCATAAGGCTTGCTACACTGGCAGAACTTGATAACATTTGTGCTTCGTATCTTTTGCTTCACCAATGGTGCAATACTGTTCTGTCTGGACGTCTGAAGCGCCCAGGGACCCTTATCGGCGTGCCATAGTTACCAGAAGTGTAGGTCCCCTTTTTCCTTACAATGGAACTTATGATTCAGACCATTGTCCCAGACTCCCAGTGATATCCTTCTTGACCGCACATCAAAAGTAATATTTCACTTGAGAACTTCCGTTATTATCTTTAGCACAGGGCGTGAGCATTCTAGCATTCCCATTCCGCAGAGGTGCCACGGTGCAACACAGCCAGAGCCAGTGGACTTGCATTTCCTATACCACAAAGCTGAGGACATCTTCCTTAAGGGTAATGGATATTGATGCTTAATAAGTTTAAAAGAATGTCTAAATATTCATCACTCACCCACTTTTCTTTGTCATGTCCATTATCATTTATTCAAAGTTGAACCACGGTCCCCATCCACTGACTGCTCAGTCAAGACTGAACCACGTGTTAAACATGTAATTCCACAAATCACTAAATTTTCATCATCAGCATACTGTGCATGATACAGTGTGAAAAAGTTAACAGAAAAGAAAACAAACGATGAAAAAATTGCAAAGTTTAATGAATTCACAATGTCGAAGCATTAATAGACAAGCCAAAGGCAGTAAAAAAAACAAAAAAACACACGCACAAAGTTACCGACACGGAGACAAGCAATCCTGGCGTTATCAAAAACGAAAAGATCAAACCAGCAACTCAATTTTCCACCGAGACATAACAACCGACAAAGGAGAAAAATTGCTCGGGAGTGTCAATCTCCATAATGTCAAAAAGGGATTATTTTGGCCCATAAAAGCCACATCAGTCTTCAGTCATCGAATACATATCCCGTCATGTGAAAATCTCTCTCTCTCTCTCTCTCTCTCTCTCTCTCTCTCTCTCTCTCTCTCTCTCTCTCCGGCGAGTGCGTTTTGAAAGTGGGGTTTGTATTTCAGTATTTTTCCTTTATTAGCTGTATCGAAAGCAGTTAAAATACTTATTTCGTGACACTGTAATATGCTGATTAAAAAAAAGTAAGGAAATGATCATATCTTACGTATGCTAACTTAGTTATGAGAAGAAAAAGGTATGCTTTTGAAGATAGATGTGAGAGAGAGAGAGAGAGAGAGAGAGAGAGAGAGAGAGAGAGAGAGAGAGAGAGAGAGAGAGAGAGGGGCAGGCAGGATTTATTTCCAGAAATTGAAACACTCAGTTGTATTCAAGAAAGAAACCAGCAGCTTCGTATATTACATGGAGGCTTCACCTCCTGTTCATTATAGGTTTGTGACAAAATAATGGTTTCCTTGGAAGCAAAACACTCTCTTCCTTGTTATTATTAGAAAGAGAATCTAAGAGTGCCTAAATCATGAAAACGACTAAAATGATAACCATCTGTACATGAAATTATTGTCTGTCTGTCTGCAAGGATTCATAATTGCCCTAACTGCTGTGTATCCTTAATCGAGACATATCATGAGAAGAAATCCGGGAAAGATAAGAAAAACGCTCAAACTTTGTTCTTTCGTTTATTTGAGGAGAAAGAGGTGACGCAGAGAAAAACTTTGAATATGACAGGTGGATGGAGAGAGAGAGAGAGAGAGAGAGAGAGAGAGAGATGATCTCTGGTTCTTGTAAACTGAGAAAGAGAGAGAGAGTTATCCAGAATAGATCTCTCTGGTTCTTTATACTGAAACCAATCTTTGATATCTCCCCAGCCCCGGGAGGTTTAACCAAGTCATTAGGTCTTTTTCGCTTTATTTTTCTTTATTTTCTTCATTCAGAATGTTATTATCTATATTTTGTAATAATAATAATAATAATAATAATAATAATAATAATAATAATAATAATAATAATAATAAGGACAGTAACAGGTGTTCAATACGAACGTGAGAAAAAAGTGCAAAAATTTATGTGAAAATGTGTGGAAAATGTTTTTAAAACGTGACAAAAACACACTTCGGTAACTCATTGTTTTGCACAAACATTGTAAACAGGCTCAACACAAGTCACTGGCTTACTTACTGGCAGTTCTAACCAGTGCTTCGTACGATCATAAGACTTGTTCTCCACTTACGGTCGTTGACATGTCTTCAACGTGTCTGTGATACATATGCGATAAGTTGCCGACATGTGTTTATGACATGTTTCACTGTGGTGTGGACGCACCTTAAGAATGGCCGAAAGGGTGAGAAATATATACAACTGGAGAGTTGAAAAGGTTAAGGTGGGTGAAAAGAATGGGTGTTAAGAAGCAGTTTATTTACCTGGCCTTGGTTACTGAAGGAAATGGAGGAGGAAGGAAACCATTACAGACATTAGGATGCTGGAAGGGCGGTGTTCCATTAGGTTTGAGGATCATTATGTGTAAGTTTATGAAATGGCTGATGCTGGGGTTGTCTCATGCTCAAGGTTTAACCGGCTTTATCATTCAATTAGTCATTTAAAGGATGGAGGACAAATTCATTTATCTAATTATATTGTTATCTTCTATGCCTTTTCCTTGTTATATAAATATATAGCTATATATATAATACTTTATATATATATATATATATATATATATATATATATATATATATATATATATATAAAACTAATCAACAAGACATAGACACACACACAGATAATCGAAGGATTAAGCATACACACAAAACAAGTGTATATTCCTACTGTATATATTCATTCATATATATATATATCATATATACATATATATATATATATTTATAAATATATAATATTGCTTAAAGGTTTCCTTAAAGCCTCCGATTTCAGCATCAACTTCTCACGCCGGGGATGATCTGCCAAGCTATTTACTTCCCACTGCAAATCATTTTGTCGCTCTTCCTTTCTCTCATTTTGCGTTGACGTTAAATTCTCTTGACAGACCGACAGAACGAGGAAGGTGTCAAAGGAATATAAATGGTACAAAAGATGAAGTACTTTCTTTTGAATACGCTCTACTTTAAAATTAAAATTACTATTAATTGTTTTTTGTTGTTCTAGGTTACAGAGAAAGATTAAATCAAGTATCGAGTCAGTACTAAATCTATCCTTGAACAGGGACTCAAGACTGCTGACAATCACTATGCATACAATCATATATATATATATATATATATATATATATATATATATATATCCTATATATATATACACACACACACAAGAATATGTGTATATGAGTCATCAAATTAAAACCAGGTGTGAAAATCACACTACTGCAGCACGAAAACGAATTTTAAAAAGGGAAAGACTCCCACCACCGAAAGAAAGGCTCCCAGGAAGAGCCCGAGTCTTGAGTCTTGAGTCCTGAGTCCTGAAAGCGAGTCTTGGGAGTATTTGCTCTTGGCCTGAGCGCCATTCAAATCCCGCTCAAAAGGCCGAGAAGTCTTTTCAGCCGGTCTTCATCGAAAACTTGTAAAGAAATATCTAATTATCGTTATTAGCTTTTTGCGGGGTGGGGGTGTGGATGGAGGGTACCGGGATAAGAGTGAATGCTATTAATATGATTACTCTGATTATTTTGAGTGGAATCTTAATCCGATTGCTATCACCACTTTTATAATTAATATTATTGTCATCGATCATTTAATTCTATTTTGGATTCATTATTTTCATAACTTTTCTATTGCTCTGCATTTTACCGATATTATTATTATTATTATTATTATTATTATTATTATTATTATTATTATTATTGCAAACCTTTTATCCCTCGGCAAAAGATTAACACCACATCTTAGTATAAATAACAATGAAATCAACCTCCATATTTGCTACCTAACTGGTTTGTACATCTTTTAGTCTTTTATTCCAACAAACACAACGTTGAAAGTTGTTTCAAATTATTTTTTTTAATGATATCAAAACATAACTTTTCCATTAATTCCCCTTGATTTTATTTATTAGCAGATTAAGGTATCTGAATACTTTCATTTTAACTGCGGTTGTTCTACGTAAATTGTTTCAATTTGCTGTTATATGGTATCTATCATTTTTCTTAATAAGTAACGACCAATTAACCATAATATGCAGCGTGAAAATTAACAGTGTGAAATAACCGGCATTTCAATAAAATAAGAGCAAATTACCTTCATGAAAACAGAAACTAAACAAAAATACAGAAAACTAACAATCAGGTAAAATAATGAAGAAATAACTTTAAAAATAAAAACCTGCCAAAACATGACAGATTTTCAGATAAATAAACTAATAAACGGGGAAAACAATAAACAAATACTATACACCTGTATGGAAAATAGCAATAAAAAAAAATAGACAAATAAAGACTTAACAAAAACCTCCCATAAACGCACCGAAATTCGGGGCGGGCAGAGACCCGCATTCATCAAATCCTTCTCCCTCAAAATCATTAGACTAAGGAGAGGAAAAACAGCCGGAGGAAAAAAAGGGAAAATTCCCTCGTTTTTTCCTCTGGATCACACTCATTTTCCCCTTTTTTCGAAATCGACGGAGAGGAGAAACTTTTCACTTGCGGCATTTTTTAAACGAAATGATCGGAGCCAATGGGAAAATTCGTTATTTGGTTTTCATTTTTAGGTACTTTTCTGTTACTTTCCCCCCGGTCTGTTCGGTTTTCTTTAATTTTTTAATCTAAAGAGACATGGAAGAACCCTACTATATTTTTCACTTATTTTCCTTTGCCAGTTATTCTCTAGCGTAGGAAACTGACAGGAAAATACATTAATATTTTCTCCCGTGATCTTTTCATTAAGAAAAAGCAGCAGAGCGAATTGTTATACCGGCGAAGTGATCAGCCATAATTAATACCGACTAAATCATAAAAGCTGTTCAGGGCCAGATGCACAATTAGCTAATCTCGTTATCCCTTTACTCCTCTATTCAGCCGAACGGATGAAATTCCGCTCACTTCATTACGCCACATGTTCCTGACTTTGCAACACTGATTGAGCCATTATAGATGCTACGACAGTCTTCAGTTCACGGAAGCCAAGGCTGACGAACAGACAATATAATGACTTCACCAATTCCAAACTTGGACAAAGAAAGGAATGGCAAGAAGGAAAAGGAACTGACATTCTGAAGAAAGAAATCATATTAAAAAAATCTGAAGATGAAATTACTGAATATTATTTTAACTGAGGGCATGAGACGGACAAAGCCACAAAACTAGTTCTGCTATTTACCATACCAAAAAAACAATAAAAACAATCAATGTTTTATCAATTGCACAGTCTTGTGTGCCAAATTGCACACAAAAAATTTAATGTTAGACTTCAGGATGGATTTCTTTAATATATTAATTGATTTTTTTCCTATTTAATAAATCCTAATGACCTTCGACAGTCCTCTTTATTGATTCTAATTATATCAACTTTAGTTTAATGGCACTTTTAACCACACACAATTTGTCTTAACTCGCTGCAATATTCGTTAAGGGCACTGCTCACACACCGTCATTTATGAAAAGATGCAGATGAATTTGGTGCAAGCCTTGCGAACTCCGTTTAAATCTTCCTTAAAACCAAAATTCAAAATATGGAGTACTAGCTATGTTGGGGGGAGTTATTGAAAAGGGCGGGGAGGTGGGAAGGAGAGGTGGGGACAAATATCCATTCTCATAACTTTCCATAGCCAGAATTAATGTTATGTTCCTAGTGCTGAAGCTGTCACATTTTTGAGGAGAGAGAGAGAGAGAGAGAGAGAGAGAGAGAGAGAGAGAGAGAGAGAGAGAGTCTGCAAGTTTATTAAAACTTTCCTCTTTCAAAAGTAAGAATGTAGAGCTCTCTCTCTCTCTCTCTCTCTCTCTCTCTCTCTCTCTCTCTCTCTCTCTCTCTCTCTCTCTCTCTCTCTATATATCTATATATATATATATATATATATATATGATATATATATATATATATATATATATATATATATATATATATATATATATATATATATATGTGTATATATATAAATATATGTATGATATATATATATAAAATGATAATTTGACATACATACAAATGAAATACACACATACAAAACGTATATGCCATTCTAATCAATAAACAAAAGAACAAATAATCAATCAAAGTTGACGTGAAAACGACACAGAAGTCACTTGAACATGACAAAAACAAAAATGGTAATGATTATCTCATTCATAACATCAATTGCAACAAATGTTAAGTGGCAAAAACAAAGTGGAACAACTGTGGTCTGGACATCGTTTCTCTGACAAATGCAGTTTGTGTGGAATAATCGTGTGAAGCACACAGAAAGAGTTGAAAATATCATACGTCAATGGAAGGCAGCGTCATTCAAACTTGGTCATCAAACGCAATATGTGCAAGATTCTGACCGACGTGTTTCACAATGTGTCGACATCGCTGGTTGGAGCACCATCGAACAACTTGTCGCAATTCAGTCAGTCCAACGTAAACGAAAAAAACATTATTCAACAAAGTAAAGAAGACTTAAAACAAATTTTCCACTTTCATTAACGATTTTACATAAAAGGTTTTGACCGAGAGCATGAAAAGTTAATAAATAAATAAACACCATTTTGCATTTGAAGATCCATAAGCTGCATCGGAAATCATCCTGCTCAAACCTCTCCTCTCTCTCTCGCTAAGCGAATGTCCGTGACAAGTACCGGACGAGTCGAAATAATAATGTTTGCCTGGCGATTGATGCTGAGCCCCTTTTATTCTCCTGACATTTTGCCTCTGGACAGATAATGGTTCTGGATGCTGGTGATCCATTTGTTTTAAAAATGACTTAAATACACACATAGTATCTGTCTCACTTTCATTTTCTCATTCTTTGAAATTCAACCACATGGGTATTTGTCTATTTACATTTATTGGATTATTCTTTTACATAGCGACTTCAAACCTCGGCAAAAAGCTCCATAGGACCCTGATACATTTTTTGTTTGCATTTACAATCTGACAGACAACAGTGTTTGTTTACAAAAGTGTGAAAGATTACAATTCGCACTACGTCTGTTTATCTTGACAAAAAAAAAGAAAAACATCACCAACAAAGTAATAGTGACTGAAACAAATTTTATCGATAGTAACTATCAATTAAACAGGTTTTACCACACAGGAAAAAAGAAAATGAATAAATTACCTTTACAGTTTTATTTTCTGCAGTTCTTATCTTTATTACTTCAAAGTAACAGGTGCTAATCAGTTTGAGATAGTCTCAGGCTGTAAGTCGAAATTTAGATTCAAAACTTTGAGCAACGATGTGAGCCCCTTTTTGTTCTCTGTGACATTTTGCCTCTGGACGGATGCGGGTGGGGCTGGATGCAAGGTGCAATCCATTTGTTTTTAAAATTCGTTGTATAAAGAGGAAACGCTCACCTTTTCTCAATCTTTGATTCAACTGCAAAACATTTACATTTATTTGTTATTCGTAATTTACAAATCAATTAAATGAATAAAATGTTACAACATTTAGTGGAAAATTTTCCCAAAGATAAAGACTCTTCGAAAATTTCCGTATTTTGTTCTAATGAAAAAAAAAAAACCAGTGAGTGACTGAGACCATTTCATAAACCCTCAATTATCAATCTACACTAAAAAAAAAAAATACAATAATCTTTTTATAAAGGATATTATATTCATAATTTATCTGGATGTCAAGAGTACTTGTTCCAAGCTTGTATAAAGGAAAAATTTCACCCTGATTCATCAAAATTTATAGCCAATCTCAAATCAATTAAATAAATAAAAATGTAATAAAGTAAGAAGAATTTTCCGGATAATCACGAAATTTCGATCTGTTCTAACCAAGCCTCCAGTGAGTGGAGACCATTTCATGAAAACCCTCAATATATGGTAAATACCATAAAAATAACGTCTTAATTGTTTTGGATATTACTGGCTGTCAAAGAGACTTACGCTTAGCAGAAAATTAGACCAGATTCCTCAAGATCACCAGTAAATGAGGAATTTTCAAGCTCACCAAAACTTGACCTTCCATTGTATTCAAATGTCACCAATTTTTCCTCACAAAATATATGAGAGTTTACGACGACAGACGAAGATCATCATTAAAGTTCAAGAGAACAGAATACTCATTTGAATGAATATATGAAGAATCATTTAAATTCGAAATGACAAATGTAATCCCTTTTAATTACATTAAAAGTTAACTTCACAATAAATGAATAAATGGAACTATTTAATAATGATAATTGGAATTATTCAAGCTCAGAAGGAATCAGTGTTATTAAAGTATACCCAACTCCCAATTCCCAGGATTCCAAAAATAAAATAAGGCTAATATACTGATTCTATGTACATCACTTAAAAATTAGGACAAGTTTTGTCACCATAAACTTCAAACAACTGTAACTCAAATGTGCTGACTGTCAATAGGTTCATTTATCTTTTATGAAAAAACCTTTTGTCATCCAACAACACGTAAAATGGAACATTTTTGTTTATGGAACAGTCAACTTGGATAAAATAAGCTTTATGAATTTTACATTTATCAAAATGAAATTAGTGTTTTTTTTAAAAAATCAGCAGGTTTCAAAATAAAGTTCAATTCATGGGAACAAATTATATAAATACATAAAACTTCATTTAATGAAATTAATATCTAAAAACTCATCTGCAAAAAAAATCAATAATCTAAACATGCATAATTCATTAAATAAACTAGAGAAGCCTATAAATAAAAAATATTTAAAATAAAACCGTTTTATTCAAATTCCCACAAACCAAACCCGGTACGACGAACACAATGAATGGGGTCCATTTATGCTCTCCGTGTCTGACCTCTGACCTTTCGAAGGATCTTCTCTTCTGCTATTTGTGGAGCAATAAAAACTTCCAGACAAACACTACGCTCAAGGCAGAAGAAGAAGAAGAAGAAATAAACAGAGGACAAACGGAAAGGCGAAGAGTTGATATGATTACCAAGAAACTGTTGATCCAGACTCTGTCCAGTGCTTGCAGGTGGAGGTTATGTGAAGTATTTATTATTATTATTATTATTATTATTATTATTATTATTATTATTATTATTATTATGAATGAATGTAGTCTAAGAGGTAGGTAAGGGAGAAATTACTTTTATTATTAATAATAATATAATTATTAATATCGTGTCCAAGAAGAAGCTTTTGCAGAACTAACTGTCATCATTATAAGTTTAATTGTAGCTGAACAGGGCGTTGTTGACAGAACATGCTGTCATCTAAAATGACAGAGGGGGGGTGGGGCAAACGGGACTTTTCTGATAAGTTTATTAGTAAACCGCTGGCAAAAAAAATTGTGGAAATGATAAAAGCAGATACTGTTCAAAGAATCTTATAAAAATTAGTGGGGGAACATTTGCTAATCTGGAAACCGGTGGTGCAGCTTGTAATCACAATTATCTGGAACTCACTGAACTACCTCTACATAGTAAGGAAACTTAAGGAAACTGATGGCAGAAATTGTTTTATACTGTTGACAATAAGGACATTTCTTATGAGATATCTGAAGCCAAAAACTGTCACTATGTATTTATCTATTCAATGCTCAGTGAAACAACTGAAATTCATGGATATCCAAATGAAACTTACTAGAATTCAGGAAACTTATGGAACTGCAGCTATCTGGTGTTCATGAAATGCTGTTGAGAAACATTTGCACTTCGAAACTTGTAGGTATGCAGGGAACAAGTTAATGGAAGCCGTTAGTGCCCAGGGAAACTGCCCGAAATAACTGCCCACATTTGGGAAACTTTCCCTGAAAAATCAAAACTTAGATCCAGGAACCTGCTGGTATTCGGGACACCTCAAAAGGTAGCCATTATTTTAATCCAAAATAATGAGGTTCAGTTTCCAAGAAACTGCGGGGAAACTAATCACGTGAACTGTTTTATTCAGTCACGATGGCAGCCACAGTCGAGAGGGAAAAGGGGAAAGAGAGAACCGAGAAGAGGCGAAAAACGTTTCGGAGGGAAATTCCGAAACCTCCGGAAAACGTCGTTGTAAATTATGGATATTTACGGCCTTCAAGTCTCGGACGAGTCGGAGAAAAAATGGAGGACATTGCAGCTGAGGTCTGGGAAGGAGAAGGGACGAATTGTAAAAGAGGAAACTCAGAGGGACACATACACGAACGCGCGCGCGCACACACACACACACACAGGGTCACATTCATCAGTCGACTTGAAATGTTCATAATGGACGGCTTTGAACGACGATTAACGTTAATTCATCTCATTGCTTGCATCAGTGTAACCGTAGCCTTGACAAAAACGACATAATACTAATATAAAAATGATGAAAAAATTGCAATGGTTAATAGAAAAAAATCTTATGGGGCCATGGTGATAGCAACACGACTAATAATAATAATAATAATAATAATAATAATAATAATAATAATAATAATAATAACAGTATTAAGAGTAATAATGGCTAATAATAACAGTTAAAGTATTCATAGGAGTAATAATGACACAATAATACCCCACAAAAACAACATCAGCCCACAGGAAAACGTTACAGGACAAGAGCGTCATGAAATAATGTTAAAGGAATGCTGTCGTACGATTGTCGTGGATCAAAGTTCGGGAAATGTGGTAAAATCGTTTTAGCAGAAAGGTGATGGAAACACGGAACATGATGACAAACAAACGGTTACTCTGATCATCCTCTGGCACCTCCATGCACCTAAGAAGCAATAGCAAACTGCTATGTGGAAACGTTATGAAAATTGGATTTGCAAAACTATAAAGAAAAATTATGCGTATATTTCTACCTAATGTTGCAAGGTAAAACGTTATGCAAAAACACTATATGTAAATGTTTCAATAAATAAGTAAGGATATGTAAAAACACTACGTGTAAATGTTTCTGTAAACAAGTGGCTTCGTCACACACTAAAACTCTCACGGCAAATTAGTAGGAAAAAGTCGAAGCGGCCTATCACCAACATGCAACTGTGTGATTCCCGTCTGAACTTGGAATGTAAACATTCTAGGTACTTGAAAATAATTCCAAAAATAAATATAAAATATATCTAAAGCAAAAATACCCCTCTTAAAGAAGCTACCTCACTTTCTCGTTTCTCTCAGCTTTATTCAGCCTCATTCTCTCTGGAAGTTTATAACATTTATCTCTCTCTCTCTCTCTCTCTCTCTCTCTCTCTCTCTCTCTCTCTCTCTCTCTCTCTCTCTCCGGTGGACAACTCCCCCAACACCCGATCAGCAATTCTGACTGCAGTCGCAGCATCCGGGTCCACACAGTAAACAAAATCATTCTCTCAGGAAATGGAGTTGATGCTCCCAGAACTGCAGTCACTGGACGATCGAAGGGGGAAGGCGCGCGTGGGCGCAGGGTGGGAGCGGGGGATTTTTTTTAGGAGACCAATTTAGTGTCCGCAAAATGAATATGCAATAAGAGAAAGAAAGAAACAAGGTATTAATGCAAAAGTCAAATGTAGATGCGATGTTGAAGCTATATGTCGGAAAATAACAAGATGTTGATAAACAAAACAAAAAAACAAAAAAATATTGCATGAACGAATGAAGTCCAAGTTTACAGACCAAGTTCCGAAAACCATCAAACACCGAAGTTTTGCTAATTGGCCCACAGAGAGAAATACCAATAAATTTCTATTCTCCTCCAAGGCAGTTCTGCCCAAGAGGTCCATACCACAGATTTTTCTCGCAAACTATCTTTATTATTCTTCTTACGTTACAGAAAATTCAAATCTTCTTCGTCAGCTGCACAATTTATTATTTTTTACTTCCCCCCCAAAACTGTGAAATACCTTCATTTACAAAGCTTTTTTTTTATTCTCAAGTGGAATCTTTTACAAATTATCTTCAGCTTCCAGATGTAATTTCCTCCAACTATTGGTTTAATCACTATCCTTCAATATAACGTACGCGATATACTTTGTGTACTCCATGGGCATATCGCAACAAGCTTGAACAAAACACGATAAAAAGAGAATGGAGAAGAGAAAGTGTGAGAGAGAGAGAGAGAGAGAGAGAGAGAGAGAGAGAGAGAGAGAGAGAGAGAGAGAGAGAGAGAGAGAGAATCCATACAGTTTCAATCGACTCCATGGGCATATCACAACAAGCTTTGAACAAAACACGATAAAAGAGAATAAAGAGAAAAAGTTTTTACATTTTTTTCCCAGAGAGAGAGAGAGAGAGAGAGAGAGAGAGAGAGAGAGAGAGAGAGAGAGAGAGAGAGAGAGATAATCTATATTCAGTTTCAATCGATTCCATGGGCATATACCAACAGGTTTTGAACTAAATACAATACAAGCAGAATAAAGAAAAATCATTTTTACATTTTTTTCCCGAAAGGAAAGAGAGAGAGAGAGAGAGAGAGAGAGAGAGAGAGAGAGAGAGAGAGAGAGAGAGAGAGAGAGAGAGAGAGAGAGAGAGATCCGTACAGATTCCATCAATTCCATGGCTGTATTCCAATAGGATCTAAACAAAATACAGCGCTAAAAGAATAGAGGAGAGAAAGTATTTTCACTACCATTTCCCCAGAAAAGGAGAAAATCTTTTTCTCTGGACGTGACTGTTCATGCAAAGGTCACGTCGAGGTATTTGTGCCCCGAGAGGAGAGACAACTTCTACTGTTCGAAACATGCGAAGTCTTACGACTTTTCCAGTGACTAAGGTTGACTGAGGCCAAAATTAAAGATGTAAAAAGACGGGTAAATAGAATAAAAAGGG
>NC_089770.1:16797734-16812734 GCF_040412425.1 Macrobrachium rosenbergii | reverse complement strand
CTCACACCGTACATATCGTTATTTCCTAAATCTCTTCTTCCTAAGCGTTAATTATTTATCTTTCTCACACACACACAAAACATAAACATAATCGCCAGGTTTATAATAATTATTATAAGTATAAAGTTCCGTAGCTTTTTTCATAGTAATAAAACATTTGGTGTTTTACAGCCATTTTTTCTCTCGTCCTCAACGGATTTTTTAAGGTGTGTGTGTGTGTGTGTGTGTGTGTGTGTGTACACCAACCCAGCGAGAAAAAACGAGTCTGGAACAGAATATTCAAAGCGAAGAGATTTTCCAATCTTTTCCAAACAGAAATTATTACCCTTATACAGCGCTGGCTGAACCTGAATATTAAACCAACTGAGAGAGGGAATACTTCCTAAGTGTTCTCCTCTTCATGATTTAAATTGTTTTTATCGTGGCTTTACCGTTAGCTATCATATAACGGCCATGGTACTAACATATCAATAAGGTATTGTCATTATAGTTTTCTAAGTTACCTTTGCTACGCCCTTTACATAATAATAATAATAATAATAATAATAATAATAATAATAATAATTAGGCCAAGAAACCACGCCTCTCCTCCAAGAAGCCCTTTCCCATAACAAAGGTTTATTATGCAATGTTCGTGTCCTGAGTCACTGAGTCAGGCTGTTTTTTTTTTACAATTTTTTATCAGACCTGTTCTTCTTTTAAATAATCCTAAAACTGTATCTAAGTATGTAAAGAAACTTGAGAAATAGAGCCAGGGAAAGCTTTGCTAGAAGTTCATCTTCTCTCTCTCCAGAAGCAGAATCTCCCTTAGCTATGCAGGAAGCTTCTAATTAATATCCCCGTGGCTACTAATATTCTGTTCCTGACTCACGATATCACAGACCCGTTACGTGTCTGAGTATCAAGTCCAGATGGACCGCCAGATTTAACCTTATTGTGGGCACCATGGAGGATATTGGCGTTAATGTGAAATCCCTTCATGGCGTGTGGATTCTTTCCATGTTCTGAATAATTTAAGTGCAGTGCAAAGTGTTAGTGTGGTGGAGGGGGTGGTTGCTCAAACCTACGTTCTCCCTGAACCTAAGCCTCTGTCCAGCTCCCCTGCTCTGGGAGAAGACATGCTGAAAGTCCAAGGGAGGTGAGTGGGGTGCAACAAAGCAGCGCCCCCTCGTAATCTGTTGTTTCCCAGGCTGTTTCGGGCGCTTGCGTTGGAAAGGCGAGCTCAAAGGAGTGTCTTTCTTCAAGCTCAGTGATTCGCCTCGCAGAGGCTGGAGATTTCCCGACGAGTCTAGACCATTGAAGAGGTCCAGGAATCTTTCGCCTTCAGCGGTTCAGAAGAAGAAGCCATTTCGCTTATCAGAGCCTTCCTGTAGTTTTTGGGAGAGTCCGGAGAGATTTTCGTCGTCAGAAGAGTCTTCTCCGGGCGCAAGGCTTCATGTGCGTAGAGTATAAGACTTCCCATTACGTGTGCCCAGCGTTCCGGTGTTTCTCCTTTGGTTTCCACGTATTAAGCCTATTATTGGCTTCTGCGCCTCTTCCTCATGATCCTGGCTCTACTGATCATCGTTCCCCAGTTGGATCCTCGTCTACTCATGACTTTCTCTTCAGCGTGCACAAGAAAGTGGAAGCATTCTTGGCGGGCTCGGAGAAGGCCTGGTTCTTCTCCAGCCAAGCCTTCTGAAGTGTGTTGATGCCTCCTCCTTCGTCTCGAGCTGTCGGGCGCCCAGTCACAGCTCCTCCTCGATCTGTGTCTCTTGATCCTCCTTTTGTTCAGGCTCAGGATCCAGACATCGCGCCTGGTCAGGCTCAGGCGCTCCTCAAGATTTAGCGCTCTCTCTCAGGCTCAAACGCCTCAGGTAGCGCGCCAGGTGAGGCACCATCCCAGGCTCCTTGCGGCGGCGCCAGTTCAGGCTCCTCTTAATGGCGCCAGTTCCGAGCTCCTCTTGTGGCGCCAGTTCAGGCTCCTCTTGAAAGCCTACTCAGGGTCGAGCTCCTCCTCAGAAAGCTCTTATTCAGGCTCTCTCCTCCTTCACAAGATGTGTATGTGTGGCGGAAGGTTTTCTCCTATTTCGTCTACAGAGGAAGAGTTGTGAAGGTTTCTGTAGGCAGAACCAGACTCCTCTACGCTGGGATTATGAAGCTTCTCTGCTTCTTTATTGATAATTTTCTGAAGGGATTTTTTTTGCATCTGTGGCTCTGGCTTCCTCTCTCTCAGTGCATAGAGACTCAGGACCTACCTCTTCCTTTAGTAAGTTAATTGCTTTCTATTTCAGCCAAGAAGGCATTAAGAAAATGAACTCCTGGTTGGAAGACAAACGTGATCGGGAAAACTACTTTCTGCTTCCCTCCTTCCAAACTTTGCTAAGACGAGGCTTGCTACGACACTGGGGAAGTTTTCTCTCACTAGAGAGCTTCTGCCTCCTCTCCAGGAGACTTCTCAGTCTCGTTGATTCTGCACTCGTCGTTCTGCGATGGGCTTCGGCTCGGATTTTCTTCTCTCCTTCAGAGTTGGACCACCTTACCTTTTGGCGTTTTCCGAGTTTTGGAAGTCATCAGTTTTATGGACTGGACTATTGGCGCTTTGGGTAGGAAGGTAAAGTCTTTTGGTCTTTCCGAAGCGCATTTCGATGATTTCTCTTCTGTTATGTCCTGCTTAGATAAAGGGATTCGTGACGGTGCGTCTGAGTTAGCCTCCATCTTCACGTTAGGAGTTCTTAAGAAGCGACAACTTTGGTGCTCTTTGTCGCTGCGTGGAGTTCTAGGACTCAAAGATAAGCTCTTCTTTTCGCACCTCTGGATAAGAAGTACCTTTTCCCTCAAGAACTTGTGGCCGAAGTGTCGAAATCCCTTACTCAGAAGTCCACACAGGACCTTTTGGCGCAATCCACTCGTAAACCAAAAGCTCCTCAACCTTCTCTGCCAGCGCAAACTCGTCCTCAAGTTAGTCAAGATAGGCCCTTTCGTGGCAGGCCCTTCAACCGTACAGGATCTCGTTTCCGGGGCAAAGCAAGATTTGTCTCCAAGGCTATCAAACCCTCAATTAAAAAGTGATCTGCATGTCCTCCATGCACTAGTAGGAAACCAGACTTCAGCAGTTCTGGCAATTTTGGGAGAAGTCGGGCGGACCAGTGGACCACGTCCATAAAGGAAGGATATTCTATCCCCTTCCTCAAAGAGGCCCCCTCTTTACCTTAGAACCTTTAGCTTTGACAGCATATTCCAGCAACTTAGAAAAATGCTCGGTTCTGAGTGCGGAAGTAGACTCCATGCTTTTAAAAGGAGCGATAGAGATCGTGGAAGAAGTCAACTCTCCAGGCTTTTACAACCGCCTTTTTCTTGTTCCAAAGGCCTCCAGGCAGCTGGAGACCAGTCTGGACTGTGGATTCTCTCCAACCTTTTCGTGGAAAACCCGGTTTCTCGATGGAGACGGCGCAATCCGTCCTCAATTCTCTTTGTCCGAGAGTTGGATGGTCTCAATAGATCTGCAGGATCACTTACTTTTTCACATTCCGATCCATCCCGCGTCCAGGAAGTTTCTTACACGCCGTTTTTCCAGGAGAGGACTTATAAGTTCAGGACTCTGTGCTTGATCTGTCACAGCCCACTCAAGTATTCTGAAGTTATGTCCACTGTTGCCAAAGCTCTTCATCTCAGGAGGAATAAGATCTCTCTCTATCTAGGCTTGATTGGCTCATGGTTCCCAGTCTCAAGTCTCAGTGCTTGGAGGATTGAAAAGTAACTCTCGACTTGACACAGAAGCTAGGACTTCTAATCGGGTGGAAGAAGTCTCACTCTATCCTCACAATCCAGAGAATTTATTTAGGAGTGAGACTGAAACAGTTCCTTTTCTGGCTTTTCCGTCAGATCAAAAAGAATCTCGGACTGTCGCAAAAGTCAGGAACTTTCTGGATATGGATACCTGTTCATAAAGGCTTGGATGAGCCTCCACTAGAACTCTGGCGTCAATAGAAAAGTTTGTCTCCCTGGGGAGACTTCACATGAGGCCCCTTCAATTCTACCTCAGGGAGCAATGGAACAGGAAAACGCTTCCAGACTCCTTTTCCTTTCCAATCTCGGACCTTATCAAGGAGGATCTAAGGTGGTGGTTAGATCGAAGAAAATTAGAGAAAGGTCTCTCTCTATTTCCGTCGAGCCCGAACCACGAACTGTTTACGAACTTCGTCAAGTAGGATGGGGAGCGGCGTTGGGTGTGAGAAAAGAAATTTCAGGTTTGTGGAATCGCGACAGAAAAAGAATGGCACATCAACAAGAGAAGGAGGAGTTGAAAGCAATCCACCTGGATCTCATGCGCTACCACCATTACGTACAGGGACAAACAGTTCTGGTTCATTCAGACAGCACCACAGCGTTGTCTTACATAAACAGAGCACTCATTCTTACTCCCTCCTTGAGGTTGCAAAGACCTCCTTTTGTGGGCAGAAGCACAAGATTCTGCTCCTAACGAGGATTCATTCAAGGAGCCCTCAGCGTGAGGCGGACTCGCCAGGCAGGAAGCATCAGGTTCTGTCACAGAGTGGATTTGCGCGAAGAAGTGTGCAGAGTGGCTGTGGAGACTTTGGGGTCAACCTCTGGTAGACCTGTTCGCGACGAACAAGTCGAACAGGCTTGTCTTCTGCTCTCCCTGTCCCCGGACAACGGCCTTCAGACGGACGCAATGCTACTGAATTGAAAATTCGGGTCTGGATCTTTGCATGTCCATACGTTCAAGATGTTAGGTGCGGTGTTGAGGAAATTTCAGCACCACTCCAACTGAATGACGTTGATAGCCCCCTTCTGGCCTTCAGGGATTGGTTCCCAGTTCTCATGAATCTCTCTGATCGACTTCCGAGAACCTTCAAACAGAGTAGATTTACTCCAGACAGCCCCACTTCAGGAGATTTCACGAGAACCTGTCAAGTCTCTGCGGCCCCAACTGCGTTCAGACTGCTCCGAGCGTCTACTCAGAAGCAAAGGATTTTTGGCGGCTCCAATCCATCGCTGGAGCCCAGACCATCTTCGATCAGGTCTGAGTCCAAGTGAATATGTTTCGTTCATGGTGCAGATCTTGACATTTCCTCTTCCCAGAACCTCGGTGGCCTTGAATTGCGGATTTTCTTTTTGTTCCTCGGGAATAAGAACCTTTCTGTATCCACACTTAAAGGTTATCGTAGCATGCTGTCTACTGTTTTTCGTCACAGAGGTTTGGATATCTCCTAATAACCAGATATAACGGACCTTATTAAATCCTTCGGGTGCCTCTGAGGGTCAGATGCTAAAAGTTGTTTCGTGGAATCTTGATGTAGTCTGAAGTGGCTTATGTCTGAGAGAAATTTGAACCTATAGATTCTTCTTCTTTAAGATCTTACGAGGAAAGCCCTCTTTTTAGTTTTGTTAGCTACAGCTAAGAGAGATCCAGTGAGATCCACGCCTTGGATAAGAGAGTAGGATTCTCTGCTTTAAAGCAATTTGTTCTTTCAAGCTGTTTTTATGGCCAGAGCAGAGACCATCTTTCCGTGGCCTCGCTCTTTTGATTCAGTCTGTCGAATTGTGGTGATGAGGCAGGAGGTTCACTCTGCCAGTCAGAGCCTTGAAATATTGTTGCGAAGGACTAAAAGATATTAGAAGGTCATCAGTTCCTTATGGTGTTCGGTCAGGAACCCTCTTGAACCCGATGTCCAAGAATGCCATGTCCTTTTTGTAGAGATCTGATTTCTGAAGCTCACTCCAATATTTCAGAGAATGATTTGAAAATTTGTAAAGTGAAGGCTCACGAAGTGAAAGCTATCTCTCACTTCTCTCGCTTATAAAGGAACCTCTCCCTTCCAAGATATTGTGCAAGCAACCTACTGGAGATGTAAGTCTGTATTTGCTGCATTATCTCACCATAAGTGCAGACAGTGTTTGATGAGTGCAGCACGTTAGGGCCCTTTGTTGTATCTGGCACGGTAATGGGTAAAGGGGTAAAGGAGGATTAACCTACCTTTGCTTACTTGTTTGGAGTGTGAAGGTTTTCTGATTTGTCTGTTAGGGTAAGTGTTGGATAGTTTTACCCCACAGTTGGTTTGGTTTTTATGGTTATGCTTTTTCTTTGGTGTTAGGTGACCCCCTTTTGTAATTCATGATGTTTGTGCTGCGCCTGAGCAGGGCATGCCAATGGTATTGTCACGGCCATGTCTAGGTGACTGATGCCCAGCAAGCAATCTGCGACCAGGTCATTATACCCGGTTGCTCTAAGGATAGAGTTACTGAGGCAGTAACTATGGAATCAGCTACCTTAGCAGGTGAGGAACTAAGAAATTTTCTACATTAATAGCTTGTAATGTTTCCAACAACTCTTTAGCTGTGTTTCCCCACCTCTAAAGGTGTCAATCAATATATGTAACTAACAGGTAAGTTGTATGTGTTAAAATGACATTTTATTCTAAAATAATGTTTTAACACATACTTACCTGTGTGAATTACATATCACAACCCATACCCCTCCTCCCCACGGGGACAGGTAGGCAAATTATTCTGAAGCATGTTGGAATAGTTCCTAGTACCCCGACGGAGAGATGGCAGGTAGAGGCGATCACCCGATGTCGGACTGGCGCTGCGCGCGTTTGAAATTTTTGCGTGGCGTCAAAGACTAAAGCTATATGTAACTATGAGTAGTATGTGTTAAACAGTATTTTAGAATAAAAATGTCATTTTTATTCTAAATAATGTTGCCTGCTGCCTGTTGAATTATACCAACCCACCACTCCTCCCCACGAGGACAGGTAGGCAAATTATTCTGAAGCATGTTGGAATAGTTCACCGGTACCCCGACAGAGGGCAGGTAAGAGGCGATCACGATATTCGGACTGGCGCTGCCAATATACGTTTGAAGTCTGTATGGCGTCAAAAAGACTAAAGCTATGTGTAACTAACAGGTAAGTATGTGTTAAACATTATTTTAGAATAAAAATGTCATTTTTAAAACTCTTGGTAGATTTACTCCTTCATTTTCTGAATTTGTCACTTTCCTCTCTGACATTCAGAAAATTTTGAATAATAGGCCTTTAACTTATAGATCTTGTCAAAATGAGTTAGATATAATTTCTCCTAATCACATTTTCTTGGTTGTGGATTTATTCCTTCATTAATGTTTGGTGATTCTGAACAAGTTCTAGTGGGAGTATGGTGAGGAGGATGAAGTATTTCTTCTCTCCTTGCTCGTACTTGCAAACAAGGATGGACTTTATGGCACTTTGAGAAAGGTGGCTTTCTGAATATCTAGTAAGTTTGAAAGAAAGGATAGATCGTCTTTTCATCCTCCAAGAAAGTGGGGAAAAGGAAATTGCTCTCTATAAATTACCTTCAAATCTGAACTTATTGGCCATTGGTTGGAATTGTTGAAACATTCAGTGATACTGTGAGTGTTAATACGTACTGTTAGTATTGTTAAGCCTGATAAAAGTGAAGAGAAGTGAAGTTAATGTTAGTTTTTAATACATTTCGAATTATATTCTGAACTTAATGATCTAATTTATATGTTCAAATTGAAGAACAAAGAAGAAAATGTTAGTGAGTTGGAGACAGATGAAATACCTGACACACAAACAGCTTTGCTGGCCATTTATCTACTATTTACCAGTAGTACTGCTCTTGCCTCAGAAACCTAATAAGAGAAGTTTAGCTCAGGAAGGTAGATTGCCAAACAATGGTTTGTTTTTGTTTTATAAAAGTTGTCTTTTGTTGTCGAGTTAATCTGTCAAATGGTTTTAATGTATCATCTCTTGTTGGGAAAGATGTGAAATAGTTGATTGGAGAATGGTAATTTCATTCGTGGGAGAATAGTCGAATTGACTAGCTCGTTTGGTTCTTACTTTTTGTCCCCATTTTTTGGTGTTCGTTTATGGACGGGAAGTAAACTGAATGATTGCCGTTTGTTAATATTAAATGTAAATTCTTAACTTTCCCTTTTTTGTATTCTAATTGAATTAATTAATTTAATGTTAAATGTATTCCTTATAAAGAAGTAGTTTTGTTTCCGTCTTTATTTTTTCGCGTTGTTCGAAATTTAGGACAAGTGAAAAGCGAGTTGTTGACGGTTTTGGTCAACAAGGGAGTCTTTAGTCTTGCGGTACCAGTCGGACAAAAGAGCGGGTGTTCTTTAAGCCAAAATGTGAATTCAAGAATTTTAAAAATCGAAGAATATGAAGAAAAATCTAGATAAGCAACCCATAGTTATACTATAGACATTGTACTTCCAGTTTCAGGGGTTTAGCGCGTTTGCGCACTCATGTTTAAATACCACCCTCCATTTAAATGCCACATGGTCGTTCTTGACTTCTGTCAAACATTATAGATCGCAATTTCTTTATTGCTGGATTTTCTCATATTTTTTCGTGGTTTCTTGCGATGTTTACGTTTCTCGGATAGATAAACGTTTGTCCTCGAGTCATTTCATACCAAAGGCAGGTAGTTGGCAAGCAACTACTTTGTATCGCACGTCGTTTCATAATGTCTCCATGAGAGTTTGTTGATATTTAGTCTGAGGTACCATGAATGACTGAATTCAAGGATTTTATTATGTTCTTCACTTTTCCATCTAATATTACTTAGTTCGATTCGTTATACAGTTGTTCCAGGATGCCTAGGCCAGGGAAACAATTGAAACAGAAAGGATGCACATTTAGGGGTGAAGCATTCAAGCAAAAACTTGAAACTGAAAAGAAATCCTCAGTGAAAGTCCATCCATAAAACGTTCTTTTTTAGAACATAAATCGTATTCAGTGGAAAGCCTGTTGACGCAACCATTGGGAAGTACTGTATTATGAAATGTGATTATATTGAAGGTGCATTTAGAAAAATGGCCTGTCCATATTGTCGTGAAAATTCTGATACTGACGTGAAAATATTATATAAATTACTTGACTGTTCCATTTTAGTTATGTGCAGAGGGTGTGAAATTATTATAAATGATGATATATGTAAATCAAGCTTTTACCATTAACTTTATGGTTGTTTATGTAACAATGTTGTTGAGGTTAGGCTACAATGGGTTTTCAAAACTGATTGGGTGTTTGAGTTCAGGGAAAATTAATAATAAAACTTATGGAAGATATGCTCAACACATTACTGAATTGGCTGTAGCAAAAGTGAGAAGTTTACTTATGAATACCATAGAACTTTTCAAGTATTATATTGATAAACATGGCATTGCAAATAGGAGAGAACTTTTAATACATATGGATGTCTCATTTGACGGAGTCCTGACACAGAAAACAGATGCTGGACTTTGCTGCTGCAGGCGGTTACTAAAATTAATTATAATGTAGTCACTTAGAAACCTGTCTTGCTTCCAGTGCACTAATATTTCATCATCATACCTAACCAAGTTGGATGTAAATATATGGACTTGCCATTCAAGAAAAGACCAGAAAAGAAAAGGAAGGCTGCAAAAGATACAGATTATGAAGCAGGAGAAGGATCAATGCCAGGAAACTTAAAATCGACAAAATCATCAAATAATCAAGAAAACGAAAAAAACTTTGCCGTCTTTAACTTGAATTATCTCAAGAGAGAGTATCTATCTAGGCCCTAAACAGCATCTTGCCTAGGGGCCCTACAAAGCTAGAAACGGTCCTGCCTGTATCGCAAGAGTTGACGTTCCACAACTTTCTAATAAACCAAAGTTCAAGCTCGGCAGACCTAAATGGAGCTTTGCGCACCCAAGTACGAGTAAAATTGTGAAAAATGCTCTAATTGAAGGAGAAAGTTTTGGGTTTCCTTTCTCCAAAATACTTAAGGGGCGCCAAATTACTTAAGACAGCCGAGACCTATTCCCTATATGGGCCACAGCTGAGAGTTTCTCAGTCAAGGCCCATGAAGCTCTCA
The DNA here is from genome assembly GCF_040412425.1 of Macrobrachium rosenbergii. Classification (NCBI taxonomy): domain Eukaryota; kingdom Metazoa; phylum Arthropoda; class Malacostraca; order Decapoda; family Palaemonidae; genus Macrobrachium; species Macrobrachium rosenbergii. The sequence goes on along the minus strand of NC_089770.1, from coordinate 16,802,870 downwards.
GCTGCAGCCCATGAAACTTTCATCCATGGGCTGATGGTGGCCTATAGCTGCCAGACTCATGACCATGGCTAACTTTAACCTTAAATAAAATGAAAAAAACTACTGAGGCTAGAAGGGCTGCAATGTGGTATGTTTGATGATAGGAGGGTGGATGATTTACATACCAATTTCCAGCCCTCTGCCTCAGTAATTTTTAAGATCTGAGGGTGGACAGAAAAAGTGCATACTGATAGACACAAATAGCCATTTCAATAGTTTTCTTTTATGAAAACTAAAAAGGGATTATTTTTTCCCAAGTGTATTTATACCATAAATAATGTTTTCCCAATAAGTGTATCCGTTTTGCTTAACCAGTTGGTTCTAGCCACGTAAAATTTTGCTGTTAATAAAAAGTGGTCTGGACAACTAAGGTTATACTTTTTTTTTGTTTAAAAAATGGAGAATAAACTAGCTAACTGCCTTTTGCATCAAGTTTTCAGTTTAAAGTATGATGGTTATTGTTTAGAAGCATACTGAGTGTTCACGCTTACGCCATACTGACAAGGTAGGGGGGTATGGGTATGGCATTGCCCATTTAGTCTCATAGAGCTTTAATTTTTCATCAGACAGGCCCATGGCTCTATTTGGATAACTAAGAGATTACTGTATTTATTTTAATTTACAGTGCCCTAGGCTAGGTTGAGTGGGTTCAGGAGGCATAGCCCAGCCAGGATTAGGGCTCAGCATCCTGGTTAGGTTAGGCCTGGTTGCCTTGGATCACAACCCTACTACTTATTGCAGTTAACAGTGCCCTCAGTTGGCCTAGAAGGTGAGCCCAGCCAAAGACCCTAACCAGGTAAGACCTCCATCTCTCAAGGTTAAGGTAGGATAGAATACAAAAATGTATTTCACTCATTTCATGCTTTTCCCACCCAAAAATCTGGTTTCCCACTTTGGTTCCCCATAGGCCTACTTTTAGCATAAAAGAGGGGTCCAGTATCTCTAAACCTTCTAATCTGCTACTGAAATTAAGGTCATAATAGTTCAAAACACACTGAAACCAAGGAAAATCGTATCTTTAATTCCAGAATACATTTATGATTTAAAATAAGAATTTACCAAAGCCTCCTGTAGCCTACCTCAATAAAGTAATCGACTGACAAATTTCACTTTCCTTTTCTGGTGAAACTTTACTTTGTTGTGATTCCCATGCCAGTCATCGACCAGGTCAGGTCCTCATACATAAACAGACATAACCTTTCCTATAATGACAGGTCCTGACCTAACCAGATCTTACCTACCTAACCTAATTTGGGGGCGACGACCCTGGCCTGGCTGGGGTAACCTGTCCTGGCTGGCGACTGGCGGGAATCAGGCCGTGCAACTAAAGTCAAGTTTTACCAAAAATCCATGCCCTATACGCTTCAAATACAAGTAAATGCACTGAAACCCCATACTTCGACAGTTTTTTTCTCTGATAAAATTGTGAAAATAGGCCTACACTGCCCCAGAACCCTAGGTAGGCTAACCTAGCCTACCTCCCTACAACCCTTTAACTTAAATACAGTAGAAATTATTTGGCATACATATCACATTCACAAAAACACACTAAAGACAAAATTATAACATATAATAATCCTCCCACTTCGATGGAATTCTTATTTCAATGAAAAGAAAGACAAAGCAAAACTAACCTTGAAACCGAAGGTCAATCACTAAAACCTCCTTCACGACGGGATAGCCTACTCTGCATTTCTCTTCGAATTCGAGCAAAGAAAAAACAAAAAATAAAAAACAAAAATCGCTCACTAAATCATAAAATTCACAACGCGTTATCGAATTCATGGTGATATTCACTGATAAACGAAACTTTAAGCGTTTTTATAATGGACGGCGAAGTAACTACATTATAGTCTTTGACAGGAGTCCTTTGCTTTCTGCGCATGCGCCAAAGTCGCGAGAAGGTACGGAGGCAACGTTGCTCATCTTTTTGTTTCTTTTATTTACAGTAGAGACTAAACACCGGGACATTTTAACCAGGATAAACAAGACCCCATAAATCATTATGAATACAGGACTATTGATACAGTAAAATCATAAGAATTAAAGCTAACCTTTCCTTTCCTAGGCCTAACTGGCCGCTCTAGCATAGTCTAATGGAGGAGGTACCGTCTATAAATAGCCGGAATTAAACGGAATATTAACACGTGACGACCTTTCCCTTTCTGTGTCCCTTTCAAAGACTCAATTAGTCAGGACGTTTCTCCCACGACCTGGATAGACGAGCTCCCTGCATTGTTGACGGGTCCCCCTTAGCACAAGAGCACAAAATTAGCTCAGTGAGAGAGAGAGAGAGAGAGAGAGAGAGAGAGAGAGAGAGAGAGAGAGAAGAAGAGAGAGATAATGACAGCAAAAAATAGGAACAGGAAAAACAGTATTAACAGCAGGAGCAATAACAACGGAAGAAAAGGACATGAGAATGGCACTGAGGGATTTCATGTAAAATGACACTGATCGGCAAAATATTAAGGGTTCGCTTTGTCCAGCACTTTCAGAGGGGAAAAACACACGCCAGCTACAGGGAAAAATGGCCTATCAACACACACACACACACACACACACACACACACACACACACACACACACATATAATATATATATATATATATATATATATATATATATATATATATACTGTATTGTAGGTGTGTGTGTGTGTATCTAGGATGTTTCAGACAAGGCCGTTAGACTAATCCACTTTGGTTTGAGGCGTCTAACGTGGAATAATTACCAGGTATCTAATTTACTCTTTAGAACAACAGAGGCACAATGGGTTTTGATGGTACATCATACTCATAAATAACTTACTAGAAAGATGGACTCATAATATAATCCTCTCGCTACTTGATTAAATATATATTATGATTAATATATATATATATATATATATATATATATATATATATATATATATATATATATATATATATATATATATATATATATACATTCTCTATCACAAGTCATCAGTTAACATCTTGACGTATTAAGCGTTATACACTATTCAACGATGCAACTAATTCACTACATTTAAATACAAAAGGAATATATATATATATATATATATATATATATATATATATATATATATATATATATATATATATATATATATATTATATATATATAGTGTATATATACAGTATATATATATACTCATTGGGACAACAACCCTGTATTTCATATTTTCACTTTATTCGGAGTTTAACTACTGTAGTACTAATGATGGAGCTCCTGAAATTCTGCATCATTGCTCACCAGTACATGGTAACTTCATGTTTTCTGTCATGATATTCGATGGGAAATAATAATCAGTTTTCTGTTTAGTTAAGAAAAGAAATGCACTCGCTTTATATTTTGCATTCTTATCGCATTAATTACCCGCTGGAGCATGACATCCTCGTCAATCCTGCGTCCACAGGAAAAAGATAAAAAACGAAAAAGCTGTCCGTATGACGCTGGAGTGAATGTGACCACACAGATACAAGTAAAATCATTTTCTTCATCTTTTTCTATCCATTTTGTTGGATCTTCCCACGGTACTATTCATCAATTCAAAGTAAAAGTTACGTAGATTCTGAGATACATGAGCATTACTCCAATTTCATATTCTCCCCAACATTACCCGACCATTTCGATACCTTTAATAATTTCATTGATGTATTATTACTGCAAGATGAGAGGCCGTCCGTTGGTGTTGAATTCAGATTGCTGCCTTACCTCTTATCTGATTCCTTCTATGTACTCTTGAGATTACGGAAACTTACCACCCGAAAAGAAATTTACTCAAGTCAGTTCATGGCGTAAAAAAAATAGGTTTTTAGTTTTCTGTAAAAGAAAACTATTGTGCCGCTTTGTCTGTCCGTCCGCACTTTTTCTGTCCGCCTCAGATCTTAAAAACTACTGAGGCTGGTGGGCTGCAAATTGGTATGTTGATCATCCACCATCCAATCATCTAACACACCAAATTGCAGCCCTCTGGCCTCAGTATTTTTTTATTTAGGTAAAGTTAGCCATAATCGTGCGTCTGGCAACGATATAGTACAGGCCACCCCGGCCGTGGTTAAGTTTCCTGGCCACGGCTCATACCGCAATATAGATCTGTTTTCGGTGGCCTTGATTATACGTTGTACAGAAAACTCGATTGCGCCGAAGAAACTACGCGACGCATTTCTTACTTTTTTCTTGATCAATTTTGGTATTATTTGGTATTATTCAGAAACTTTATTCATGCATTTTCTAATATCACCAAATAAAATAAGATCCTATTAAAACCAAACGGCAAGAGATGCATTGTTCTAAGGAGGAATTTTGTTAGTAGCTTTAATTCTAAACATATTATTCATTAGAGGATGCAGTAACATCGCTGAATCATATATAATAAAAAAAGTTTGAAATAGATTAACAACAGTCTAGATATATATATATATATATATATATATATATATATATATATATATATATATATATATAGAGAGAGAGAGAGAGAGAGAGAGAGAGAGAGAGAGAGAGAGAGAGAGAGATTTTAAAACTATCGTCAACATTTGAAGGCATCATTTTATTTTGTATACTAACATGATTTTTTTATTAGTAAAAATGTTTACAAAGCATCGATAAATTGTTTGTAGCCTCATAATTATACAAACAATATATATATATATATATATATATATATATATATATATATATATATATATATATATATATATATATATATATATATATGTATACTGGAGAGAGAGAGAGAGAGAGAGAGAGAGAGAGAGAGAGAGAGAGAGAGAGAGAGAGAGAGATTCTTTAATTAAATAGTAAATAAATAATGAAAGAAGGTCCTTTGACCTACAATGGCCAAGTCATGACGCAGAACACAGGTCCAGAATCTTTTAAACCTTAACCAAATCCTGGACTTATTATGGTTCTTAATACTTTGGACTTCTGATCACTCCTCTGTAATCTCAGAGCCCTCTGTTGTTCTTGCAATCTCACCAACTCCTCTGCCTTCTTGATTTTCTCCTTTATAAGTAGCAGAATGTTTAGAAGCTGGGTCGGAAGAGAAAAAGGCTTCTCGGACGAAAATACAATTGACAGAAGCTGTCA
>NC_089770.1:16742734-16792734 GCF_040412425.1 Macrobrachium rosenbergii | reverse complement strand
GGCCTTGGACTGAAGAAATGGTGTTCCTTGAGTTTAACCAGAACTGAGTTCAAAAACAGGAGACAGAGGATGTGGGAAGGGCTGTCTCAGAGGTGCTGAGGATCATTCTGTGTAAATCCGATGAATTATGGCTGATGCTCATGTGAAAAAATTCATGCTCTTCATCAAAGCATGGTTTCCTCGACTGTTATCATTCAATTAGTCTTGGGGAGTTTAAATGGATGGAAACCTTTGTGGCAGCCATTATATTGTTATCTTCCATATGCAGAGGTGCTTTCATTCTATATATTTATGAAATGGCATGTATATATAAATTGTCGTGGTTTCAACTGTATTCAATATATCATATAAAGGACTATATATGGTATATTTTTTTTCATGACTTTGCACATTGATATATATATGATGTGATATATATATATATATATATATATATATATATATATATATATATATATAGAAGTATATATATATATATATATATATATATATATATATATATATATATATATATATAACATTTCTTGTTGGGTTATTAATAAACTATTTTTCAAGTGATGTGTTTCATTAAAATTGATTTCAAAGGGATCCAGATATGCTTGTGTACGATCTTGAAGTATATTTGTGAAAAATTGCACAAATTTTCCAGCTATCCATCTTCTGTTGGACAAGTCCATAGAATATGGTGAAAAAAAAGTTTTTGCAGTTTTTCACAAATCTACTTCAAGATCATTCATATACTCAATGGATCCTTCGACATAAACACATACACTTATATATAACACTTATACAATATTATATATATATATATATATATATATATATATATATATATATATATATATATATATATTTATTTATTTATATATAATATTGCTTAGAGGTTTTCTCTGCGTGTTGTCAGCTCTGTCCGCCGAAGCATCAAATTCTCATGGGGGGATATTCACTGTTACTTCCACTGGATGACTGTCTCGCTCTTCCTGTCTCGGACATTTTGCATTGTTGACGTTATTTACTTTTAATTAATATTGCAATTATTGTTTTTTGTTGTTGGTGATGTTTCCTGTCTGGTTTACATTTTAAGTATAAGTTAAGCATGACGTTAAATTAACCAGACCACTGACAGGCGACAGAACGGCCCGAAGGAAGGTTTACGTCAAGGAATATAAATGCTTATTGCGATGGACAAAAGATGAAGTAATGAATCTTCTTTACTAAATTTCTCTAATTAAAATTACTATTATTGTTTTTGACATTTCCTTTTGAGAGAAAGAACTAAATTAAGTATCGAGTCAGTACTAAATCTATCCTTGAACAGGGGACCAAGACAACCACATGACAATCATATATATTATATATATATATATATATATATATATATATATATATATATATATATATATATATATATATATATATATATATGAATATAACACAATACAGTGTACGAGTAAGGCATCAAATTAAAACCAGTGTGTGAAAACACCACTGCACTCTGCACGAAATGATTTTAAAAAGGAAAGACTCCACCACAGAAAAGAAGACTCCCAGTGAAGAGCGATGGATCTGAGTCTTGAGTCTTGAGTCCTGAGTCCTGAAAGCGAGTCTTTGTTGGAGTATTTGCTCTTGGCCTGAGCGCCATTCAAATCCGCTCAAAGGCCGAGAAGTCTTTTCAGTCCGTCTTCATCGAAAACTTGTAAAGAAATATCTAATTATCGTTATTAGCTTTTTTTTTGGGGGTTATGGGTGTGGTGGGAGTCAAAAACTCAAAACAGGTACCGGGATAAGAGTGAATGCTATTAATATGATTACTCTGATTATTTTGAGTGGAATCTTAATGCTCTTGGCCTGACGATTGCTATCACCACTTTAATAATTTAAATTATTGTCATCGATCATTTAATTCTATTTTGGATTCACTATTTTTTTGATAACTTTTCTATTGCTCTGCATTTTACCGATATTATTATTATTATTATTATTATTATTATTATTATTATTTATTATTATTATTATTATTAAACCTTTTATCACTCGGCAAAAGATTAACACCACATCTTAGTATAAATAACAATGAAATCAACCTCCATATTTGCTACCTAACTGGTTTGTACATCCTTTAGTCTTTTATTCCAACAAACACAATGTTGAAAGTTGTTTCAAATTACCTTCTTTTCTTTAATGATATCAAAACATAACTTTTCCACTAATTCCCCTTGATTTTATTTATTAGCAGATTAAGGTATCTGATTACTTTCATTTTAACTGCGGTTGGTCTACGTAAATTGTTTCAATTTGCTGTTATATGATAACTATCATTTTTCTTAATAGGCAAAGAACAATTAAACCATAATATAAGCAGCGTGAAAATCAACAGCGTGAAATAATCAGCATTTCAATAAAATAAGAGCAAATTACCTTCATGAAAACAGAAACTAAACAAAAAATCAGGAAACTAACAATCAGTTATAATAATGAAGAAATAACGATTAAAAACTATGAAAACATGGCAGGTTTTCAGGATAAATAAACTAATAAACGGAGGAAAACAATAAACAAATACTATACACCTGTATGGAAAAGAGCAATAAAAAAATAGACAAATAAAGACTTAACAAAAACCTCCCATAAACGCACCGAAATTCTGGGCGGGCAGAGACCCGCATTCATCGAATCCTTCTCCCTCAAAATCATTAGACTAAGGAGAGGAAAAAACAGCCGGAGGAAAAAGGAAAATTCCCCTCGTTTTTTCCTCTGGATCACACTCATTTTCCCTTTTTCGAAATCGACGGAGAGGAGAAACTTTTCACTTGCGGCATTTTTTAAACGAAATGATCGGAGCCAATGGGAAAATTCGTTATTTGGTTTTCATTTTTAGGTACTTTTCTGTTACTTTCCCCCGGTCTGTTCGGTTTTCTTCAATTTTTTAATCTAAAGAGACATGGAAGAACCCTACTATATTTTTCGCTTATTTTCCTTTGCCAGTTATTCTCTAGCGTAGGAAACTGACAGGAAAATACATTAATATTTTCTCCCGTGATCTTTTCATTAAGAAAAAAGCAGCAGAGCGAATTGCTATACCGGCGAAGTGATCAGCCATAATTAATATCGACTAAATCATAAAAGCTGTTCAGGGCCAGATGCACAATTAGCTAATCTCGTTATCCCTTTACTCCTCTATTCAGCCGAACGGATGAAATTCCGCTCACTTCATTACGCCACATGTTCCTGACTTTGCAACACTGATTGAGCCATTATAGATGCTACGACAGTCTTCAGTTCAGTTCACGGAAGCCAAGGCTGACGAACAGACAATATAATGACTTCACCAATTCCAAACTTGGACAAAGAAAGGAATGGCAAGAAGGAAAAGGAACTGACATTCTGAAGAAAGAAATCATGTTAAAAAAATCTGAAGATGAAATTACTGAATATTATTTTTTAACTGAGGGCATGAGACGGACAAAGCCACAAAACTAGTTCTGCTATTTACCATAAAGAAAGAAAACAATAAAGGTTTTATCAATGGTCTTCACAAATTGCACAAAATAATTTAATGTTAGACTTCAGGATGGATTTCTTTAATATATTAATTGATTTTTTCCTATTTAATAAATCCTAATGACCTTCGACAGACCTCTTTATTGATTCTAATTATATCAACTTTAGTTTAATGGCACTTTTAAACTTGAACATAATTTGTCTTAACTCGCTGCAGTATTCGTTAAGGGCACTGATCACACACCGTCATTTATGAAAAGATGCAGATGAATTTGGTGCAAGCCTTGCGAACTCCGTTTAAACTTCTTCCTACTAAATCCAAATTTCAAAATATGGAGTACTAGCTATGTGTTGGGGGTTGTGAAAGGGGCAGGGGAGGGTGGGAAGGAGAGGAGGAAAATATCCATTCTCATAATTTAGAGAATAGCCAGAATTAATGTTATGTTCCTAGTGCTGAAGCTGTGGTTGCTAGTTTTTTTAGAGAGAGAGAGAGAGAGAGAGAGAGAGAGAGAGAGAGAGAGAGAGAGAGAGAGAGAGAGAGCAAGTTTATTAAAACTCTCTCTCTTCAAAAGGAAGAATGTAGAGTAACTCTCTCTCTCTCTCTCTCTCTCTCTCTCTCTCTCTCTCTCTCTCTATATATATATAATATATATATATATATATATATATAATATATATATATATATAAAATGATATATATATATATATATATTTATATATATATATAAAAATATATATAATATATATCAAATGATGAATTTGAACACTGGAGATCTCATAAAATGATCCTAGTTTATTTAAAAAACGTATGCAAAACCATTCTCTCTCAATCTATCACACATTTGTCTCATTCTGATTAGCACTACTGTTTTGTACACCAGAAAACAAAAGAACAAATAATCAATCAAAGTTGACGTGAAAACGACACAGAAGTCACTTGAACATGACAAAAAATAAAATGGTAATGATTATCTCATGATAACATCAATTGCAACTAAATGTTAAGTGGCAACAAACAGTAAGTGGAACAACCGTGGTCTGGACATCGTTTCTCTCTCTTACGACGAAATCCAGTTTGTTGTGGACATACCACGAGGGCCTCGTGTGTAACACACAGAAAGAGTTGAAAATATCATTAGAGGATCAATGCAAGTAAATTGTCAGTCAAACCAAACTCAAGGTCATCAAACGCAATATGTGCAAGAGATCTCTGACCGACAGTGACGACTTCATCAATGTGTCGACATCGCTCTGGTTGGAATTTGTCATCGAAGAACTTGCTCTTGCAATTCTTCACAAGTTCATTTCCTCTTTATAATATAAAACTTACTGTTATTCATTCAGTCATTTTCTTTACAGCACTATTTTCCACTTTCCATTTAGATTTTACATTAAAGAATCACATGAGAGAGAGAGAGAGAGAGAGAGAGAGAATCATCCTCTCAGAGAGATAAATAATTACTCTACATTCTTGCTTTTGAAGGAAGCTCATAAGATAAGCCTGCCTGCAAACTCTCTCTCTCTATCGAAAGAATAATATATATATATCTGGCGATTGATGCTATATATATATATATATATATTTTATATATATATATATATATACGGAGTGTATCTATATGTATGGTGATATATTTGTTTGTGTTGTATATATGAGGATAATACATAAATACACACATACAAAACTGCTATAGCAAGTAAGTAAACACTGCACAGCAGGGTTGCATCCACATTACAACAAAACATGTCGCAAACACACATTTATTTCAATTTGTCTCATTCATACCACATATGAGTTGGAAATAAGTCAACGACTGTGAGTGGAGAGCGAATCTTTGACAAATGCTGGATAATCGTATGAAGCACTCGATAGGACCCCTGATACGTCGGAGACTCATATTCAATTTGTTTGTGATGTGTGCCCGATAAGTTGCCGACGAGTGTTTATGACATGTTTTGCTACTGTGTGGAGCACCCTGACACTTAGTTGCTTCAGTCAGTCCAACGTAAACAAAGAAAAACACCACCAACAAAGTAAAGAAGACATAAAACAAATTTCACGAGGAGTAACGGATCAATACAAACAGGTTTTACCACCTGCATAAAAAATTCAATGAATAAATACACCATTTACATACGATCCTGAGCGGCATCGGAAATCATCCGCTCACACCCGACCTAATCCGTCGCTAAGCGAATGTCCGTGACAAGTACCGGACGGGTCGAAAGAAGAATGTTTGCCTGGCGACTGATGCTGAGCCCCTTTTTGTTCTCTGGACATTTTGCCTCTGGACGGATGCGGAGTGGTTCTGGATGCTGGTAATCCATTTGTTTTAAAAATGCACTCAAAGACTTAGAGGATATATATCTGCTCACTTTCATTTTCTCAATCTTTGGCATTCAACCGGGTATATATTTACATTTATTTGATTATTCTTTTACATTTACTTCATTAACCTAAAAAGCTCCAAATATTTTACAACATTTACATTCTGATAGACAACACACTTTGTTTACAAAGATTTGAAAGACTACAATAAATTCGCAAACTACGTATTTTGTTCTGACAAAAAAAAAAAACCTTAGTGTAGTGACTGAAGTTATTATTATTATATAGTACTATAGTTATGGTATCTACACTCAGGAAAAGGAGAAAATACTATAATTTATCTTCCAGTTTTATTTTCTGCAGTTTATATTCAAAATTTCAGCTAGCATGTGCGCAAGTGTAAGCGCGTGCGTGGGCTTGTTCCGTTTCAAGTTCGTTGTATAAAGGGAAACACGTTCACCTACAGCTAATAATTACGTCTGCAAAACATTTATAGGTGTTCCGTAATCTCAAATCAATTAAATAAATAAAAATGTAGCAAGTGGAAGAATTTTCTCCGGATAATCACGGAGAATTTCCGATCTGTTCTAATGAAGCCTCCAGTGAGTGGAGACCATTTCAGAAAACCCTCAATATATCAAAACTTCTTAACATAAAAAATGCAATCTTTTAATAAAGAATATTAATAAAGGATATTCATCTGGCTGTCAAGAGTACTGGCCAAGCTTAGCGGAAAATTACCTCGATTCCTCAGGATCAGTAGCAAATGAGGCCTTTTTAAGCTCACCAAAACTTGACCTTCCATTGTATTCAAATGTCACGAATTCTTCCTCACAAAATATATGAGAGTTTACGACGACAGACGAAGATCATCATTAAAGTTCAAGAGAAGCAGAATACTCATTTGAATGAATATACGAAGAACCATATAAATTCGAAATGACAAATGTAATCCCCTTAAATTACATTAAAAGTTTACCTCACAATAAATGAATAGTTGGGAACTATTTAATAATGATAATCCTGGAATTATTTAAGCTCAGAAGGAATCAGCGTTACTAAAGCAAACCCTACTCCCAATTCCCAGGAATCCAAAAATAAAATAAGACTAATAAACTGAGTCAAAGAACATCACTTAAAAATTAGGACAAGTTTTGTCACCATAAACTTCAAACAACTGTAACTCAAATGTGCTGTCTGCCAATAGGGTTCATTTATCTTTTATGAAAAAACCTTTTACCATCCAACAACACGTAAACTGGAACATTTTTGTTTATGAAATAGTCAACTTGGATAAAATAAGCTTTATGAATTTTACATTTATCAAAATGAAAATTAGTGTTTTCTTTAATCAGCAGGTTTCAAAATAAAGTTCAATTCATGGAAACAAATTATATAAATACATAAAACTTCATTTAATACAATTAATATCTAAAACCTCATCTGCAAAAAAATCGATAATCTCTAAACACGCATAATTCAGTAAATAAACTACAGAAGCCTATAAATAAAAAAAATATTTAAAATAAAACCGTTTTATTCCAAGTTCCCACAAACCAAACCCGGTACGACGAACACAATGAATGGAATCCATTTATGCTCTCCGTGTCTGACCTCTGACCTTTCGAAGGATCTTCTCTTCTGCTATTTGTGGAGCAATAAAAACTTCCAGACAAACACTACGCTCAAGAAGAAGAAGAAAGAAGAAGAAGAAGAAAAAAAACAGAGGACAAAACGGAAAGGCGAAGAGTTGATATGATTACCAAGAAACTGTTGATCCAGACTCTGTCCAGTGCTTGCAGGTGGAGGTTATGTGAAGTATTTATTATTATTATTATTATGAATGTAGTCTAAGAGGTAGGTAAAGGGAAGAAATTACTTTTATTATTAATAATAATATAATTATTAATATCGTAGTCCAAGAAGAAGCTTTTGCAGAAGTAACTGTCATCATTATAAGTTTTACTGTAGCTGAACAGGGCGTTGTTGACAGAACATGCTGTCACCTAAAATGACAGAGGGGGCGGGGCAAACGGGACTTTTCTGATAAGTTTATTAGGAAACCGCTGGCCGAAAAATTGTGGAAATGATAAAAAAGCAGATACTTTTCAAAGAATCTTATAAATTAGTGGGTGGCTGGGCGGAACATTTGGTAATCTGGAAACCGGTGGTGCAGCTTGTAATCACAATTATCTGGAACTCACTGAACTACCTTTACACAGTAAGGAAACTTAAGGAAACTGATGGCAGAAATTGTTTTATACTGTTGACAATAAGGACATTTCTTATGAGATATCTGAAGCCAAAAACTGTCACTATGTATTTATCTATTCAATGCTCAGTGAAACAACTGAAATTCATGGATATCCAAATGAAACTTACTAGAATTCAGGAACTTATGGAACTGCAGCTATCTGGTGTTCATGAAATGCTGTTGAGAAACATTTGCACTTCGAAACTTGTAGGTATGAAGGGAAACAAGTTAATGGAAGCCGTTAGTGCCCAGGAAACTGCCCGAAATAACTGCCCACATTTGGGAAACTTTCCCTGAAAAATCAAAACTTAGATCCAGGAACCTGCTGGTATTCGGGACACCTCAAAAGGTAGCCATTATTTTAATCCAAAACAATGAGGTTCAGTTTCCCAAGCAACCGCTGGAAACTAATCACGTGAACTGTTTTATTCAGTCACGATGGTAGCCACAGCCGAGTGGGAAAAGGGGAAAGAGAGAACCGAGAAGAGGCAAAAACGTTTCGGAGGGAAATTCCGGAAACCTCCGGCAAACGTCGCTGTAAATTATGGATATTTACGGCCTTCAAGTCTCGGACGAGTCGGAGAAAAATCCGAGAAAAATGGACGGACATTGCAGCAGAGGTCTGGGAAGGAGAAGGACGAATTGTAAAAGAGGAAACTCAGAGGGACACATACACGAACGCGCGCGCGCGCACACACACACACACACACACACACACAGGTCACATTCATCAGTCGACTTGAAATGTTCATAATGGACGGCTTTGAACGACGATTAACGTTAATTCATCTCATTGTCTGCATCAGTGTAACCGTAGCCATGACAAAAACGAGATAATACTAATATAAAAATGATGAAAAAATTGCAATGGTTAATATAAAAAAATCTTATGGGGCCATGGTGATAGCAACAAGACTAATAATAATAATAATAATAATAATAATAATAATAATAATATTGACAGTATTAAGAGTAATAATGGCTAATAATAACATTTAAAGTATTCATAAGAGCAATAATAACACAACACTGAAAGTAATACCCGACAAAAACATCATCAGCCCACACGAAAACGTTACAGGACAAGAGCGTCATGAAATAATGTTAAGGGAACGCTGTCGTACGATTGTCGTGGATCAAAGTTCGGGAAATGTGGTAAAATCGTTTTAGCAGAAAGGTGATGGAAACACGGAACATGATGACAAACAAACGGTTACTCTGATCATCCTATGGCACCTCCATGCACCTAAGAAGCAATAGCAAACTGCTATGTGGAAACGTTGTGAAAATTGGATTTGCAAAACTATAAAGAAAAATTATGCGTATATTTCTACCTAATGTTGCAAGGTAAAACGTTATGCAGAAACACTATATGTAAATGTTTCAATAAATAAGTATGGATTATAAAACACTACGTGTAAATGTTTCTGTAAACAAGTGGTTCGTTACACACTAAAACTCTCACGGTAAATTAGTAGGAAAAAGTCGAAGTGGTCTATCACCATCATGCAACTGTGTGATTCTCGTCTGAACTTGGAATGTAAACATTCTAGGTACTTTAAAATAATTCCAAAAATAAATATAAAATATAAAAAGCAAAAATACCCCTCTTAAAGAAGCTACCTCACTTTCTCGTTTCTCTCAGCTTTATTCAGCCTCATTCTCTCTGGAAGTTTATAACATCTCTCTCTCTCTCTCTCTCTCTCTCTCTCTCTCTCTCTCTCTCTCTCTCTCTCTCTCTCTCTCTCCGGTGGACAACTCCCCCAACACCCGATCAGCAATTCTGACTGCAGTCGCAGCATCCGGGTCCACAGTAAACAAAATCATTCTCTCAGGAAATGGAGTTGATGCTCCCAGAACTGCAGTCACTGGACGATCGAATGGAAGGCGCGCGTGGGCGCAGGGTGGGAGGGGGGGGGATTTTTTTAGGAGACCAATTTAGTGTGAGCAAAATGAATATGCAATAAGAAAAAGAAAGAAACAAGGTATTAATGCAAAAGTCAAATGTAGATGCGATGTTGAAGCTATATGTCGGAAAATAACAAGATGTTGATAAACAAAACAAACAAAAAATATTGCATGAACGAATGAAGTCCAAGTTTACAGACCAAGTTCCGAAAACCATCAAACACCGAAAGTTTTGCTAATTGGCCCACAGAGAGAAATACCAATAAATTTCTATTTTCCTCCAAGGCAGTTCTGCCCAAGAGGTCCATTCCACAGATTTTTCTCACAAACTATCTTTATTATTCTTCTTACATTACAGAAAATTCAAATCTTCGTCAGCTGCACAATTTATTATTTTTACTTTTCCCCCAACTGTGAAATACCTTCATTTACAAGGCAAAAGCTTTTTATCTTTTTATTCTCAACTGGAATCACTTTACAAATTATCTTCAGTGTGTGTGATGTAATTTCCTCCAACTATTGGTTTAATCAACTATCCTTCAATATAATAAAAAGAGAATGGAGAAGAGTTTTTTTCGCAATTTTGTGTGTGTGAGAGAGAGAGAGAGAGAGAGAGAGAGAGAGAGAGAGAGAGAGAGAGAGAGAGAGATCTCCATACAGTTTCAATAGACTCCATGGGCATATCGCAACAAGCTTTGAACAAAATACAATAAAAAGAGAATGGAGAAGAGAAAGTGTTTTCACAATTTTTCTCCCTGAGAGAGAGAGAGAGAGAGAGAGAGAGAGAGAGAGAGAGAGAGAGAGAGATAATCTATATTCAGTTTCAATCGATTCCATGGGCATATACCAACAGGTTTTGAACTAAATACAATACAAGCAGAATAAAGAGAAATCATTTTTACATTTTTTCCCGAAAGGAGAGAGAGAGAGAGAGAGAGAGAGAGAGAGAGAGAGAGAGAGAGAGAGAGAGAGAGAGAGAGAGAGAGATCTCAGTACAGATTCCATCAATTCCATGGCTGTATTCCAATAGGATCTAAAACAAAATACAGCGCTAAAAGAATAGAGGAGAGAAAGTATTTTCACTACCTTTTCCCCAGAAAAGGAGAAAATCTTTTTCTCTGGACGTGACTGTTCATGCAAAGGTCACGTCGAGGTATTTGTACCCCGAGAGGAGAGACAACTTCTACTATTCAAACATGCGAAGTCTTACAGCTTTTCCAGTGACTAAGGTTTACTGAGGCCAAAATTAAAGATGTAAAAAGACGGGTAAATAGAAAAAAAAGGGCAAACAAATTCTAAGTATAAAAAGACAAGTAGAAAAAATAAAAATGTAGGTTAAACTGCGAGGCAAAAAAGTCAAAAGGTTAAAAAGTACGAAGGAAATAAAGGTAAATTAAGATATTTGGAGAGACAAATACAAAATTGGAATAAATAAAGTCTACAAAAAGAGAGCAGGAGGAAGAGTATTTTGTGGGAAAAAGTTAAAGGAAAATGAAGATTAACAACAACTTACTGAGACCATGTTGGAATTGTAAACACAATGAAGAGGGCGTACAGTACTAAATAAATTATGCATGGAATAAAAAAAAAAAGAAAAAGTATAATCAGCAGTTTTAGAGAAAAAAGAGTCGAAGATAAAGCAATGAAAGCTATAAACTACCATTGCAAAAAAATTTTTTTTCAGAAGAACTCACATGAAAATCAAATGAAATGATATACGGTTATCTTCAAAATGTTATATTTAAAGCAGTAATGAAAGTTATTTTTTTTTCAGTATCTCCTCTTTGCATGGCATCAGCGTCAACTATTATCGAAAATGTCATTTCGGAAAACACGTTCTTTTTCACCACCAACTCTTCTCTACTTAATCACTAATCACCAAATTAATCCGATTATAATCAGATCATTTTACCAACTGATAACAATAATCCTCTTGAAATCACTCTGGCGGAAAATGTCTATACATTTTTTTATTATTTTTCACCCGCCAAGAACAACCGCTATTTACTGTAGCCGCTGTTTTCACTGAGAGAAATACTTCGTTGTATCCTCGTGCACAAAGACCAGCAGGAGGGAATCGGGTGAAGAGCTTGATTTGTTTACTCCACGTGATGAAGGGATTCTCATTTTGTGAACTGAGTTTCTAACCGACGACTCCATGATTTCACCTGAATATGGAAATTCGGTCTTATGTCAGTCTTAATTAACGATCAGAATTCTCTAACATGGTATTAAAAGAAAACATCAACAATGCCCAACATCTTAAATATGTCCCAAGAAGCTATAAAATAATAGATCAAAGTCCATAAATCCCACAGAAGCTAAATGAAAAAAATACCAAACTTTAAAAAGTAATTTGCATTTTTCTTAAGAACCTACACTTTCACAGATGGATAGTACTCAGCGCATAACGTGCTGCGGCTGTCTACTGACCTAAATGAAAAACAAACCAAACTTTCATTCAGAAATGGAGAGCCATAAAACCAGTGAAACTGTAAATTGTTTTCCACTTAAAATGCAAAAATTTGTTGTAAATGGCGAGAAAGAAATTTTACAGTTTGTCCAATTATACTATTCAGAAACGGGAAATATTTTGGAAATATTCAGAAACGGAGAGAAAGTGTTTCTCATGAACATTTTTTTAAATGCCAGAAGACTTCCGGAGTTATACTTCTGTTCCTCATGAAAAAGACCTCGACCTTGAAAAACTTCGACAACTTCCAACACAGACCAACGAAAACTTGGAATAAACGAGGACCATAAAGGTGGAACAAAACCTCCTTCACGAGAAAAACACTGACGCTGCAGTCCAGCTAAAATACACCTCGAGTTGATATATAGTCCAGCTACCTGAGTCAGCAGATTTCTTTGTTCACGAGTTTTAATAATTTTTGAAGACTTAGAAGAAACTCTTCATCCAAAATCATACTTCTAAGGACCCCCCACCCACTTTTACCATAACCACATTTATCCAGAATTATAAACAACTTATTTTTCCCTATGTTTATAAAGGCCTAGATTTTAAAGTTCAAAGAATTTTTGATACAAAATAGCGGAAGTGACGTAAATGTTGGGAGAGGAGGGGAGGGGGGAATAGAACCAAAGCAAATGGTAATTGGTAAGAGGGACAGGGACAAGAGAGGAGAAGGAAGGATGGAGGAGGGGGAGGAGGGGGAGGTGAAAAAAAAAAGAGAGAGAAAAAAAAAAAATGAGCAGGTGACAACAACTAGACAGGAACTCGTAATTAAAACTCTACTTTCATTAATCGACCAGGGATAATTCAAATTACTCAGAGTTTGTCTCTTTAACTGCGAATACGTCTTTAACTTCTTCAGTTTTTCTGCTTACATTCAGATCTAAAATTTGTATTATTTAGTTACACTTACGTCATTTCCCTCCTACAGTACATTAGGTGGCCACCAAGAAAAGCGACGATTATGATCACTGCGACATCCACACTTAAGACAGTGACTCATGGATGAACAACATGTGCTAAAAAACTTCCAAAGAATTAGCTGCTCACATACCTACACAGAAGTCAAACTGGCATCGTCTCAAACCCTAATACATACGGCACCATTCATCTCTCTTGCATGAACGCTTGATTCTTTATAACACCTTTAACTATTTACACAACACACACACGACACACACACACATATATATAATATATTAGTCATGGTGTTAAAGAGAGTAGCTTTTAGATTACGACAGTATGTTCAACTAAGCCTCTTGCTCATTCGTTTGTTCCTTCTTTCTTTATACATTTATGAGAGAAGCAGAAGGATAAATTCAACAGAGGTTCCGGGAAGTGAGAGAAGAGGAACTGCTTCATAATATGCAAATTCGGAAAGAAGATGAACAGTCGCCAGATGCTTCGTCCGAGATGAAGATGCTGCCGAGAAGAATATTCTGGTTTTATTTATGGAGAGAGAGAGAGAGAGAGAGAGAGAGAGAGAGAGAGAGAGAGAGAGAGAGAGTCGGGTGATCATGAAAGATTGGTTTTGACTGACTGGACAAATCTTTTCATTCCGAGCCTTATTAAACGCGAGCCAAGTACGTCGATATGTCAATAATAGCCCGACAATAATTGATCGGCCATATTTGGTTTCCGATTAACTGGGAGTGAACAACGTTAAGGGCAAAGGGAGAGAGAGAGAGAGAGAGAGAGAGAGAGAGAGAGAGAGAGAGAGAGAGAGAGAGAGAGAGAGAGAGAGAGAGTCTCAAAATACATAATCTCAACGTTATAACAAGTTTCTTAATGTGCATTTATATTAACGGACGAAAAATCTTTAGACCACAAACGAAAAAAGGGAGCTAGAATAAACTACAAATAAATAAATAAATATATAAAAACATATATATACATGATATACTGTATATATATACATATACATATATGACCTCATTTGGGAAAAGAATGGTGATTGCAGTTTGGTCGGATGTGGCATTGAAATTTCACGCCTGAATTTCCGGAATGCTCTCGTAAATGTAAAACAGTCCACCATAAAGCACCACAATACCAAGGATTGAGCAGTAATTTATGCAACACAACAGCATAAGCACAGAGTTATTCATTCTAAATAAAACAGCTGGCATGGAAACATTAATATTCCCTCTAAATATGACGGCATACACATACTGGTATTCAATCTAAATATAACAAACAATATAAACCACTCGTATCTATCATCATTGATGGCATAAGCCCTCTGAAACTGATTTCAAGCACAGACAAAATTGGCAACTACGGAAGGCAGTGTTGCCAAATAATTTCAGGCAAACAACTGACATAATTCTTATGACATCCGTGATCGTGGTGTCTGAACAAAATCATCGAAAAGTGCGAAGCATTAACGCAACATACAATAAAATAGCAATAAAAAAGGCTATTTAACTACTTCATGATAAGGGACTGATTCCTGAACAGAAATGACGGAGAAGGAAATAAACATTATTTATTTCCAGTTTATCTTTTTCAATAAAACTCAAAATCAATCAAACGGTCAATTAAAAATTAATTACGGGGTAGATTTGAGACACACGGGCCGCTAATTGATTGGTCCACTGTTAAAAGGTTCCTCTGCTGAAAAAACTAACATTGCAGTATTCTTTAGAGTAGTATCTGTGTCTCTGTGTCTGTGGTGGATAGTCTTCTCATGTACTCTACCCTATAGCCAAACCACGAATCAGAAACAGCATATATGTAAAAGAAAAAAAAAAATTCCAATTTGCTGCTCCACAGCATCGACATCCACGTCAGATGACAAACCGAAATCATTAAGCCAGAAATGGAGTTACCTTCCCACAGTATTGGACGCGATGTATCAGACTGGCAGGGCAGTATATTTAACACAAAGGCCCATCAGGTGTGAAAAGAACATTTGCAAGATGACAAAGAAATATAACAGAAACAAATGAGTGCTACTACCGTTTGCCTAAGAACCTTGTAATGAATGGAAACGGGCGGTCCATCTTCATGCACATTCATGATTGCACGTTATTCATGCTATGTCCGACTGAAATCCTTTCAACCGCTTAGGGGAATTAGATTGCCTCCAAACTACAGTAAAACACTGTCATAACCACATGTTGGAAACTTATTGCATACAAACTTATTGCATACATGTCAAAAACAGGTTGAAAACAAGTCAACGACCGTCAGTGGACAACGAATCTGGTACATGCTAGATAAACATATGAAGACCTGCTTAGAACACAGAAGTTGTCGACTTATCTTTAACCTGTTTGTGATGTGTGTACGGTAAGTTGCCGACGCGTGTTTACTGACATGGTTTACTGCAGTGTGGACGCTCCTTACGATGACCAGGTAAGCGTGACTACAACACGAACAACAAAAGTTGGACGGGACGGTTAGACAGACGAAAGATCTTCATTCACATATACCGACTGCATTGGTGAAGGACTAAAAACAATAAAAATTAATTATGCAAAACAGGCTTTAAAGAGAACAGATCTTAGGCGTGAAAAGGTGTTAAAGCGACACAGAATATTACGAAAATATCCAAACCCTTAAGTGAAATATTAGGGTGACCTTATAATTAATGACAGTCAGAAAACCGCTCAATGGCTGATAGCAGGAAGAATAACAATAAAGAATAACACAACGACAGGCTTTCACAATGAACAGAAAAGTTCTCAACCGCAATATTTCGTCCCGAGAAGCGGTAGTCACTACGCTACCGAGGGATAACAAACAGTTTCCCATCGATCTCAGAGGCCGCCCTGGCCGCCTTTAGTACTAAAACCTCACACCGTACATATAGATATTTCCTAAATCTCTTCTTCTTAAGCATTACTTTTTATCTTTTTCACACACACACAAAAAACATAATCACCAGGGTTATAATAATTATTATAAGTTCAGTAACTTTTTTCTTGGTAATAAAATATTTTGTTTTACAGCCATTTTTTCTTTCGTCCTCAAGGTGTGTGTGTGTGTGTGTGTGTGTGTGTGTGTGTGTGTGTGCTGTGTGTGAAAAAGAAAAACGAGTCTGGAACAGAATATTAAACGAGAAGCGATTTTCCAATCTTTTTCCAAACAGAAATTATTACCCTTAAGTAGCGCTGGCTGAACCTGAATATTAAAACAACTGCGAGAGGGAACACTTCCTGAGTGTTCTCTTCTTCATTACTTGAATTGTTGTTATCGTGGTTTTACCGTTAGCTATCATATAACGGCCATGGTACTAACATATCAATAAGGTACTGTCATTATAATTTTCTTGGTTACCTTTACTACGCCCCCTTTAAATAATAATAATAATAATAATAATAATAAATAATAATACTAAGGCTAAGAAACCACGCCTCTCCTCCAAGAAGCCCCTTCCCATAACAAAATTAGTTATCTGGTTTGTTATGCAATGTTCGTATCCTGAGTCACTGAATCACGCTGTTTTTTTTTTTTTTTTTGGGATTTTTCTTTTAAAAATTTTTGATCAGATCTGTTGTTCTTTAAGATAATCCTAAAACTGGGGAACATAAATACCTATTTGATTTTGTAGCACTTGCTACCTAAACGGTACAAATCACGTTTAGTATCGAACAAAATCTGCTGCAAACTCTCTGTCTCTCACACACACACACAAACACGCACGAGCCCAAAATAACAACACTTTTTCCTCCAGGACAATCTAGTTAAAATTACAGCCTTAACGGAATATGGGAGAGACATTTAACTATCCATTAATTTCTAATTGAATCCTAATCAATTCTGGTAACCCCCTCCCCCCCTCCCCTCCTGACAAAGCAACAGCACCGAATCGCCTGTCTTCCCGCTCCTCTTACAATGTCAATCAGTCGAAAGACCTAGACCATGTTCGTATCGTTTCCGTGCGAAACAATGTCTATTTCATTGTTACATAACGAAAACTTCGCGTACATTGTAGTTTTTTGGTAACTGTATTACATCAAAATACTGGTCTGCTTTTCTAATAATTTTAAATTATAAACGTTTCAGAGTATAGAGCTAAACAATGTTTGTACCGAGTAATCGGCGCTCTTATCTAAAACGAAAACGTAATGACTATTACAGTTATTCGTAAAAGGAAATGAATGGTCTTATTTAGTCATGACCTCCTTGGTACTGTTATAATTGCTAAATAGTGGTTTTAATTTTCTGTCTAGAACCTGAGAGAAACAGACGAAAGGACTGACAAATAAACAGAAATGAGAAAAAGACAGACAGACAACGAAGGAGACAGTATATCATAAAAAGTAAACCTTGGAAAGTGAATAGCATTAACTTTTCACAAATCTGCTTTTGGTTATCTCTTTCTCTCTCTCTCTCTCTCTCTCTCTCTCTCTCTCTCTCTCTCTTTCTCTGCGCTGTTTACCGTCAATATGGTACTATGGGTACCGTTCGAACACAGGCTGTTCTGCAGCCACACGATCACGTTAATTCCTGAGTTTTGTAAATTGCCTGGATGTCGTCAGGAATTGCTTTTATCACATTTTATCACATTTTAAAGACTGCACTCCACTTGGCAGATATATTAGAAATACATCGCTTACATAAAAGATAAGAGACATATTAATTATGTCACGGAAACGGAAACCATAGTTTAATGCTGACTATACTGTTTCATGTTACTTATTTTTGTTCAGTTCATACCTGCTACAAAACAAAGGAATAATGAACAGGTTTCATTCGCCAAACAGCATGGTCTCAATTTCAACTTCATGTGCTGAACATGTTTAACATTTTCAACATCCTTCTAAACTGCAATTAGCCTTACAACAATTGGGATATTTTCGTTTCCAATTTCAATATTATTTTACAGAAGAAGGGTCGGATTATAATGAAAGCCCTTAGTGTGAATAAATGAATAGTGACACCTTTATTACATAATGAACCAAAGAGTTACCATTACTTATGGGCTAAAAGCCTGGCTTGTAGGCCTAAGTAGGGTAAGGTGAATATAGAGGAAAGGAATTTTTCGTAAATAAACACTAGTATCGAGTATAAAATAATACATAATGAATGAAAAAAGCACTGATATATACAAACAGAAACAAACAAAAATGAATAATAAATGGACATAAACCACAACGAGCACTGCTCCAAGTGCTACATTTCTGAATAGCCTAGTCTGAAGACGCAATGACTAACATATGAGAGAGAGAGAGAGAGAGAGAGAGAGAGAGAGAGAGAGAGAGAGAGAGAGAGAGAGAGAGAGAGAATTGTAACCCAAACTTAAAAATAAAGCCTGAAGTTAAAGGAGAATGGGGTGGGGGAGGGGGCAAAGGAGCAATTCCATTGTTATAAGAAGCATCCTACAGATAGCTACTGAATTTATGTTAGGCTCACTGGTGCTGGTGCTGAATTGAGAGTTGTGAGTTGAGAGAGAGAGAGAGAGAGAGAGAGAGAGTGAGAGTGAGTGAGAGAGTGAGAGAGTGTGTGTAAATCCTGAAGAGAGAGAGAGAAGAGAGAGAGAGAGAAAAAGGAGTTTCGATGGTTACTTAAAAATAAGTGTCAGGCTAGCTGGTGAAGTTGGGAATTGGGAGAGAGAGTGGGAGAGACAAGGCGGAAAGAATTTGGATGGTTATAAGAAGCTTCCAAAAGAACAGCAACTGAATTTATGTCAGGCTCACTGGTGCTGAAGTCGTGGTTGGCCATGAATTTTGAGAGAGAGAGAGAGAGAGAGAGAGAGAGAGAGAGAGAGAGAGAGAGAGAGAGAGAGAGAGCGATTCCACTGAAATCTATACGAACTCCTAAACACGTATAAATTCACAAATACTGGTTAATGCATGTTGCATACAGGGTATGCATGAATCAAATGTGTGCATACGATGAGAGAGAGAGAGAGAGAGAGAGAGAGAGACCTGGTATGTGTTATATCTTTTCATCACCAAAGTTCGGGAACAATCTCCCGGCTTAATTCAACTTTGTCTCACTCCTGACGGAATGTTAATTCACAGGCAGAGCGAGAAACAAAAATGGAGACCAATCAGAACTTGAATATATCCTCAGATTCAATTGGTAGCAATTTTAATTAAAAAAGTATTGAATAATCATATTTAATATTCAACCATACACTTACCGTATTCAGACATTCGCCAATTCCAGGATCCAGAAAAGAACTGCTGATTCTGTTTCCGATTTTGCAACCCGTTTTGATGTGACCTTCATAAGCAACTATAAAACCATCGACCATAAAATAATCAAAGTGATTGACCGCAGATATCCCAAAAATTTTAGGACAGAAAAAGTATAAATAATATATATATATATATATATATATATATATATATATATATATATATATATATATATATATATATATACTAAAACACCAAATAACAAAAGACAAGACACCACCATAGAGCACAAATCTGGGGCGTTTTTGTGCCATTGCCATAATTCCAGAAAACTTTCATAATCCCACAGACTTTTCAGTCAGAACACATGAAGAAATCTCTCTCATGCAAATAAGGTAAACTCGCTTATGTTTAGCAAGTATAATGAACAAATATTACAGCGATTACAATGTAAAAGTCCTACATAAACAAAACATGTAAAAAAATAACGTAGCTTAAACTCAGAGGTAAATGTAGCTGGGGAAGGTTTAACAAAGTCTAAAGATAAGGTCACATATTTTCCAAACTTAGAAGGTACTGTGTGACTGTCCGTGAGAGAGAGAGAGAGAGAGAGAGAGAGAGAGAGAGAGAGAGAGAGCCATTTCCCGTAATCTACGGCCTCGTTAATGCCTACACCTTTTTTTCGGCCTCTCCCTCAACCCTGAGGCACAGCTTCCCTTGACCTGGTTTTAACATCCTCCCCTCCCCTCCCCTCCCCACCCCACCCAACCTACACGAGGCCTATATAAAGGACTTTCTTCCTCGAGTGCCAATGGCAAAAACTCTTAGTTAGGGTGGAAATAATATCTTTGAGGGGAATTGGGTTGAGAGAGGGTGAATTTTGAAATTAAAGACTGAAAAACCACTGTCTGTTATAACTACTAACATGTTTTAGTACACAAATTGAAAGAGTGATAGATTCCATTCTGCAATGTATGAATTATACTAACAATCATAATTTTTACAATACAATATAGTGACAATCGCCTAACACACGTTGGCAACATATCTCTCACATATCACATACAAGTTGAAAACAAATAGAAAACAAATCAACAAATGCTAGTGGAGTACGAAGCTTTGGCAAATGCTGGGTAATCGTACGATACACTGTTAGGACACAATAAGTCGCTGACATGTTTTCAACCTGTTCGTGATGAGTGTGTGATAAGTTGCCGACGTGTGTAAATGACGTGTTTTACTCCAGTGTGAACACACCCTTGGGATTACTACAGGCTGAGGAGACATAAACAATAGCTTTAGTTTTCTGTAAAAGAAAACTATTGTGACGCTTTGTCTGTCCATCCACATTTTTCTGTCCGCCCTCAGATCTTAAAAAACTACCGAGGCTAGAGGGCTGCAAATTGGCATGTTGATCATCCACCCCCCAATCATCAAACATACCAAATTGCAGCCCTCTAGCCTCAGTAGTTTTAATTTGCCTAAGGTTAAAGTTAGCCAAAATCGTACTCCTGGCACCACTTTAGGTACCAACAACACAGGCCACCATCAGACCGTGGCTGTTTCATGGGCCGCGGCTGAAAATTTCGTACAGCATTATATGCTGTACAGAAGACTCATTGCGCTGAAGAAACTTCGGCGCATTTTTTACTTACATATATGGAGATAATGAACAGATGCTGTGTTTCAGAAATAAATTTCACTTTGCCTGGGAACGAACAGTCTCCAATACAGGCCAAGACTTTGCAGACCTGGCTATCAAGAGAGGTCATAAAAGAAGTTGGAACCTGGGTATCACCTGAGGTTTTTCCCAGGCAGACTTCTGAAACCTAACATACCAGTGAATTGATATATATACATATAAATACATATATATATATATATATATATATATATATATATATATATATATATATATATATGTGTGAATATTTTATTGTTTCATTTACGCAGCAAACTGCAATGATTCCCATCTCACAAACTAGCCACTTATCTCTCACTCTCTCCAGCTCCATCCTTTAAGGAAATGGTTGCAGTCTTGCTAAGTGGTTGCCTTCTGCAAGCAAACTTTAATAATTCCTGAAAACAAGGTATTTCAATCATCCGTATCAATATCACATTCAAATTATAAATTCGTTCTCTAAAGATCTCATTTTGTCAGCATTGTAACATACATACATACATATTTGCATACTTATTGGGTGGATTTGTTTGTACATGTAACCATCTTATAATCATATATACACTATAAGCATATTGCACGAATAATGCGATATATATGCTATATATATATTATGTATGGCATATATCTGAACTCAACGAAAGGTGTGGCTAAAGAAAGTATAAAAAACCGTAATAATTAAAACAATCTTTCTTGAAATAATATGAGCACGAGTTTCGTTAAGAGATTAATTAATAAGAGCTACATCATCTTTTATGTCAACCAGGCGACAAAAACAACCCACCTCTCTAGAAGAAAACGTTTTCGGATTCCTGAAAACTTCACTTTTCACGGACTCATTCGAAAAACAATATCAAATTCCTTTTGAAAATTAGTTTTCAGTAACATTAAATTCCGTTTTATCCTTCTTTTTAATATATCTTTTTCAGGAACAGACTTACAAACAATTTTTATCACCAGTGATTTGTTTGTCATATGTAACATATATGTACTGATATATATATATATATATATATATATATATATATATATATATATATAAATAACATATATATATACTATATATTTATATATATATATATATATATATATCTATATATCTCTATATATTTACTGAAATGTTTCATTTACTAAAAAAGACCAGCAAACAAACTTTATTTTTATAATTTCTTGAAAACAAGCATTTCAATCCGATCCATCTTTTAATAGTCAGCACTCTGAAATTAAATACTCGTCCAAAGTCCATTGAACAAAAGACAGTACTTCATCCAGGTCAACAAAGACAGGTGATTGCAAAAAAGAGTGAAAATTAGGAAAAATTAGTTTTTATGTAATTTTTCTTATTTTAGATTTTTATGTTTGTGTTTTTAAATTTTCGATGTATATGCTGTATAATTCCTGAAAAGAATGTTTAAAAAAACCGTATATCATTTTATTGTAATTTTCAAGATGATTCTCAGCCTAATGTCATCTTTTTACAGGCTGATGATGAGGTTTTATCCTCTAAGCTATCTAATAAAGAATGTTTTTCTGTTTGAACTTCATTAGAAAATTTAAGCCAAATTCGATTTCAAAAGATTTTCTTGTTCACTAGTATTGAACTAAAAGATTAGATTACAAACAATTTTATATATATATATATATATATATATATATATATATATATATATATATATATATATATATATAGATATATATATATATATATAATATATGTGTGTGTGTATATAATATGATCATATATGATTTAGTTAATGGCACGGTAAAGTTGTCCAAATCAGGCATGATCAGAGTAAGAAAAAGCATAATGGTATCCCCTTTGTAAACAATGAAAAAATTATCCTATCAAGGAAACACAGAAGAAGGCATCGAATACCCCATTCATTCATCAGCTATATTCTAAGGACTGAAGTTAGTGCTTGACTCAGAGTTTGCAACGTTGATTCATTCATCGGCTATTTTCTAGGACTGTAAGTGCTTGACTATCTGGAATGTAAAGCATGACATGTATAATGAGGCGAAGGATCTTACAACAATTCTGCCGTGGGACTGAATAACCCAGACCTGCCCTAAATCAAGACACAAGAAGGCTGGGTTCAAGGTTACACACCTGCCGCTTAAAACACCAGACATGACTGAAATCTGCATAGACCTTAGCTCAAAAAGAAGCCGGAAAGTTAACAGAGTTTTATCTCTCAAAAGGAAATCTCTAAATTGAACTCTCCCCCGACGGACGATGCTTCTAAAGCATCCTCACATATGAGAAGAATATTTCATTGCAAGATGGATAAGTCCAAAGTCCATCTGAAGGTGCTGCTCGGAGGAGGAAAAATACTAAAGGCGTCTAAAGAATGAATCCAGCTCCTAAAGCAGATTTCAGATCTAAGTATATCTATCAGATATACCACTGAACCCAAATGACTGGCAAAGAGGAAGGATTGAGTCTTCAAATCCTCAACATGGACGGCAGGAGATAATCACACAGACATACGAAGGACATAACCAATGACACTTATTATTTAATATAAGACAAACCAGAATGCGTACAGACACGAATTCACCCTTACAATTTTTTTAGCACCTCAAGAATGAATCCAGCTCCTAAACGGAGCATTTTATAAAAATAGGCCTACACATGCACGCGCGCGCGCACACACGCATACAGTATATATATATGTGTGTATGTTTGTGTATCTATGTATATATAAACAGTACATGACCAGTAACACATATTTCTTAACGTATGATCCTGCAGAGAGCGAGCGTACAGTACAGATACGAACTCATTCCTACAAAAATAATGTTCTTCAAAGCGAAGAGATGTTACTCAATCAACGCGGCCCTGAGGAGGAATAAAACTGTCAAAATTCAATTGGCAGTTTCAGTATCTTTTATGTGAATCAAATTAATTT
Organism: Macrobrachium rosenbergii; assembly: GCF_040412425.1. Classification (NCBI taxonomy): domain Eukaryota; kingdom Metazoa; phylum Arthropoda; class Malacostraca; order Decapoda; family Palaemonidae; genus Macrobrachium; species Macrobrachium rosenbergii. The sequence goes on along the minus strand of NC_089770.1, from coordinate 16,768,585 downwards.
AGGCCTGAAAAGTCAATTCCTTACGAAGAAAAGTTCTCCACAAAAACAAACAAAAGAAACAGATTTCATCACCAGGAGTATTAAAAAAAAAAAAAAAAAATTCCGCCAAAAAAGATATCTTTCCATCATGGTAACTAAGAGGTGGCATTTCACCAGAGGTTAAAGAAGAGAGAGAGAGAGAGAGAGAGAGAGAGAGAGAGAGAGAGAGAGAGAGAGAAACAAATTCTGAATTTCTCCCTCCATTGCTCTCTTACATGACACATTTTCATAACCTGATGAAACGAAAGCATTGGCAGCTGGGACAAAATGATTTAATTAACGGGAAACGGAATGGTGATTTTACATAGATGAAATGTAAGAGCATAATCTGAAAGATAAAAGGACTTCGGACGTCCAATATTATGATGAACTAACGTGATTAAATTCTTGAATCAAGGAAGTGTGACTGTACCTGACATTTCAACATTCAAAGAAAAGTTTTACATATTATGCATATAGTGTCTTTATAAAACTGGATTTGTGCAGTGGAATATATATACCTGTATTTTATAACTGATGCACACAAATGCACCTACCTAAACACACACACCACAAACAAACACTGGACACACACACACACACACACAGACTGATACTGTATTTATATATTTACATATATAAATGACAGATGGGGATTATAAAGGAAACATATATATATTATATTCATACATACCTGGATATATACACATAAATGCATATATACACATGATATGTCTAATATACACACATATATAAACTATATATAAAATATATAATCTATATACATACACACATATATTGGATATATATATGTTTATGTAATCCCCATGTGTCATGTTATGTGTGTGTAAAATCAACACAATTAGTCTCTGTATCTATGCAGGCGTACGATCTCATATACCATCGAGCCTGAGGTATTAAGATGAAATTTTCACAGATCATGAATTACATATATGGGCAGATGTATACTTTTCAGAATTTAAATAAAATCCTTAGGCCACATTTTTGTGGCGAAAAATGCAGCTTCTAGATAATGCTGCTTTGTCATAACTTGCAGCTCCTACCTCTTCAACAGACCTTTAATTTTACATAAGATTTATTAGTTAGTAAGAGAACCCGAAATTTGGAAGTTGGTGTCATTTTGGGAACAACTCAAGAAGGACAACTGTTGGTCGTTCTGAGAAAAACTCAACAAGACCAAATGGACGACAGTCTAAGAAAACATTAGGCGACATTTTTGTAAAAAATGCGCGCCGAAGTTTCTTCGGCGCAATCGAGTTTTCTGTACAGACTGTATAATCACAATCAAGTTAGTACCGAAAATAGATTTATCTTGCGATGGTCTCGGTATAATGCTGTATGAGCCGTGGCCCATGAAACTTTAACCACGGCCCGGTGGTGGCCTGAACTATATCGTTGCCAGACGCACGATTATGGCTAACTTTAACCTTAAATAAAATAAAAACTACTGAGGCAAGAGGGCTGCAATTTGGTATGTTTGATGATAGGAGGGCGGATGATCAACATATCAATTTGCAGCCCTCTATCCTCAGTAGTTTTTAAGATCTGAGGGCGGACAGAAAAAGTGCGGACGGACAGACAAAGCCGGCACAACAGTTTTCTTTTGCAGAACACTGAAAATGTGAATGGGCCAGCTGGTCGTCACTGGGAAAGAGGCAGAAGGAGAAAAATGCCTAAACTACCTAAAACTTTTCGTTATCACAACTTCACTCTTGAACCTGAGAGAGCAGATTCTTTTCAATTCCTCAAATAACGTGTGCTCGTTGTTAAGCGGTAGGATATTTGCCTCTCAAGTGAAAGGTCCCAGATTCGATCAATCCCGTTAACTCCAATTGTATCGCTGTTGACATAGGCAGCAAATTATGTACGTGGTAAGTACTCGACTGTGGTGGGTCTAAACCAGGGTGGAGAAAAAACCTTCAGGGCCCCTGAGAACTACTACCCGCAGCCATCCCCTGTGTAAGGGGAAAGCGTAGGTTAAAAAGACACATTCTTATGTATATGAATAGTTTTCAGCATTAAGCAGCTTCCCCAAGGGATGGGTACCAAGAAAAGGAAATGATCAGTGCAATAATCCCACTTAAACTGCTAACTCGTGGATGAACCTCCTGTGCAGAAAACTTCCATTACACCAGCCACTTCAAATACCTTCACATAAGACTTATCAGCACAGCATCGAACCCCGTATACACCCTGCACCACTCACCTCCACCTAGCACAAACTCTTGAGGGTCTAATCACTCATAAATGACATGAAATAGATGACAATATCATGTGTAAAATTCATTGATATTTCAATAGGTTTCTTGGCAAAAAATAATATTAAGCACAAATAATTATTTAAATTCGACGTCATTCTATAAATAAAACATTTTAAATTTCAATGTTTCTTTCTGTTTAAAAAAGTTTGACATGGGTAAACAGGAGAAGCAAAAGAATTCCATAGCTTAGGCTGAAGGACATATACCTTTACTGAACCCATCTGGTAAGAAATCTACCTACCACTGATTCTCTTCAGAGATGTTCTTCATCTACAAATGATTCTTCAAGACTTTCCTTTGTCTATTTACTGCATAATCTCTCAATTAAAGGTCCCACAATTACAGATTCGACAATTAATGTCCTGGAGAGTAAAATACATTAACACTTTGCTTTGTTTTTACAAAAAGCATTTCCCTCCTATAAATTCCTCGGCACTGATGAGCGAAGTTTTTCATTAAGAGAGAGAGAGAGAGAGAGAGAGAGAGAGAGAGAGAGAGAGAGAGAGAGAGAGAGAGAGAGAGAGCTGTCAGCTAAAACATTCAAGTCGATTATACCAGCTTGATCTCGTGGGAAACTTTCAATCGATCCAATTTTTATCTTACCTTATGCTTTATCAATACACTTTCCCATTCAGAAGTTTTCGTCAATCTTAGCTTACCTGAAAAGAAAAAAAAAATGTAAAATTAATGCCACTTCATTGTTTTTCATTTCATGACATATGTGATGTAAACAGAATTGCTTTACTTCACGGTTTAACGTTAAAACCAGTTAGTAATTTCAATATGTTAAAAAATCGTTTGCAGAAGAATCGGGAAGATGATAGCATGTCACAAAGTTATAAATTTACAAAAAGCATTAAAACATCAGAAAACTACAATAATCATTAAACAATACAAAAACATTTATAATATAATAATATATATAAATATACAAATCGTTTGCAAGATATATATATATATATATATATATATATATATATATATCATATATATATATATATATATATCTACAACAATATTATACATATATATATATATTTATATATATATATATATATATATATATATATATATATATATATATATATATATATATATATATACAACTTTTATAACAATGTTCCACCTTCATCGAGATGGAAGTAATCTTACTAAGTGGCTGCCATTTTTTTTTTGGCATATTCTAATCATATTTCCGTAGATGCTAGTGTAAAGTAGTATCAGATGTATCTAATCTCGCTCTCATAAATAAAAAAAAATAATGCACTCCTTGGCACCTTTCTCCTCTCATACGCAGCATCTGCTGATGGTTCTTTTGTATCTATTTATTTTGAAGCAATCCTCTCTCACATTACTAAATAATTCTTGAATACATTATACAGATCTCTCTCTCTCTCTCTCAGGAAAGAATAAATGAGCAACTGAGTTTGTGGAAAACGGTGTCCAGATCTGAAAGCTACTATGTTGACTAGTATATGTACACACATATACATATATATATATATATATATATATATATATATATATATATATATATATATATATATATATATATATATATATATATATATATATATTCATATAAAAATTTTTTTCGTTCAAAAAATTTGAAATTTTTTGTGTGATATTGTTAACTTTCCCGTGTTATGTCATATATTTTCATTATTTCCAGTAGGCGGCTGCTGTATAATCAGCTATCAAAAGGGCGTCTGTGACTGAGGTACGTTCCAACAAAGAGCAACGGTAGAATTCCTTTTGGCGGAAAAAGAGACCGCCACAAATATTCGCAGAACGCTTGCAGAATGTCTAGAGACCTGCCAGTGGATAAAAGCACTGTGAATCGTTGGGTGAAGTATCCATCATCATCATCATCATCAGAAGAAGAAGAAGGACAAGCAAATCTGTCCGATCTCCCGTACCCTGGCTGGCCGCAAACATCTGTGAGGCGCGCAATGGTGGAACGTGCGGACGCTGTTATTCGAAGTGATCAGGGAAACACAATCAAATGACTCGCTGCTCAACTTGACATCTATGTCGTTAATTCCCATACAATTCTCCACAGCTTTGGGTATTCAAAAGTTTGTGCCCGCTGGGTTGATCCGCACGTTCCACCACTGCAGGCGTCAGAGCTGTGTGCGGCCAGCCAAGGCGCGGGAGTTCAGGCAGAATTCCTTGTCCTTCTTCTGATGATGTTAGACACTTCACCCAATGATTCCCAGTGCCTTTAGCCATTGCCAAGCCTGTGTAGATATTCTGCAAGCGTCTGTGAATATTTGTGACGGTGTCTTTTTCCGCCAAAAGGAATTCTATCACTGCTCTTTGTTTGGAACTTAGTTTAACTCAGCCACATTACCCACTTTGGCCGAAGTTATTCTACCAACTGATTATAGCAACGGACATACAGCAATCCGAACCGTATTATGACGAAAATAACCAGAAATAAATTCCTCTAATTTTCATTGGCGGGTCGGAAAACGGATGGGCCAACAGCGTGCTGGAGCCGACATGAATGGAAATTTCGGTTAGCTGATGTCAATAATAAATTAATGAAAATACATCATGCGGAAATGGTTAAGTCAAATTTTTTTAAGAAGACTGACCGAGAAAAAAATTATGTTGCATTACTTATTGAACGCCTGTATATATATATATATATATATATATATATATATATATATATATATATATATATATATATATATATATACACTATATATAATATAAATATGTATAATATTTATAAGTGGATATACTCAAACAATATTTATAAGTCTTTTCTTTTATTCTTCAAGTCCTAAAATCTACCAAATAAAGCAGGACTACGATCCATCACTTGTACCAGGACAAACACGAAGAAATGTCTCACATCAAAAGATGACCTTTGCTCATACCAAGGACCCAACTGCATTTATTGCTCCAAGGTTTTCGAAGTAGGAGGTTCCCCCTACCCCCCAGGTCTCACTTTCTCTTGAAGAGTTCAACTTGTCTCTATCTCCTGCTCTCTGCTAGCTAGGGGGTCAGTGATGTTCACACACACACACACATCGATTTATGGTCATAAACTGAAACTGTGCAGGCCTCTGTATTCATGTTCAGAATGCACCTGCTTTAGTACAACCTACATCAGAGTTTATTAGAATTCCTGAACGGAGTTTTTCTATGAGAAGTAATTTGGACGATAATTGTTTCATAATTTGCAGTTATTCAGAATTTAAAAACTCATGATGAATGTAGATAATTTCGAAGTAAAAGAGAAACTACACGATAACGTTCTTAGTCTATGAATGCTGAGGAATACCGGATATTTTGTAATTACGAGATATTCAGTCTCTGATTCATCTTTACTAATTCGTCGAATTGGCGAACTGTTGAAAAATCATATTTCAATAACCAATTTTGTTAAAATCATAAAAGACAATAATTTTGCAAGTGAAAAACTATTTTATAAAATCTGATTTTTATCACTGAGAATAACGGAAAAAATATTCGATTAAAAGAATTTCTGCAAACTCTGATTAAAAATACTTGTAGCAACCCCAGTAATAATGCAGATTAAAAAAAAAAAAAATTTCACATTTTATGTGGGGATAAAGGTATAAAATGACCTATGAAAAATACTAAAATTTATTTTGATAAAGAATAATAGATCTTTTATATAAATAGTTATAATTGTTGTTGTTGCATCAAACGTGTAGTAAAAAAAATCATTAAATATTTTTGCATCTGCATTTGTAAATTTTTTAAAGGGAATGTACATGGGCAAATTTCATTTTGAAATGTTCAAAAGTTGTAATCCAATAAAATGGGCAATTTGCTAGTTAAATGAAAAACTGAAACTGATGAGAATGATGAAGATGATGATATAGCCTCATTGTGTGAGGATGGAAACTTTAAAACATATATCAGTCACACGCGTTTCCTCCCAGCAGTAAATGTATCTTAAGCATGACGAAATGCATGAACACGCACGCATTCATACATTCCCAGGAAGGGAGACTCGCTCATTTCTGTCAGCTGAACTTATTTACATGTAAATGAAAATGTGAAACGAACCGTCAGTTTTGTTTACATTTGCCAAGTTAATTAGATCTATGTAAATTAGGTCAATAAATTTTGAGCGCTCTGAATGCAAGTGTCCCTGAATGTAATGCTTTTGAGATTTTTTCTGTTAAATGCTGTGATGATGCAAATACTTTGGTTGCATTTCTTGGTTTGTTTTCTTTTCTTATTATTTGTTTTTTTACTTATCCTGTGGCGCAGATTAGTTTTGAAAATGATTAATAAGAAATTAACTATAATTACGTTTATTCTCATCTGATTTTCTTCCGTTTTTGGACCTTTAAATAAATACTGTTTATTGCCATATTTAGTTGATTTATTATTTGTCTGTTTGTTTTCCTTCTCCTTAGAGCCAAAAACTTCAAAGGGTTAAAAACGAACAGATTCATAATACAAGATACAGCGACCGAGCCACTAACACAAACATCAAAAAGTCTTTCACTAAACCTTCCTCTAATGGCCACAGGATGGCGCTAAAGTCTTGTCTTTTCTTTGCACTTCTGTTGTATTTCACTTTATCTATTCTCGTTCTTTTACTACATTTATTCTTCTCTCTCTCTCTCTCTCTCTCTCTCTCTCTCTCTCTCTCTCTCTCTCACCTTTTCATACTAACCGAAAAAGGAACGTCCCTTTTGCAAGATAATGAGACATAAGACATAATTACGTAACGTGGTGCAACTGAAGCTTTGTATTGAAGCAATTCAATAAATTTAGAGTAACAACATAACAGGTCTTAGCATAATGTAACGTAATTTAGGGGCCGTAAAATTATATAAACGAAGAGAGCAAAACATAGAGAACAATTACACATAACGTTAAGTATCAGACCGAACATAACAAACGTAAATCTATCGAATGTGACGTAACGTAACCGCGGTTGCTGGCTTCACAGCAGATCACATTAAATGATTAATGGCGCTATAATCAGAATCATAAACATTAACCGAGAAAACATTACGGGGTTGTTTGCCAATCATTTTTTATAAACACTGCGGTAGTAATTAGCATAATTAACTTATTTCGAATATTAACTAGATTTTCAGTGACACTTAAAGACCAAAATTTACGCCGAAGCTGCAGAAATCTTATCGATATGAACAAAATGTCTTTTGAATCCGCCATACATTATGGTGAGAGAGAGAGAGAGAAGCTTTTGTTCAATCAATTTACAAGTAAACTTCATTTCCATTATTCCATACACCCCAACGATGCGACGAAACAGCAACACTGAATATACTGTGCGTTATAAAGCGAAGCGCTCCAAATTATGAAGTCCCTCTGGAAACTATGATTAAAAGATCACAAGGTAATTATGCCACTAATTTTCAGGAGTGGTTTAAACTGAGAGAGAGAGAGAGAGAGAGAGAGAGAGAGAGAGAGAGAGAGAGAGAGAGAGAGAGAGAGTAAATTTAAATTAACTGGTATTTCCAACATTCAGTCTAAATAACACAGGATAACAATCTCCACTAAAAAGACTCATGAGAACCCAAAGGTCACCACCTTTCAGAACCTTCCCTTTAAGGGCAGTCTATCATCGTGTACAGTAACTTCCAAAAGTGAAGCTACAAATTTCAAAATTGATCGTACTTCTTTAGAAACTCGTGGGTTGTCAGTTAGTATATTTTATTCCAATTATTGTCATCCTCTTTATCTGATAATAAGTATCAGTGATTAACTGTAGAACCACAGAAGGTATTTCCCCAGTGAATGGTCAATGTTAGTTCAATAATTGTTTATTAAAAAAAAAAAAGAATTCCCCCAAAAAGAATTTCCCCGAAGAAACATCTGCGGCTCTCAATGTGTGATATCGAGTGTTCACCACTGACTGGCAGCAGGAACCGAGTGCATAAGCATTGGCCTAATGTGATTTATAAATTAATTTTCTACTTTTATAGCGTCATATCGAAAGTTATTATGATTTCTTTTGATAAAGCACAAAGAAGTTTAGCATCTGATTGAATGAAATATAAATAAGACACAAGTTGGTGTAGAAAAAAAAAAGACGAAATCCAAGTTATATGCGCGTTTAGCATGGCTACATGGTTAGGCCTATTTAAAAAATCAAGGAAATATATTTTCCAGCTTGTTATTTAATAAACTGAGTTGTTTGGATATCTAGATGGCTGTAAACACGATTTTCCATTAATTAGGTTTCATGATCAAGTCAGGGGAAATGAGGAAGTCTTGGCCTAAGTTAAGTCAGGGAGAAGTCTAGGCCTACGGCAAGTCAGGGAAGTGAGAAGTCTCCAGACCTAAGTCAAGTCAGGAAAGTGAGGAAGTCTGGGCCTAATCGGCAAGTCAGGGGAAACACGTGAGGAAGTCTGGGCCTTAAGCCAAGTCAGGGAAATGACGAAGTCTGAGGCCTAAGCCAAGGCAGGGAAAGTGAGGAAGTCCCTAAGCCAAGCCAGGGAAGTAAGGGAAGTCTAGGCTTAAGTCAAGTCAGGGAAGTGAGGAAGGCTACGCCAAAGTCAAGTCCGGGGAAGTGAGGAAGTCTAAGCCTAAGCCAAGGCAGAGGAAGTGAGGAAGTCAGATAGATGAATTTTCGGTTGTTTTCGGTCAGCCTTGAAGGATCTTACACTTGAATGATTTGGGAACACTTTTATTATTTGGAGAAGCCCTCTGTATCTGTAACGGTTCTGTATTTGTAACGGAAAACCTGTTTGCAATCAAGTTTACCTTTTCAATAGTGGTTACTTTCTGTCAGTTATTGCAAACATTATGAAGGAGGGAACTGATTTACCTGTTTATTCAATATTACTGGCTGGCGATGGGGGTATTGGGTCAAAGTCGCCCCCAACCCTAGTAGGACACGGCTGGTGATTCACAGGTTGGGTAGATAATGTTACGTTTGTGTCGTGGGTCGAAACCGAAGCCAAAGCTGAAGTAGAGTCCGAATGGTCGGGTCCTAAAAGCTAAAATCAGAACTACCAACCACACCCAACTTCTCTGTTGAATCTAGGTGCATTCATGATTGATTATGTTTAATGTTACGGAGATTTTCCCCTTATATTCTATTGATACTTGCATGGTTTTATGCATCTTCACTAAAATAATTGATAATACACTATGATATTAAATATTTGTTTCCACATTGCTCGAAATATACAATGGTAATGTTGGTAATCCTGTGTTGAACGAAAATTTCAAATTGTTTCGTTTCTGTAGTTTGAAGTAATTACTGTACTTTGAAATAATTACTATTATCGTAATTTTTTCTTATGATTGTTATAATATCATAATTTGATATTTGTGCATCATATGTTAGCTTTATTTTGCTTGATGGAGCTTTCAATGTAGAAAAAAATTAAATTTTTCAGCTACGTGCTGTAGTTGCCAGTTAGTGAATTTCAAACGAAATCCTCTGAAATTTGTAGCTTCACTTTTGGAACTTACTGTACTTTGCCTCCAGCGCCGTGTGACACAAAGAGCTTCTATGAAATTCTGTCACTTAAGTCTTTCCTGTGCTTTATCTTCCACAAATCTCCAGTCATCTCAGACTCTGGTCTCCACGTAGTCTCACCCAAGGACCTCTGGGTCTAGTTCTTCATTGGAGGGGGTAGGTACAGCTCTCGGAGGTGGGTAGCACGCTCTTGGCTCAGCGTTTGACTCTCCGACCGGCCAATGAAAGAATTAGAGGAATTCATTTCTGGTGATAAAAATTAATTTCTCGGTATAATGTGGTTCCACACAATAAGCTGTAGGTCCCGTTGTTAGGTAACCAGTTGGTTCTTAGCCACGTAAAATGAATCTAATCCTTCGGGCCAGTCCTAGGAGAGTTGTTAATCAGCTCAGTGGTCTGGTTAAACTAAGATTTACTTAACTTTTAACCTCTGGGTCTTCCAACTCCTCTGGTGCCCACAGTAGCCCAGCTGACTTGCACACACTCGTCTCCCTGGATAGAGCAAGTTCAAGTCCAAACCATCTCCATCTCCATCTCCCCCTTCATCATTATTTCGTTTATATATCCTTTTCCTATACAGGCTAGTTTCGTTGTTATACCATGATGAAAGTCCGCACAGCTTAAGAAATCATATTAATGTACAATTTACTTTCGTAAGCAATTCCAGCCTTTTTGATTTCCAAATCTCATGCAGCCAGCACCCCCCGTCTGAATTGCCATTTTTCGTCTCACCAAATTCAAAGTCAAAGGACCCTGTATTAGGGATTACTGTTCCTAAGTATTTGAAAGATTTAACTTTATCAATCCTTTCACCATCTATTGCTATTGTTTTTTACCATTTAGTACATATTCTAACCTTTTTACTTCTGTTGTTCTCCCATTAATCTTGAGTCCCATCTCTCAAGATACACGATGCATCTTCTAAGCAGGAACTGTAAATCTTGTGGTGTTTTGCATATTCTAAGTCTGATAAGTTGCTATCGTTGCTCCAATCTTAACCTTTTTTTCTCCCAAACTGAGCAACGATGATTATATTACTGAAATAATTTTATTACTCTAAAAGTTTCCTCATTTTCAAAAATTGTTTTATTTTCATTATAGACAAGCTAATGATTATAGACATAGCCAATGATTTATCTTCAATGATCAAGAATGTAATATACTATGTATCTGGTCCTGCACAACTTCACATTTTTTGTTATAATTTTCTAACACTTAAGAATTCTATTGTTTTACTCAATGCATCAAGGTAAATTAACATGAAAACATTTAAAAATTTGTACTCGCAGTTAATTAGGTCTAAAAGCATTCACTTTATATTCAAGATTCCACCCACACTATTATATGATTATTTTTATGGGACCCAAAATATTACAGCAAAATAGGCCAAACTTTACATTGGCAGACTTTTGAAAGAGCTGGAAAGAAACTATTGGAACTAATGACCACTCGCAAGCTTCGAAAGATGGATGGATTCATCCGACCTAAAGAAAAAAATATAGATTTATCTTCCAAGGACACTGAGCAAATCCAGTTCTTTAGAAACCAAACAATTCCTATCAGCCGAGGGATTTCGTAAACTTTACAAAGATTTTCAAAGCCTGTTCAGGATTACGATTTCTTCAGGTTAGAGGATTACAGGAGAATGAAAAGTGAGGGTCTGTTACTTTGTTATTGCTTTTTCTTCACGTCCAAAAAAGCTGCAGTTTTCAGAAAGAGCTTTGACAAAGTTCAACAGACGGCTGCTTTCTAATATATTGTTATTATTTGCATTATAATGTAATTGGATATATTATCTTGGACAATTAATAATTGCAGTCGAAGTCTTAAGAGAAGGGAAAACAAAAAGAAAAATACCATGGGATCTTGAGGACAATGCTGATGATGAAATGGCTTTTATATATAATAATATTATGAACACAAATTGTTTTACACTTGGTGGATTTCCAGCGATAACATTTAACCACCGCTTATCGTTGAATATCAAAACTTGTCTTTTAGTCCACAACTAGAGGAAATAAGAATCCAACACACGGTAGAAAATGTTTACAGAGGAAAGGGAAGGCGTAATCCTTCCTCGGTCTCACTCAAGCGTAAAATATACAGCAAAATCATTCTACTTGTGTAACTAAGTAAACAAAACCGGTCAGTCTCATACGTCTTCTTTTAACTTTAACCTGGAGGGATTCTGCATTATACATACATACATATATAAAAGAACAGTCGATAAACCTTACCCCCAGCTAACTTCCACATCAGCCATTTCATAAACCTACTCCCCAGGGCTCATCAGCAGTGTGCTGAGCCCCTCTTTCTTGCACACACACACACGCGCACACACACACACACCATTTATCAAGAGCACTCTAGCGCCTCCTCTCCTTCTCCCTCGTAATATTTCTGAATTACACTCACTTGTCATTAGCCTATCTTCCATTCTCTACACATGACCAGACATTCTCAAATCCCACAGACCCACCCTTTTCCGGAATTTATCCTTTTCATCACTTCTTCTACTCATCTCAACTTCCATCTTTTCAAATCTGTTGATGCCACATAACTTTTGAAGCAGTTTTCCTCCTCAACAGCTATTACATTTTTCTTTCATCTGCATTAAATATCCATACATTATTTCCATAAAGGAGACTTGGCTTGAAAGTTCCTTCACGAATTCTTACCTCGACTTCCATAGACATCTACTGTAAGTATCTCCCCAATCTTTTGCACACACTTCCTTGCTTCACCTACTTGTAAACCTAGAAGTATGGATGCATATTCGACCTTCAACGTACAATCTCATAAAATCTTTGACATTTGGAAAGGACTATATCATTTACATATACTGAAGATTTCTGCAATGCGGGACTCTTTCCCTTCCTCTGTATTTCCTGTTTAATTCAATTTATTTAAAAAAATGCGTACTTTACCAATCGGAAGATTCACTCCGAGAAACAATTGTGACAAGATGAAATATTGGGCAGATAAAATTTTTGGTCTGGAAAAGTGTTGACTACTTTCCCCTCCAATAAATAAAAATTCCCATTTTAATTTTAACGCCAGAGCATTCTTGGAAAAAACCAATGAAAGAAAAACACGAGGCAGGTGTCACACCATGCATGCCTTTTCTTCTGCGAGTTTGAAACTTTTTCCATTATTTTTCCTTGCAACAGTTTGCAGTTTTTTCTATTTTTCACTCTGCACTGCTGAATGCCAAGGAATTTTGTTTTTATTTTATTTGCTTAAGCATACTGGGATTCACCTCACTGCATTCTTGAAATCTACGATTTTGATAGATCTAAGATTAGTGTTACAGGGCTCTTCAAATTTTCTGTGGTTTGTGTAACCTTGGAAAAACCAATCCCGTGTTCAAATGGCAATGGCAATGAGCAGTAACAAAGAGCAGCGATGAAACTGAAGACAAAGAAAACCTCAAAGTCATCATGTGACATAGGCCTAATAAAAAGAGTAAAGTTCTTGGGGAGGGGGAGGGTTGGGTATGCTTCTACCACGTCGGATAAAATATAAAACTACAAGAATATTTGAAGAGAATCAAGTGCTTCGTGGAAAATCGTACATATACTCTCTCTCTCTCTCTCTCTCTCTCTCTCTCTCTCTCTCTCTCTCTCTCTCTCTCTCTCTCTCGTATGGGGCAATCTATTTTCTCTTCTCCGACCTGAACTAATATTTTAAAGCAGCTCAAAATCACGGATATGAAACTTGAAATCACCTTTAAGCACACAATGATCAACTGGGAATCTTGGAGAATGGATTCTGAAATTAATGAAGGAATCATTATGCAAAAAAGAAAATAGGAAAAAGGCTAACAATAATATATTCTCTTGGTAGTGAAACAAAGTAAATAATATCCAGAAGAGAAAGCAGATAGAAATTTATTGCACTCTCCGAAGCCCTGGTGGGCTAAATCTGAGCCTTCAAGCTATGTATCCCGGATGTCACTTGTATTCAATAAAACGCATAAATCACTTAGCAATAGTGACGGATAGGAAAAACAACTGATTTAGGTGCATGGGCATCTTTAACGAGGATGGTGAATATTTTTTTTTATATATGTATGTAATACTATGGAACCTCTCAAGGTTATACTCCCTCTTTTACAGGCAAGTATCGAAGGCATTATGCTGGCAACTCCATACCTTATGAAATTCTCATGGTTACAAACAAAAGGACAACACCGCCTGAACCAGCTTTTCATGACTGAAAACGCTGACAGCAGGGGAAAGATTTCTTGGTCTCACCTGAAAATGGGTAAAGATTAAGGCATAGTAAATATATCTAAAAAAAAAAAAAAATCCTCACAATTCCTTTTAAAGATTTTCATGCACGTAAATTAATTCCATCCATCCCGCCTGTCAGTCAAATCCCGCAACACCAAACTCTGTTTACCAAAATGTTTTCACTTGTCATCACGCCCCCATAACCCCCCCTTCAGCCAATTCCCCAAAGATCAAAATCCACAAACCATAAGCGAAAGTGACGTCCTGGAAACACCTCTGGAGCTTCCGGATAAATGTCAGGTAACTGTCGCTGAGCAGATCTGGAGGATATTCCGGTTTGCCTCGATGTGTCATACGGTTAAGAGCCAGCGAAAAGTGTCAGAGATAAGTCTGAAGGGCAATCTGCCATTTAACAGGTGTGCTTTTACGTCTATGGACAGTGGAAGATGCTGGATATTCTAAGTAAAGTAAAGAGTTGGGATTCAGTGTGAGTTGGTGTGTCAATATTCGACTATGAAGGTATTAAGGATACCTATAAGTCTGTTTAACAAAAAAAATGTCATATATATATATATATATATATATATATATATATATATATATATATATATATATATATATATATATATATATATATATATGCCTATAAAAAACTGACATGTGATTTATACATGCATATGTATCTCAACAACTCAAGCCCTTTTCCAAACACGTTTCCATAAGCCTCTCCATTCTCATTTAGTACGAGAACTCCTTATGCACAAAGTAAGATATCTCTTTCTCTTTCTCTGTCCCTTACCTTTGCATTCAAAACACCTAGCACAGCCACCCTCTCGTATTCTTGAAAGGACACCGAAAAACAATAACTGTTCAGCTTACGACAAACTTGCCTCCAAAACCAAGACTTAAGATATAGAATTTTATATATCAAAGCTGAAGGAGCTGAAAAAAGATCCCTTCAGCAAAATCTGACCTCAGATCTATTATTTTGCATAAATTCCACCTTTGTGAATGCTATAATTGTTTTACTCTTGAATGCACTATTCCTATAAGTAATCTGAAATCATGGTATGTAAGAAACCAGTCAGTAAGTGGATTTCACATTAGGCTATGTCTACCAAATTTTGTCAAACAAAAATGTTCTAATCTGACTGAGACAGACAAAAATCTTCTATGATAAGTCTTAGCGCTGTAATTAGTAAAAAGATAAATATATCAAAATAACGAAATAGGAAATAAACATGAACCAGAAAAACATCGCATCGAATAAGTTAATGCAAAGAATATTAAAACTCAAAAATGCAGATATATTAAGAACCCAAATAAGACACAGAGAATAAATATGCATAGATATCTAAAACAGTCAAGTTCCTTACATGAATATGTAATCAAGACGGACAAAGAGAACAGCTAAAAAGAATAAGAGCGCTGAAAGGACGTGAAAGGGGATTAATGGAATAATTCCCTCGTCGCCTATAGGGACCGTTCTTTTCGCTTCTTTCCCAGAAGGACAAATCTGCACCAAAAAGACCTTGGGGATATAAAGGGGGAGAAAGGAGTGAACAATACTGAATGATGAAAAGTGAAGTTGTGGTCTTTCCTCTCTTACAGAATAAAGATTCAATATAATATGTAAACAGCTTAAACGAGATAGTTACGGAAATGTACAAACAGCCTAAGAATCAAAATAACTTGAAGTTAAGTCACTGACAGCAAATTCATATTCAACCAAACCGAAGAAGTAACAGAGCGAATGAAATAAAGAACTGAATGAAAATTAATAAATAAGTGAATAATATTCTTTGAAATATGTATAATAAGGATTAAGGAGTGCTAACAAAACTGAATACTCTCACATATGTTTGTGCTGTTTTATCATTTCCTTAAAGACTAACAGTCAGTTACATTATTAATGTGCTCAAGAAATCATAGCCCATAATTAACATTAATGGTTCTGCATCGAAAGTGAAGGACGACAGGGCAAGAAATCAATGCCCTTATCAAATCCATAACTAAAGGAACTGAGAGGAAAGGCCGGATGGGTATCAAGGAAAACTAACTAAAGGAACTGAGAGGAAAGGCCCGATGGGTATCAAGGAAAACTAACTAAAGGAACTGAGAGGAAAGGCCCGATGGGTATCAAGGAAAAAGGAACTGAGAGGAAAGGCCCGATGGGTATCAAGGAAAAAGGAACTGAGAGGAAAGGCCCGATGGGTATCAAGGAAAAAGGAACTGAGAGGAAAGGCCGGATGGGTATCAAGGAAAACTAACTAAAGGAACTGAGAGGAAAGGCCCGATGGGTATCAAGGAAAACTAACTAAAGGAACTGAGAGGAAAGGCCCGATGGGTATCAAGGAAAAAGGAACTGAGAGGAAAGGCCCGATGGGTATCAAGGAAAACTAACTAGAGGAACTGAGAGGAAAGGCCGGATGGGTATCAAGGAAAAAAGGAACTGAGAGGAAAGGCCTGATGGGTATCAAGAAAACTAACTAAAGGAACTGAGAGGAAAATATGCCGGATGGGTATCAAGGAAAACTAACTAAAGGAACTGAGAGGAAAGGCCCGATGGGTATCAAGGAAAACTAACTAAAGGAACTGAGAGGAAAGGCCGGATGGGTATCAAGGAAAACTAACTAAAGGAACTGAGAGAAAGGCCCGATGGGTATCAAGGAAAACTAACTAAAAGGAACTGAGAGGAAAGGCCCGATGGGTATCAAGGAAAACTAACTAAAGGAACTGAGAGGAAAGGCCCGATGGGTATCAAGGAAAACTAACTAAAGGAACTGAGAGAGAAAGGCCCGATGGGTATCAAGGAAAAAGGAACTGAGAGGAAAGGCCCGATGGGTATCAAGGAAAAAGGAACTGAGAGGAAAGGCCCTGGGTATCAAGGAAAACTAACTAAAGGAACTGAGAGAAAGGCCCGATGGGTATCAAGGAAAACTAACTAAAGGAACTGAGAGGAAAAGGCCCGATGGGTATCAGGAAAAAAAGGAACTGAGAGGAAAGGCCCGATGGGTATCAAGGAAAAAGGAACTGAGAGGAAAGGCCTGTGGGTATCAAGGAAAAAGGAACTGAGAGGAAAGGCTGGATGGGTATCAAGGAAAACTAACTAAAGGAACTGAGAGGAAAGGCCCGATGGGTATCAGAGAAAACTAACTAAAGGAACTGAGAGGAAAGGCCCGATGGGTATCAAGGAAAACTAACTAAAGGAACTGGAGAGGAAAGGCCCGATGGGTATCAAGGAAAACTAACTAAAGGAACTGAGAGAGAGGAAAGGCCGGGATGGGTATCAAGGAAAACTAACTTAAGGAACTGAGAGGGAAAGGCCGGATGGGTATCAAGGAAAACTAACTAAGGAAAAGAGCTGATGGGTATCAGGAAAACTAACTAAAAGGAACTGAGAGGAAAGGCCTGATGGGTATCAATTTAAACTAACTAAAGGAACTGAGAGGAAAGGCCCGATGGGTATCAAGGAAAAAAGGAACTGAGAGGAAAGGCCGGATGGGTATCAAGAAAACTAACTAAAGGAACTGAGAGGAAAGGCCGGATGGGTATCAAGGAAAAAGGAACTGAGAGGAAAGGCCCGATGGGTATCAAGGAAAAAGGAACTGAGAGGAAAGGCCCGATGGGTATCAAGGAAAACTAACTAAAGGAACTGAGAGGAAAGGGCCTGATGGGTATCAAGGAAAACTAACTAAAGGAACTGAGAGAGAAAGGCCCGATGGGTATCAAGGAAAACTAACTAAAGGAACTGAGAGGAAAGGCCGGATGGGTATCAAGGAAAACTAACTAAATGAACTGAGAGGAAAGGCCCTGATGGGTATCAGAGAGAAAAATTAACTAAAGGAACTGAGAGGAAAGGCCCGATGGGTATCAAGGAAAAAGGAACTGAGAGGGGGCCTGATGGGTATCAAGGAAAACTAACTAAAGGAACTGAGAGAGAAAGTCTGATGGGTATCAAGGAAAACTAACTAAAGGAACTGAGAGGAAAGGCCCGATGGGTATCAAGGAAAACTAACTAAAGGAACTGAGAGGAAAGGCCGGATGGGTATCACAGAAAACTAACTAAAGGAACTGAGAGGAAAGGCCGGATGGGTATCAAGGAAAACTAACTAAAGGAACTGAGAGGAAAGGGCTGATGGGTATCAGGAAAACTAACTAAAAATATGAACTGAGAGGTGGCCCTGATGGGTATCAAGGAAAAGGAACTGAGAGGAAAGGCCTGATGGGTATCAAGGAAAACTAACTAAAGGAACTGAGAGAGAAAGGCCCGATGGGTATCAAGGAAAAAAGGAACTGAGAGGAAAGGCCCGATGGGTATCAAGGAAAAAAGGAACTGAGAGGAAAGGCCTGATGGGTATCAGGAAAACTAACTAAAGGAACTGAGAGGAAAAGGCCCGATGGGTATCAGAGGAAAACTAACTAAAGGAACTGAGAGAAAGGCCCGATGGGTATCAAGGAAAACTAACTAAAGGAACTGAGAGAGAAAGGCCTGATGGGTATCAAGGAAAACTAACTAAAGGAACTGAGAGGAAAGGCCGGATGGGTATCAAGGAAAAAGGAACTGAGAGGAAAGGCCTGATGGGTATCAAGGAAAACTAACTAAAGGAACTGAGAGGAAAGGCCTGATGGGTATCAAGGAAAACTAACTAAAGGAACTGAGAGGAAAGGCCCGATGGGTATCAAGGAAAACTAACTAAAGGAACTGAGAGGAAAGGTCTGATGGGTATCAAGGAAAACTAACTAAAGGAACTGAGAGGAAAGGCCGGATGGGTATCAAGGAAAAATGAACTGAGAGGAAAGGGTCGACTGGGTGGTCAAGGAAAAAGGAACTGAGAGGGAAAGGCCGATGGGTATCAAGGAAAAAAGGAACTGAGAGGAAAGGCCCGATGGGTATCAAGGAAAACTAACTAAAGGAACTGAGAGGAAAGGCCAGAGATGGGTATCAAGGAAAACTAACTAAAAGGAACTGAGAGGAAAGGCCCGATGGGTATCAAGGAAAACTAACTAAAGGAACTGAGAGGAAAGGCCTGATGGGTATCAAGGAAAACTAACTAAAGGAACTGAGAGGAAAGGCCGGATGGGTTATCAAGGAAAAGGAACTGAGAGAGAGAGGCCCGATGGGTATCAAGAGGAAAACTAACTAAAAGGAACTGGTAGAGGAAAGGCCGGATGGGTATCAAGGAAAACTAACTAAAGGAACTGAGAGAGAAAAGGCCCGATGGGTATCAAGGAAACTAACTAAAGGAACTGAGAGGAAAGGCCGGATGGGTATCAAGGAAAACTAACTAAAGGAACTGAGAGGAAAGGCCCGATGGGTATCATCAGGAAAACTAACTAAAGGAACTGAGAGGAAAGGCCCGATGGGTATCAAGGAAAACTAACTAAAGGAACTGAGAGGAAAGGCCCGATGGGTATCAAGGAAAACTAACTAAAGGAACTGAGAGGAAAGGCCCGATGGGTATCAAGGAAAAACTAACTAAAGGAACTGAGAGGAAAGAGGCCGGATGGGTATCAAGGAAAAAAGGAACTGAGAGAAAGGCCCGATGGGTATCAAGGAAAAACTAAAAAGGAACTGAGAGGAAAGGCCCGATGGGTATCAAGGAAAACTAACTAAAGGAACTGAGAGGAAAGGCCCGATGGGTATCAAGGAAAAAGGAACTGAGGGAAAGGCCCGATGGGTATCAAGGAAAAAAGGAACTGAGAGGAAAGGCCCGATGGGTATCAAAAAAAAGGAACTGAGAGGAAAGGCCCGATGGGTATCAAGGAAAACTAACTAAAGGAACTGAGAGGAAAGGCCCGATGGGTATCAAGGAAAACTAACTAAAGGAACTGAGAGGAAAGGTCCCGATGGGTATCAAGGAAAACTAACTAAAGGAACTGAGAGAAAGTCTGATGGGTATCATTTAACTAACTAAAGGAACTGAGAGGAAAGGCCGGATGGGTATCAAGGAAAACTAACTAAAGGAACTGAGAGGAAAGGCCGGATGGGTATCAAGAAAACTAACTAAAGGAACTGAGAGGAAAGGCCGGATGGGTATCAAGGAAAACTAACTAAAGGAACTGAGAGGAAAGGCCCTGATGGGTATCAAGGAAAACTAACTGAAGGAACTGAGAGAAAGAGCCCGATGGGTATCAGAGAAATAACTAAAAAGGAACTGAGAGGAAAGGTCCGGATGGGTATCAAGGAAAACTAACTAAAAAGGAACTGAGAGGAAAGGAGGATGGGTATCAGGAGGAAAAGGAACTGAGAGGAAAGGCCGGATGGGTATCAAAAAGGAAAAAAGGAACTGAGAGGAAGGAGGGGGTCGGAAGGGTATCAACCTAAAACTAACTAAAGGAACTGAGAGGAAAGGCCCGATGGGTATCAAGGAAAAACTAACTAAAGGAACTGAGAGGAAAAGGTCTGATGGGTATCAAGGAAAACTAACTAAAGGAACTGAGAGGAAAGGCCGGATGGGTATCAAGAGAAAACTAACTAAATGAACTGAGAGGAAAGGCCCGATGGGTATCAGGAAAACTAACTAAAGGAACTGAGAGGAAAGGAGATGGGTATCAAGAAAAAAAAATAGGAACTGAGAGGAAAGGCCCGATGGGTATCAAGGAAAACTAACTAAAAGGAACTGAGAGGAAAAGAGAGAGATGGGTATCAGGAAAACTAACTAAAGGAACTGAGAGGAAAGGCCCGATGGGTATCAAGGAAAACTAACTATAGGAACTGAGAGGAAAGGCCGGATGGGTATCACAGAAAACTAACTAAAGGAACTGAGAGGAAGAGCCCGATGGGTATCAAGGAAAACTAACTAAAGGAACTGAGAGGAAAGGCCCGATGGGTATCAAGGAAAACTAACTAAAGGAACTGAGAGGAAAGGCCCGATGGGTATCAAGGAAAAAGGAACTGAGAGGAAAGGCCTGATGGGTATCAAGGAAAACTAACTAAAGGAACTGAGAGGAAAGAGGCCCTGATGGGTATCAAGGAAAAAAAGGAACTGAGAGGAGAAGAGGCCCGATGGGTATCAAGGAAAAAGGAACTGACTGAGAAAAGGCCCGATGGGTATCAAGGAAAACTAACTAAAGGAACTGAGAGGAAAGGCCGGATGGGTATCAAGGAAAACTAACTAAAGGAACTGAGAGGAAAGGCCCGATGGGTATCAAGGAAAACTAACTAAAGGAACTGAGAGGAAAGGCCGGATGGGTATCAAGGAAAAAGGAACTGAGAGGAAAGAGATGGGTATCAAGGAAAACTAACTAAAGGAACTGAGAGGAAAGGCCAATGGGTATCAAGGAAAACTAACTAAAAAGGAACTGAGAGGAAAGGCCTGATGGGTATCAAGGAAAACTAACTAAAGGAACTGAGAGGAAAGGCCCGATGGGTATCAAGGAAAACTAACTAAAGGAACTGAGAGGAAAGGCCGGATGGGTATCAAGAAAAAAGGAACTGAGAGGAAAGGAACGATGGGTATCAAGGAAAACTAACTAAAAGGAACTGAGAGGAAAGGCCCGATGGGTATCAAGGAAAACTAACTAAAGGAACTGAGAGGAAAGGCCGGATGGGTATCAAGGAAAAAGGAACTGAGAGGAAAGGCCCGATGGGTATCAAGGAAAACTAACTAAAGGAACTGAGAGGAAAGGCCCGATGGGTATCAAGGAAAACTAACTAAAGGAACTGAGAGGAAAGGCCCGATGGGTATCAAGGAAAAAGGAACTGAGAGGAAAGGCCCGATGGGTATCAAGGAAAACTAACTAAAGGAACTGAGAGGAAAGGCCGGATGGGTATCAAGGAAAAAGGAACTGAGAGGAAAGGCCCGATGGGTATCAAGGAAAAAGGAACTGAGAGGAAAGGCCGGATGGGTATCAGGAAAACTAACTAAAGGAACTGAGAGGAAAGGCCCGATGGGTATCAAGGAAAACTAACTAAAGGAACTGAGAGGAAAGGCCGATGGGTATCAAGGAAAACTAACTAAAGGAACTGAGAGGAAAGGCCGGATGGGTATCAAAAAAACTAACTAAAGGAACTGAGAGGAAAGGCCGGATGGGTATCAAGGAAAACTAACTAAAAGGAACTGAGAGGAAAGGCCTGATGGGTATCAAGGAAAACTAACTAAAAAGGAACTGAGAGGAAAGAGCCTGATGGGTATCAAAAAAAGGAACTGAGAGGAAAGGCCCGATGGGTATCAAGGAAAACTAACTAAAGGAACTGAGAGGAAAGGCCCGATGGGTATCAAGAAAAAGGAACTGATAGGAAAGGCCGATGGGTATCAAGGAAAAAGGAACTGAGAGGAAAGGCCCGATGGGTATCAAGGAAAACTAACTAAAGGAACTGAGAGGAAAGGCCCGATGGGTATCAAGAATATACTTAAAACTAACTAAAGGAACTGAGAGGAAAGGCCGGATGGGTATCAAGGAAAACTAACTAAAGGAACTGAGAGGAAAGGCCGGATGGGTATCAAGGAAAACTAACTAAAGGAACTGAGAGGAAAGGCCGGATGGGTATCAAGGAAAACTAACTAAAGGAACTGAGAGGAAAGGCCCGATGGGTATCAAGGAAAACTAACTAAAGGAACTGAGAGGAAAGGCCCGATGGGTATCAAGGAAAAAGGAACTGAGAGGAAAGGCCGGATGGGTATCAAGGAAAACTAACTAAAGGAACTGAGAGGAAAGGCCCGATGGGTATCAAGGAAAACTAACTAAAGGAACTGAGAGGAAAGGCCCGATGGGTATCAAGGAAAACTAACTAAAGGAACTGAGAGGAAAGGCCCGATGGGTATCAAGGAAAACTAACTAAAGGAACTGAGAGGAAAGGCCCGATGGGTATCAAGGAAAACTAACTAAAGGAACTGAGAGGAAAGGCCCGATGGGTATCAAGGAAAACCAAGGCAAGGAAAGAAATATAAAGCCAGGAAAAGAAGGCACTAAACAGTGGTATTTAGACTCCTGTACATTTCAAGCTACTACTGTGACCCCACCCAAGCCCCTCCGGCCACGGTTTGGATATTCTTGAATGTACACTACATGAGGATGATTCCTTAAGATATTTCCTATGCAAAACCTCTGACCCTACTGTGGTCCCATCCTGCACAGCAGACTATGATTTCAGCAAACTTGAATCTACAATACATAAGACGTTTACACGCTAAGTTTTGTCCTTTTTAACATGTCTTTAAAACTAATCTACCCTCTATCTCCTATTTCTTAATCATTACCAGTTTTCAAATAACCCCACCCTCCGTTTAGTATCTCTAGGTTACCTACAGACCAAGTTAGGTCGGGATTGGTTTAGTGGTTCCGGAGAAAAGTCGAAATCGTGAGAAGGGCGCGTCAGACAGAAATGAATGCATAAAGGAATACACACAGACAGATAGAGGATAAATTTGGAGCAGAAAAGCTCACCTGACTTCTTTTCGGGTGAGCCAGAAACTTCTAAAACGAGTCTCTACAAACTCTTCCATTCATCCTCAAAGGATACTTGAATTTTACTTAACACTCCTCGAAAGAATCTCTTCAAATATCCTTCTCAAATCCTTATCATCCTTCAGGTCACCCCAAAAGCTTATCCTTCCTTACAGATTCTCCTCCAGCGTTTGAAAAGGAATCTAGGGAATTTCCACTTCGCCGAGAGAGGATTTATCTATTTTTTTTTTTTTTTTTATCGGTGCTCAAGTAAGCTTACAGGAAATACCACATAATACCTTCACTTTCTAGAGAGAGAGAGAGAGAGAGAGAGAGAGAGAGAGAGAGAGAGAGAGAGAGAGAGAGAGAGAGAGAGAGAGAGAGAGAGCAATTAATGATACCCTATTAAGAAGAATGTCACTGAAGAGAGACAATAATGTCTTCCTGTGATCGCATACTGTATCATTTGATGAAATAAAATGCTGATTAATCCTTAATTGTATCCTAATTACTGATTTTGGCATTATGCAATAAAATAAGAATACATCAATAGGAAAAATTCTTAAATAAATATCATCACAATTCTGCGTTCCAGTCTACTTAATAGACTCCTTGATATACGTTCTCGTAAAGTGCTGGCGGTAAGAAAATTTACTCGCTATATAAAACGATTGTTGTATAGGCCTCTTGCTTTTATCGCTAAAAACTCTCTCTCCACTTTATATATATATATATATATCATGTGGAAGGAGGAGAGAAAGACATGGGAGCGATGGCCTCTGCATTTATTTAAAGATCCGTTTACGCTATGTCCTTTCTCTCATCGTTTAATATGGCTACTTTACTCATCTTGATTTCTTTACATGAATATATGCTTGAAAAATTATCTTTTTTGCACGTTGCTACAATTTATAATTTTCAGTAACTTTTCTCTTACAGTTTTCTATATCAAATGTATCGTGAATGACAGAAAATGGTAACAAGATAAATACTGACTAGGAACTATCAATAACAGGCTACAATACTACTGTATTTTGTAGTTACTATATCAAGTCATATATACAGCAACTTACAAAGTGCTAGATTATAATACACAAGTTTTAGCTGACAAAAATAAATGAAAGGACAAAACAGATTAAAACAAACCTTCCATATGCAGTGCAAACTTGAAAACAAGAATACAACAGGACTCGCTTAACTTTCATTTCAACGCGATTACAAAAAAAAAAAAAAAAAAAAAAAAAAACTTAAGGTACACTACACAAGTACATAATCCCCGATGTGCCGTTCGCCACTAAAACCGAATACAAAATTCAATCATGATCACAAGAATAAAACTAACGTTCTGACAAAAACAACCTAAGCTCTTGATACAACAAAGCAACTTTAACAAAGGTCATGGATATGAGAAATTATGCTGAGAGATTCAGAAGCAAAGACCTTCCATTACCTTGCTACCTGAAATATTTATGAAGCCTTTCCCCTTGGAATGCCTGGACAAGGTCCTTTACCATTGCTGATAAGTCCCCTCTTAGGGAATTGAACCCAAGATCAGCATAACGCTTTAAAAATAACTACGAGAGAGAGAGAAAGAGATAAGAGAGAGAGAGAGAGAGAGAGAGAGAGAGAGAGAGAGAGAGAGGATTCCTTCAGATTTTCTATATGATAATATATAGGAAGATTTAACAACATTAGAAGACTGTATGAACGATACGATCTGTAGCGACTGTAACGGTGATATCAAGTTAAGCAGCAATAAAGCACATGATTTTAGCAATAAACATCGGCAGATATTATCGTTAATAATACCAACAACAATAGCAATAAAAAAAAAAAAAAAAATAGCAACATCGGCTGACCAAGTATACGTATATTTGAGAATCAAGAGGCAAGGGCTTCGAAGTGGAGGAGGACATGCGCGATGAATGTTTGTTGACCTCTCCAGCCCGGGTTTCGAACTCTGTTCTCGGTGATACGAGATTGACTTCGTTACTTTTGAGCAGACCCCTGTCGGATACGGGTATTGTATATTCAAAGGATGCTCATCGGAGCTCTTAAAGGAGTTGACAATCGCGAGAAAGTCGATATTGTGCTTATCTACCTTCGTTTTTTTATTTATTTCGTTTCTTAACTATTTTCAGCTCGAAAGCTCTGACTGATCTTTTTGTGACTGACAATAGACATTTTACACACACACGCATATATATATATATATATATATATATATATATATATATATATATATATATATATATATATATATACTGGCAAATACCACGAAGGAAGAGCGGAGCAAAGGAGTGGTTGCTAGGCCTTTCGACACACGGTTCTTTACGAGCAGACTATACTCGTAAAAGACCGTGTCGAAAGACCCAGCAACCACTCCGTTGTTTCGCTTTCCTTCGTGGCATTTGTCTTTATTTATACATTCATCACGCTCCATATCTTCGTGACTCAGTTATATATA